>NC_091284.1:8630699-8948699 GCF_032444005.1 Ranitomeya imitator | reverse complement strand
GTTATCCCTAGTCACTCCGAAAGAAGCAGGGTTCTGACCCCGTGATGAGGCTTATCGGCACCTAGGACGACCAGTCTAGTAAGGTCATGGAGATCCTCGATATTGGGCAATTGTGAAAACTGACCCGGATACCTGTGACCTTGTCTCCCCTAGACCATTGGTCACGTTTAGGAAGGGGAGGTCCAAAGACTGTGGTACAGAGCCAAAAAAAGAGGACATTAGGAACCCTCAGATGTTGGTGCTGTAGTTTGTCAATTTGTTTGCCCAAGACCTTCTCTAGCTCCTTTACAAAAAGGAGTGAAATGTTCTGCACTTGCTTCATGGATTATGTGGGCAAAACGAAGCGGGAGCTGCGAGCAAGGATCAGGGAGCATCTGGGTGACATTAGCCACGGGAGGGACACCCCATTGGCACGGCACGTGAATGAAAAACATGGGGGGGGGGACAATGGTTATATTTCCGAGGGACGGAGAAAATTGAACCCGCAGTCAGACAGGGAGATTGGGACTGCAAGGTCATCCAGCGGGAAGGGACAGGTGAGCTTCTCCAGCTTTATGGCACAATCTGGTCTCACAGGTCCACCATGCTTGGTCTATGTATAGGCTCAGTGTGCGCTATCTAGGGAATTGTGGAAACTGTTATGATTGATGTATTTAGTGTTCGTGGTTGATCACATTTTACACTTTCGTATGGTTTATGCACTTTTTATGCCTTGGTGCCTGATATGTTCAGGAGGTATTTGCTGCGATTTACCATCAGTCATTATCTACTGTCGCTATGAGAAGGATCGGGCCGGACGCACCGGAGCCCTGGAACCAATGTTGGGCCCTTCTGATGGATGGGAGCGTATGTGCACCCCCCCAAGCATACCCGGGGACTTTTGTGTTCCTAGTACTGTATTTCTTGATGATCTCATTTCCGGTGTATGGGCTGGAGACGCGCGTTTTGCCGGGGGCGATTTCACTTCCGGTACGCGGGTCTGGGAGATGCATCCCGCGCTTGACACAATGTTGACGGGCGGTGCCATGTACGGTCGTGGTGACGTCGGTGGAATGCAATCTGTGGTCCACTACTTACCCAGTATACACAGGGGGGAGGACATGGATTGTTAGTGGTGCTCAATATAAAAATACAGCGCCGGGACTCTGCCGCACACAGCACGGACTACGGCCGGGGGGGGGGGGACACTGAAGCCCCCAACCCTGGATCCCCTGATGAACCCTTACAGTAAGGGGGAAGAAGGAGATAACAATGGCTGATAAGTAGCACAAGTGTGTGGAAACTCTTTCATGGTTATTAATATTGGACTATGTACCCAGTTATGTGCTGGTTTTTGATATTGGGAGAAGCGTGGATTAATACCGCGATCGTGTGGGATTTCTGAACGGTGATTTGCTGTTCCGTTATCTAACGTTATCGTGCAACCATTGGCCTGTTGCTCCATTAGTGGCACTTATGTCATATGACCACATGACTTATGGGCACCGTGCAATAGCGACATTTATCATTGATTTTCATTGTCTGAACTGTCGCCCCAAAGATGACTAATAATGTGAATAGAAACTATGGCTAGATCACTTTTGATGGGGTATTAATGTGACCTTATATTTTTCCGGAATCTCTCCTGGAATATACAGCAATAACTACAAGATATTCATCTATTAGACTCTGGGGACTACCGTCTATAGTTTTGTGTATATTTCAGTGTGTACGATGCTCAGGTGCATTAGGGTTCTTAGGGTGCGGGGGTGCCATCACGTCGACAACTAGGGTGCCAACCTCCACTGGTAGCTAGGGTGAAGCTAGGGAGACATTAGCCCTTAAAGTTACTATACTTTTTTTTCCCTTCATTTTTTGCACTTTTAATTTTTTTTAATGATAAGTATTTTTGATCCTTTTAAATTTATTAGGTCTTTTTCTGGTGTTAAATATTGAGACCCTAGCATTTCAGTAAGAAGGTCAGAAGCATAGACCATGGTCTCCTGTGTCCCCCCCAATGAAGCGACAGAGAAAGAGATAAAGGTGGGCTCTGATTACACTGGGGTTGTCCATCACACTGGTCAGATTAAGGTGCGTGCGAGCCCCCACAGGTACGACACAGCCCCCCGCGGCCGTGTAAAGGTCAGGGTCAGAATCAATCACAGATAACATAAAAATCTGTTTAATAAAACGATTGTCCTGTGGGGGGCAGCACTGTACATAGCATCAGAGTCCGGGGTCCTCATCTATCCCACCACAGGGAGAGTAGGGATCATTCTAAGAGTCCAGAGCTGGGGGAGGGAGTCAACAGCGCTCCAGGTGCTGACGCCAGGGGCCCGCAGTGCTCCAGGTGCTGACGCCAGGGGCCCGCAGTGCTCCAGGTGCTGACGCCAGGGGCCCGCAGTGCTCCAGGTGCTGACGCCAGGGGCCCGCAGTGCTCCAGGTGCTGACGCCAGGGGCCCGCAGTGCTCCAGGTGCTGACGCCAGGGGCCCGCAGTGCTCCAGGTGCTGACGCCAGGGGCCCGCAGTGCTCCAGGTGCTGACGCCAGGGGCCCGCAGTGCTCCAGGTGCTGACGCCAGGGGCCCGCAGTGCTCCAGGTGCTGACGCCAGGGGCCCGCAGTGCTCCAGGTGCTGACGCCAGGGGCCCGCAGTGCTCCAGGTGCTGACGCCAGGGGCCCGCAGTGCTCCAGGTGCTGACGCCAGGGGCCCGCAGTGCTCCAGGTGCTGACGCCAGGGGCCCGCAGTGCTCCAGGTGCTGACGCCAGGGGCCCGCAGTGCTCCAGGTGCTGACGCCAGGGGCCCGCAGTGCTCCAGGTGCTGACGCCAGGGGCCCGCAGTGCTCCAGGTGCTGACGCCAGGGGCCCGCAGTGCTCCAGGTGCTGACGCCAGGGGCCCGCAGTGCTTCGACCGCTCACACCAGGGGCCCGCAGTGCTCCAGGTGTTCACACCAAAGGCCCGCACTGCTCCAGGTGCTCACGCCAGGGGCCCGCAGAGCTCCGACCGCTCACGCCAGGTCACACCAGGGGCCCACGGTGCTCTGGTCACGCCATGTGCGCTCGGGGGGGTGTCACACCAGGGTCAGGAGCATCTTTTCCTTCTTTTTCCGTTTTTTCTTCCTTTCCTCGAACCTTTCGGTGGCATCAGCAAAAAATAGAATTTCTTCTTTGGCTTCGATCTCTCTCTTCAAGAACTGCAGGGCGGCCATGTTCACCCCCATTACATCCTGAGAAGGTCAGAGAGAGAGTCACAAGATGAACAGGAAATACACGGAGTGCCAGGAAACCGTGCGATCAGGGGACCTACCCGAACCTCCGACACCCGCGAGATGGTGCAGCTCTTCAGATCCTCCATGACGCCCAGCAGCATGTGGTTACTGGTGATCTCCCCAAAATGGATCCTGGTGATGGATCAGGAGAAAACAGGGAGATCAATGTCGTGACCATGACACATTCACCCCAACAATCTAGAGCACCACTGCATTGTCAGCCCCTAACGCCCCATATAGTGGACCCCCACAGTACAAACATACAGCTCCCCCCGATATATCCAGCTCCTCTGCACCCCAGGACCCATCCCATGACTAACCTGAGCAAGAAAAAGAGGCAGCGGCAGATTAATTCCACGTCCTGACTGCGCCGCATATAATCCCGGAAGAGAGTCAGCAGATCCGGGACGTAGGAGAACGGAAGAACCAGGAGAGACTCCTCCAGCTCGCTGCAGAGGAGACCGTACGTTACAAACCAGAGGCCACACCACCATCCCCCACAACGGCCGCCTGACCCCACTGGTCAATTACAGTTTATAAAATCTACTTAAACATTTTACAACAAAATGTGTTCTGTTCTGGCGCTGTCATACTCTGTACAGCCACTAGATGTCAGTAATAAAGACCGTGTGCCGTCGTTCTCTGTGCGGCCACTAGATGTCAGTAATAAACTCTGCGTGCCGTCATACTCTGTGCGGCCACTAGATGTCAGTAATAAACACCATGTGCCGTCGTTCTCTGTGCGGCCACTAGATGTCAGTAATAAACTCTGCGTGCCGTCATACACTGTGCGGCCACTAGATGTCAGTAATAAACACCATGTGCCGTCATACTCTGTGCGGCCACTAGATGTCAGTAATAAACACCATGTGCCGTCGTTCTCTGTGCGGCCACTAGATGTCAGTAATAAAGACCGTGTGCCGTCATACTCTGTGCGGCCACTAGATGTCAGTAATAAACACCATGTGCCGTCGTTCTCTGTGCGGCCACTAGATGTCAGTAATAAAGACCGTGTGCCGTCATACTCTGTGCGGCCACTAGATGTCAGTAATAAAGACCGTGTGCCGTCGTTCTCTGTGCGGCCACTAGATGTCAGTAATAAAGACCGTGTGCCGTCATACTCTGTGCGGCCACTAGATGTCAGTAATAAAGACCGTGTGTCGTCATACTCTGTGCGGCCACTAGATGTCAGTAATAAAGACCGTGTGTCGTCATACTCTGTGCGGCCACTAGATGTCAGTAATAAAGACCGTGTGTCGTCATACTCTGTGCGGCCACTAGATGTCAGTAATAAAGACCGTGTGTCGCCATACTCTGTGCGACCACTAGATGTCAGTAATAAAGACCGTGTGTCGTCATACTCTGTGCGACCACTAGATGTCAGTAATAAAGACAGTGTGTCGTCATACTCTGTGCGACCACTAGATGTCAGTAATAAAGACCGTGTGTCGTCATACTCTGTGCGACCACTAGATGTCAGTAATAAAGACAGTGTGTCGTCATACTCTGTGCGACCACTAGATGTCAGTAATAAAGACCGTGTGCCGTCATACTCTGTGCGGCCACTAATGTCAGTAATAAAGACCATGTGCCGTCGTTCTCTGTGCGACCACTAGATGTCAGTAATAAAGACCGTGTGCCGTCATACTCTGTGCGGCCACTAGATGTCAGTAATAAAGACCGTGTGTCGTCATACTCTGTGCGGCCACTAGATGTCAGTAATAAAGACCGTGTGCCGTCGTTCTCTGTGCGGCCACTAATGTCAGTAATAAAGACCATGTGCCGTCGTTCTCTGTGCGACCACTAGATGTCAGTAATAAAGACCGTGTGCCGTCATACTCTGTGCGGCCACTAGATGTCAGTAATAAACACCATGTGCCGTCGTTCTCTGTGCGGCCACTAGATGTCAGTAATAAAGACCGTGTGCCGTCATACTCTGTGCGGCCACTAGATGTCAGTAATAAAGACCGTGTGTCGTCATACTCTGTGCGGCCACTAGATGTCAGTAATAAAGACCGTGTGTCGTCATACTCTGTGCGGCCACTAGATGTCAGTAATAAAGACCGTGTGTCGTCATACTCTGTGCGGCCACTAGATGTCAGTAATAAAGACCGTGTGTCGCCATACTCTGTGCAGCCACTAGATGTCAGTAATAAAGACCGTGTGCCGTCATACTCTGTGCGACCAGTAAATGTCAGTAATAAAGACCGTGTGTCGTCATACTCTGTGCAGCCACTAGATGTCAGTAATAAAGACCGTGTGTCGTCATACTCTGTGCAGCCACTAGATGTCAGTAATAAAGACCGTGTGTCGTCATACTCTGTACGGCCACTAGATGTCAGTAATAAAGACCGTGTGTCGTCATACTCTGTGCAGCCACTAGATGTCAGTAATAAAGACCGTGTGCCGTCATACTCTGTGCAGCCACTAGATGTCAGTAATAAAGACCGTGTGTCGCCATACTCTGTGCAGCCACTAGATGTCAGTAATAAAGACCGTGTGTCGTCATACTCTGTGCGACCACTAGATGTCAGTAATAAAGACCGTGTGTCGCCATACTCTGTGCAGCCACTAGATGTCAGTAATAAAGACCGTGTGTCGTCATACTCTGTGCGACCACTAGATGTCAGTAATAAAGACCGTGTGTCGTCATACTCTGTGCGACCACTAGATGTCAGTAATAAAGACCGTGTGCCGTCATACTCTGTGCAGCCACTAGATGTCAGTAATAAAGACCGTGTGTCGTCATACTCTGTGCGACCACTAGATGTCAGTAATAAAGACCGTGTGTCGCCATACTCTGTGCAGCCACTAGATGTCAGTAATAAAGACCGTGTGTCGTCATACTCTGTGCAGCCACTAGATGTCAGTAATAAAGACCGTGTGCCGTCATACTCTGTGCAGCCACTAGATGTCAGTAATAAAGACCGTGTGCCGTCATACTCTGTGCAGCCACTAGATGTCAGTAATAAAGACCGTGTGTCGTCATACTCTGTGCGACCACTAGATGTCAGTAATAAAGACCGTGTGTCGCCATACTCTGTGCAGCCACTAGATGTCAGTAATAAAGACCGTGTGTCGTCATACTCTGTGCGACCACTAGATGTCAGTAATAAAGACCGTGTGTCGTCATACTCTGTGCAGCCACTAGATGTCAGTAATAAAGACCGTGTGTCGTCATACTCTGTGCAGCCACTAGATGTCAGTAATAAAGACCGTGTGTCGTCATACTCTGTGCGGCCACTAGATGTCAGTAATAAAGACCGTGTGTCGTCATACTCTGTACAGCCACTAGATGTCAGTAATAAAGACCGTGTGTCGTCATACTCTGTGCGACCACTAGATGTCAGTAATAAAGACCGTGTGCCGTCATACTCTGTGCGGCCACTAGATGTCAGTAATAAAGACCGTGTGTCGTCATACTCTGTGCGACCACTAGATGTCAGTAATAAAGACCATGTGCCGTCGTTCTCTGTGCAGCCACTAGATGTCAGTAATAAAGACCGTGTGTCGTCATACTCTGTGCGGCCACTAGATGTCAGTAATAAAGACCGTGTGTCGTCATACTCTGTGCGGCCACTAGATGTCAGTAATAAAGACCGTGTGTCGTCATACTCTGTGCGGCCACTAGATGTCAGTAATAAAGACCGTGTGTCGTCATACTCTGTGCGACCACTAGATGTCAGTAATAAAGACAGTGTGTCGTCATACTCTGTGCAGCCACTAGGTGTCAGTAATAAAGACAGTGTGTCGTCATACTCTGTGCGGCCTCTAGATGTCAGTAATAAAGACCGTGTGCCGTCATACTCTGTGCAGCCACTAGATGTCAGTAATAAAGACCGTGTGCCGTCATACTCTGTGCGGCCACTAGATGTCAGTAATAAAGACCGTGTGCCGTCATACTCTGTGCAGCCACTAGATGTCAGTAATAAAGACCGTGTGCCGTCATACTCTGTGCGGCCACTAGATGTCAGTAATAAAGACAGTGTGTCGTCATACTCTGTGCAGCCACTAGATGTCAGTAATAAAGACCGTGTGCCGTCATACTCTGTGCAGCCACTAGATGTCAGTAATAAAGACCGTGTGCCGTCATACTCTGTGCGGCCACTAGATGTCAGTAATAAAGACCGTGTGCCGTCATACTCTGTACGACCACTAGATGTCAGTAATAAAGACCGTGTGTCGTCATACTCTGTGCGACCACTAGATGTCAGTAATAAAGACCGTGTGCCGTCATACTCTGTGCAGCCACTAGATGTCAGTAATAAAGACCGTGTGTCGTCATACTCTGTACAGCCACTAGATGTCAGTAATAAAGACCGTGTGTCGTCATACTCTGTGCAGCCACTAGATGTCAGTAATAAAGACCGTGTGTCGTCATACTCTGTACAGCCACTAGATGTCAGTAATAAAGACCGTGTGTCGTCATACTCTGTGCAGCCACTAGATGTCAGTAATAAAGACCGTGTGTCGTCATACTCTGTGCGGCCACTAGATGTCAGTAATAAAGACCGTGTGTCGCCATACTCTGTGCGACCACTAGATGTCAGTAATAAAGACCGTGTGTCGTCATACTCTGTGCGACCACTAGATGTCAGTAATAAAGACAGTGTGTCGTCATACTCTGTGCGACCACTAGATGTCAGTAATAAAGACCGTGTGCCGTCGTTCTCTGTGCGGCCACTAATGTCAGTAATAAAGACCATGTGCCGTCGTTCTCTGTGCGACCACTAGATGTCAGTAATAAAGACCGTGTGCCGTCATACTCTGTGCGGCCACTAGATGTCAGTAATAAAGACCGTGTGTCGTCATACTCTGTGCGGCCACTAGATGTCAGTAATAAAGACCGTGTGTCGTCATACTCTGTGCGGCCACTAGATGTCAGTAATAAAGACCGTGTGTCGCCATACTCTGTGCAGCCACTAGATGTCAGTAATAAAGACCGTGTGCCGTCATACTCTGTGCGACCAGTAAATGTCAGTAATAAAGACCGTGTGTCGTCATACTCTGTGCAGCCACTAGATGTCAGTAATAAAGACCGTGTGTCGTCATACTCTGTGCAGCCACTAGATGTCAGTAATAAAGACCGTGTGTCGTCATACTCTGTACGGCCACTAGATGTCAGTAATAAAGACCGTGTGTCGTCATACTCTGTGCAGCCACTAGATGTCAGTAATAAAGACCGTGTGCCGTCATACTCTGTGCAGCCACTAGATGTCAGTAATAAAGACCGTGTGTCGCCATACTCTGTGCAGCCACTAGATGTCAGTAGTAAAGACCGTGTGCCGTCATACTCTGTGCAGCCACTAGATGTCAGTAATAAAGACCGTGTGTCGCCATACTCTGTGCAGCCACTAGATGTCAGTAATAAAGACCGTGTGTCGCCATACTCTGTGCAGCCACTAGATGTCAGTAATAAAGACCGTGTGTCGTCATACTCTGTGCGACCACTAGATGTCAGTAATAAAGACCGTGTGTCGCCATACTCTGTGCAGCCACTAGATGTCAGTAATAAAGACCGTGTGTCGTCATACTCTGTGCGACCACTAGATGTCAGTAATAAAGACCGTGTGTCGTCATACTCTGTACAGCCACTAGATGTCAGTAATAAAGACCGTGTGTCGTCATACTCTGTACAGCCACTAGATGTCAGTAATAAAGACCGTGTGTCGTCATACTCTGTACAGCCACTAGATGTCAGTAATAAAGACCGTGTGTCGTCATACTCTGTGCGTCCACTAGATGTCAGTAATAAAGACCGTGTGCCGTCATACTCTGTGCGGCCACTAGATGTCAGTAATAAAGACCGTGTGTCGTCATACTCTGTGCGACCACTAGATGTCAGTAATAAAGACCATGTGCCGTCGTTCTCTGTGCAGCCACTAGATGTCAGTAATAAAGACCGTGTGTCGTCATACTCTGTGCGGCCACTAGATGTCAGTAATAAAGACCGTGTGTCGTCATACTCTGTGCGGCCACTAGATGTCAGTAATAAAGACCGTGTGTCGTCATACTCTGTGCGGCCACTAGATGTCAGTAATAAAGACCGTGTGCCGTCATACTCTGTACGACCACTAGATGTCAGTAATAAAGACCGTGTGCCGTCATACTCTGTGCAGCCACTAGATGTCAGTAATAAAGACCGTGTGCCGTCATACTCTGTGCGGCCACTAGATGTCAGTAATAAAGACCGTGTGTCGTCATACTCTGTACAGCCACTAGATGTCAGTAATAAAGACCGTGTGTCGTCATACTCTGTGCAGCCACTAGATGTCAGTAATAAAGACCGTGTGTCGTCATACTCTGTGCGGCCACTAGATGTCAGTAATAAAGACCGTGTGTCGTCATACTCTGTGCGACCACTAGATGTCAGTAATAAAGACCGTGTGCCGTCATACTCTGTGCGGCCACTAGATGTCAGTAATAAAGACCGTGTGCCGTCATACTCTGTACGACCACTAGATGTCAGTAATAAAGACCGTGTGTCGTCATACTCTGTGCAGCCACTAGATGTCAGTAATAAAGACCGTGTGTCGCCATACTCTGTGCGGCCACTAGATGTCAGTAATAAAGACCGTGTGTCGCCATACTCTGTACGACCACTAGATGTCAGTAATAAAGACCGTGTGTCGTCATACTCTGTGCGGCCACTAGATGTCAGTAATAAAGACCGTGTGCCGTCATACTCTGTGCAGCCACTAGATGTCAGTAATAAAGACCGTGTGTCGTCATACTCTGTGCGGCCACTAGATGTCAGTAATAAAGACCGTGTGCCGTCATACTCTGTGCAGCCACTAGATGTCAGTAATAAAGACCGTGTGCCGTCATACTCTGTGCGGCCACTAGATGTCAGTAATAAAGACCATGTGCCGTCATACTCTGTACGACCACTAGATGTCAGTAATAAAGACCGTGTGCCGTCATACTCTGTGCGGCCACTAGATGTCAGTAATAAAGACCGTGTGCCGTCATACTCTGTGCGGCCACTAGATGTCAGTAATAAAGACCGTGTGTCGCCATACTCTGTGCGACCAGTAAATGTCAGTAATAAAGACCGTGTGTCGTCATACTCTGTGCGGCCACTAGATGTCAGTAATAAAGACCGTGTGTCGTCATACTCTGTGCAGCCACTAGATGTCAGTAATAAAGACCGTGTGTCGTCATACTCTGTGCGGCCACTAGATGTCAGTAATAAAGACCGTGTGCCGTCATACTCTGTGCAGCCACTAGATGTCAGTAATAAAGACCGTGTGCCGTCATACTCTGTGCGACCACTAGATGTCAGTAATAAAGACCGTGTGTCGTCATACTCTGTGCGGCCACTAGATGTCAGTAATAAAGACCGTGTGCCGTCATACTCTGTGCGTCCACTAGATGTCAGTAATAAAGACCGTGTGTCGTCATACTCTGTGCGGCCACTAGATGTCAGTAATAAAGACCGTGTGTCGTCATACTCTGTGCAGCCACTAGATGTCAGTAATAAAGACCGTGTGCCGTCATACTCTGTGCGGCCACTAGATGTCAGTAATAAAGACCGTGTGTCGTCATACTCTGTGCGGCCACTAGATGTCAGTAATAAAGACCGTGTGCCGTCATACTCTGTGCGGCCACTAGATGTCAGTAATAAAGACCGTGTGTCGTCATACTCTGTGCGGCCACTAGATGTCAGTAATAAAGACCGTGTGTCGTCATACTCTGTGCAGCCACTAGATGTCAGTAATAAAGACTGTGTGCCGTCATACTCTGTGCGGCCACTAGATGTCAGTAATAAAGACCGTGTGTCGTCATACTCTGTGCAGCCACTAGATGTCAGTAATAAAGACCGTGTGTCGTCATACTCTGTGCGACCACTAGATGTCAGTAATAAAGACCGTGTGTCGTCATACTCTGTGCAGCCACTAGATGTCAGTAATAAAGACCGTGTGCCGTCATACTCTGTGCGGCCACTAGATGTCAGTAATAAAGACCGTGTGTCGCCATACTCTGTGCAGCCACTAGATGTCAGTAATAAAGACCGTGTGTCGTCATACTCTGTGCGGCCACTAGATGTCAGTAATAAAGACCGTGTGTCGTCATTCTCTGTGCAGCCACTAGATGTCAGTAATAAAGACAGTGTGTCGTCATACTCTGTGCGGCCACTAGATGTCAGTAATAAAGACCGTGTACCATCATACTCTGTGCGACCACTAGATGTCAGTAATAAAGACCGTGTGTCGTCATACTCTGTGCGGCCAATAGATGTCAGTAATAAAGACCGTGTGTCGTCATACTCTGTGCAGCCACTAGATGTCAGTAATAAAGACCGTGTGTCGTCATTCTCTGTGCAGCCACTAGATGTCAGTAATAAAGACAGTGTGTCGTCATACTCTGTGCGGCCACTAGATGTCAGTAATAAAGACCGTGTACCATCATACTCTGTGCGTCCACTAGATGTCAGTAATAAAGACCGTGTGTCGTCATACTCTGTGCAGCCACTAGATGTCAGTAATAAAGACCGTGTGCCGTCATACTCTGTGCGGCCACTAGATGTCAGTAATAAAGACCGTGTGTCGTCATACTCTGTGCAGCCACTAGATGTCAGTAATAAAGACCGTGTGCCGTCATACTCTGTGCGGCCACTAGATGTCAGTAATAAAGACCGTGTGTCGTCATACTCTGTGCGGCCACTAGATGTCAGTAATAAAGACCGTGTGCCGTCATACTCTGTGCGACCACTAGATGTCAGTAATAAAGACCGTGTGCCATCATACTCTGTGCGGCCACTAGATGTCAGTAATAAAGACCGTGTGTCGTCATACTCTGTGCAGCCACTAGATGTCAGTAATAAAGACCGTGTGTCGTCATACTCTGTGCGACCACTAGATGTCAGTAATAAAGACCGTGTGTCGCCATACTCTGTGCAGCCACTAGGTGTCAGTAATAAAGACCGTGTGTCGTCATACTCTGTGCGACCACTAGATGTCAGTAATAAAGACCGTGTGCCATCATACTCTGTGCGGCCACTAGGTGTCAGTAATAAAGACCGTGTGCCGTCATACTCTGTGCAGCCACTAGATGTCAGTAATAAAGACCGTGTGCCGTCATACTCTGTGCAGCCACTAGATGTCAGTAATAAAGACCGTGTGTCGTCATACTCTGTGCAGCCACTAGATGTCAGTAATAAAGACCGTGTGCCGTCATACTCTGTGCGACCACTAGATGTCAGTAATAAAGACCGTGTGCCGTCATACTCTGTGCAGCCACTAGATGTCAGTAATAAAGACCGTGTGTCGTCATACTCTGTGCGACCACTAGATGTCAGTAATAAAGACAGTGTGTCGTCATACTCTGTGCAGCCACTAGGTGTCAGTAATAAAGACCGTGTGTCGTCATACTCTGTGCGACCACTAGATGTCAGTAATAAAGACCGTGTGCCATCATACTCTGTGCGGCCACTAGGTGTCAGTAATAAAGACCGTGTGCCGTCATACTCTGTGCAGCCACTAGATGTCAGTAATAAAGACCGTGTGCCGTCATACTCTGTGCAGCCACTAGATGTCAGTAATAAAGACCGTGTGTCGTCATACTCTGTGCAGCCACTAGATGTCAGTAATAAAGACCGTGTGCCGTCATACTCTGTGCGACCACTAGATGTCAGTAATAAAGACCGTGTGCCGTCATACTCTGTGCAGCCACTAGATGTCAGTAATAAAGACCGTGTGTCGTCATACTCTGTGCGACCACTAGATGTCAGTAATAAAGACCGTGTGCCGTCATACTCTGTACGACCACTAGATGTCAGTAATAAACACCATGTGCCGTCATACTCTGTGCGGCCACTAGATGTCAGTAATGAAGTCCGTGTGTCGTCATACTCTGTGCGGCCACTAGATGTCAGTAATAAAGACCGTGTGTCGTCATACTCTGTGCGACCACTAGATGTCAGTAATAAAGACCGTGTGTCGTCATACTCTGTGCGACCACTAGATGTCAGTAATAAAGACCGTGTACCGTCATACTCTGTGCGACCAGTAATTGTCAGTAATAAAGACCGTGTGTCGTCATACTCTGTGCGGCCTCTAGATGTCAGTAATAAAGACCGTGTGCCGTCATACTCTGTGCGACCACTAGATGTCAGTAATAAAGACCGTGTGCCGTCATACTCTGTACGACCACTAGATGTCAGTAATAAACACCATGTGCCGTCATACTCTGTGCGGCCACTAGATGTCAGTAATAAAGACCGTGTGCCGTCATACTCTGTACGACCACTAGATGTCAGTAATGAAGTCCGTGTGTCGTCATACTCTGTGCGGCCACTAGATGTCAGTAATAAAGACCGTGTGCCGTCATACTCTGTGCAGCCACTAGATGTCAGTAATAAAGACCGTGTGCCGTCATACTCTGTGCAGCCACTAGATGTCAGTAATAAAGACCGTGTGCCGTCATACTCTGTACGACCACTAGATGTCAGTAATAAACACCATGTGCCGTCATACTCTGTGCGGCCACTAGATGTCAGTAATAAAGACCGTGTGCCGTCATACTCTGTACGACCACTAGATGTCAGTAATAAAGACCGTGTGTCGTCATACTCTGTGCAGCCACTAGATGTCAGTAATAAAGACCGTGTGCCGTCATACTCTGTACGATCACTAGATGTCAGTAATAAACACCATGTGCCGTCATACTCTGTGCGGCCACTAGATGTCAGTAATGAAGTCCGTGTGTCGTCATACTCTGTGCGTCCACTAGATGTCAGTAATAAAGACCGTGTGCCGTCATACTCTGTGCAGCCACTAGATGTCAGTAATAAAGACCATGTGCCGTCATACTCTGTGCGGCCTCTAGATGTCAGTAATAAAGACCGTGTGCCGTCATACTCTGTGCGACCACTAGATGTCAGTAATAAAGACCGTGTGCCGTCATACTCTGTGCAGCCACTAGATGTCAGTAATAAAGACCGTGTGCCGTCATACTCTGTGCGGCCTCTAGATGTCAGTAATAAAGACCGTGTGTCGTCATACTCTGTGCGACCACTAGATGTCAGTAATAAAGACCATGTGTCGCCATACTCTGTGCGACCACTAGATGTCAGTAATAAAGACCGTGTGTCGCCATACTCTGTGCGGCCACTAAATGTCAGTAATAAAGACCATGTGCCGTCATACTCTGTGCGACCACTAGATGTCAGTAATAAAGACCATGTGTCGCCATACTCTGTGCGACCACTAGATGTCAGTAATAAAGACCGTGTGCCGTCATACTCTGTGCAGCCACTAGATGTCAGTAATAAAGACCGTGTGCCGTCATACTCTGTGCGACCACTAGATGTCAGTAATAAAGACCGTGTGTCGTCATACTCTGTGCAGCCACTAGATGTCAGTAATAAAGACCGTGTGCCGTCATACTCTGTGCGGCCACTAGATGTCAGTAATAAAGACCGTGTGCCGTCATACTCTGTACGACCACTAGATGTCAGTAATAAAGACCGTGTGTCGCCATACTCTGTGCAGCCACTAGATGTCAGTAATAAAGACCGTGTGCCGTCATACTCTGTGCGGCCACTAGATGTCAGTAATAAAGACCGTGTGTCGTCATACTCTGTGCAGCCACTAGATGTCAGTAATAAAGACCGTGTGCCGTCATACTCTGTGCAGCCACTAGATGTCAGTAATAAAGACCGTGTGCCGTCATACTCTGTGCGGCCACTAGATGTCAGTAATAAAGACCGTGTGCCGTCATACTCTGTGCGGCCACTAGATGTCAGTAATAAAGACCGTGTGTCGTCATACTCTGTGCAGCCACTAGATGTCAGTAATAAAGACCGTGTGTCGTCATACTCTGTGCAGCCACTAGATGTCAGTAATAAAGACCGTGTGCCGTCATACTCTGTGCGGCCACTAGATGTCAGTAATAAAGACCGTGTGCCGTCATACTCTGTACGACCACTAGATGTCAGTAATAAAGACCGTGTGTCGTCATACTCTGTGCGGCCACTAGATGTCAGTAATAAAGACCGTGTGTCGTCATACTCTGTGCAGCCACTAGATGTCAGTAATAAAGACCGTGTGCCGTCATACTCTGTGCGGCCACTAGATGTCAGTAATAAAGACCGTGTGTCGTCATACTCTGTGCGGCCACTAGATGTCAGTAATAAAGACCGTGTGTCGCCATACTCTGTACGGCCACTAGATGTCAGTAATAAAGACCGTGTGTCGTCATACTCTGTGCGGCCACTAGATGTCAGTAATAAAGACCGTGTGTCGCCATACTCTGTACGGCCACTAGATGTCAGTAATAAAGACCGTGTGTCGCCATACTCTGTACGGCCACTAGATGTCAGTAATAAAGACCGTGTGCCGTCATACTCTGTGCGACCACTAGATGTCAGTAATAAACACCGTGTGCCGTCATACTCTGTGCGACCACTAGATGTCAGTAATAAAAACCGTGTGCCGTCATACTCTGTGCGGCCACTAGATGTCAGTAATAAAGACCGTGTGTCGCCATACTCTGTACGGCCACTAGATGTCAGTAATAAAGACCGTGTGCCGTCATACTCTGTGCGACCACTAGATGTCAGTAATAAAGACCGTGTGTCGTCATACTCTGTGCGGCCACTAGATGTCAGTAATAAAGACCGTGTGCCGTCATACTCTGTGCGGCCACTAGATGTCAGTAATAAAGACCATGTGCCGTCATACTCTGTGCGGCCACTAGATGTCAGTAATAAAGACCGTGTGCCGTCATACTCTGTGCGGCCACTAGATGTCAGTAATAAAGACCGTGTGTCGTCATACTCTGTGCGGCCACTAGATGTCAGTAATAAAGACCGTGTGTCGTCATACTCTGTGCGGCCACTAGATGTCAGTAATAAAGACCGTGTGTCGTCATACTCTGTGCGGCCACTAGATGTCAGTAATAAAGACCGTGTGCCGTCATACTCTGTGCGGCCACTAGATGTCAGTAATAAAGACCGTGTGCCGTCATACTCTGTGCGGCCACTAGATGTCAGTAATGAAGACCGTGTGTCGTCATACTCTGTGCGGCCACTAGATGTCAGTAATAAAGACCGTGTGTCTTCATACTCTGTGCAGCCACTAGATGTCAGTAATAAAGACCGTGTGCCGTCATACTCTGTACGACCACTAGATGTCAGTAATAAAGACCGTGTGCCGTCATACTCTGTACGACCACTAGATGTCAGTAATAAAGACCGTGTGTCGTCATACTCTGTGCGGCCACTAGATGTCAGTAATAAAGACCGTGTGCCGTCATACTCTGTGCGACCACTAGATGTCAGTAATAAAGACCGTGTGTCGTCATACTCTGTACAGCCACTAGATGTCAGTAATAAAGACCGTGTGCCGTCATACTCTGTGCGACCACTAGATGTCAGTAATAAAGACCGTGTGTCGTCATACTCTGTGCAGCCACTAGATGTCAGTAATAAAGACCGTGTGCCGTCATACTCTGTGCAGCCACTAGATGTCAGTAATAAAGACCGTGTGTCGTCATACTCTGTGCGGCCTCTAGATGTCAGTAATAAAGACCGTGTGTCGTCATACTCTGTGCGGCCACTAGATGTCAGTAATAAAGACCGTGTGTCGTCATACTCTGTGCGGCCTCTAGATGTCAGTAATAAAGACCGTGTGTCGCCATACTCTGTGCGACCACTAGTTGTCAGTAATAAAGACCGTGTGTCGCCATACTCTGTGCGGCCACTAGATGTCAGTAATAAAGACCGTGTACCGTCATACTCTGTGCGGCCACTAGATGTCAGTAATAAACACCGTGTGCCATCATACTCTGTGCGGCCACTAGATGTCAGTAATAAAGACCGTGTGTCGTCATACTCTGTGCGACCACTAGATGTCAGTAATAAAGACCGTGTGTCGCCATACTCTGTACAGCCACTAGATGTCAGTAATAATGACCATGTGTCGTCATACTCTGTGCGACCACTAGATGTCAGTAATAAAGACCGTGTGCCGTCATACTCTGTACGACCACTAGATGTCAGTAATAAAGACCGTGTGCCGTCATACTCTGTGCGGCCACTAGATGTCAGTAATAAAGACCGTGTGCCGTCATACTCTGTGCGACCACTAGATGTCAGTAATAAAGACCGTGTGTCGCCATACTCTGTACAGCCACTAGATGTCAGTAATAAAGACCGTGTGCCGTCATACTCTGTGCGGCCACTAGATGTCAGTAATAAAGACCATGTGCCATCATACTCTGTGCGGCCACTAGATGTCAGTAATAAAGACCGTGTGTCGTCATACTCTGTGCAGCCACTAGATGTCAGTAATAAACACCATGTGCCGTCATACTCTGTGCGACCACTAGATGTCAGTAATAAAGACCGTGTGCCGTCATACTCTGTGCGACCACTAGATGTCAGTAATAAAGACCGTGTGCCGTCATACTCTGTGCGGCCACTAGATGTCAGTAATAAAGACCGTGTGTAGTCATACTCTGTGCGACGACTAGATGTCAGTAATAAAGACCGTGTGTCGTCATACTCTGTGCGGCCACTAGATGTCAGTAATAAAGACCGTGTGCCGTCATACTCTGTGCGGCCACTAGATGTCAGTAATAAAGACCGTGTGCCGTCATTCTCTGTGCGGCCACTAGATGTCAGTAACAAAGACCGTGTGTCGTCATACTCTGTGCGGCCACTAGATGTCAGTAACAAAGACCGTGTGTCGTCATACTCTGTGCAGCCACTAGATGTCAGTAATAAAGACCGTGTGTCGTCATACTCTGTGCAGCCACTAGATGTCAGTAATAAAGACCGTGTGTCGTCATACTCTGTGCGACCACTAGATGTCAGTAATAAAGACCGTGTGTCGCCATACTCTGTGCAGCCACTAGATGTCAGTAATAAAGACCGTGTGTCGTCATACTCTGTGCGGCCACTAGATGTCAGTAATAAAGACCGTGTGCCGTCATACTCTGTGCAGCCACTAGATGTCAGTAATAAAGACCATGTGTCGTCATACTCTGTACAGCCACTAGATGTCAGTAATAAAGACCGTGTGCCGTCATACTCTGTGCGGCCACTAGATGTCAGTAATAAAGACCGTGTGTCGTCATACTCTGTGCAGCCACTAGATGTCAGTAATAAAGACCGTGTGTCGTCATACTCTGTGCGGCCACTAGATGTCAGTAATAAAGACCGTGTGTCGTCATACTCTGTGCGGCCACTAGATGTCAGTAATAAAGACCGTGTGCCGTCATACTCTGTGCAGCCACTAGATGTCAGTAATAAAGACCGTGTACCGTCATACTCTGTGCGGCCACTAGATGTCAGTAATAAAGACCGTGTGTCGCCATACTCTGTGCGTCCACTAGATGTCAGTAATAAACACCATGTGCCGTCATACTCTGTGCGGCCAGTAGATGTCAGTAATAAAGACCGTGTGTCGCCATACTCTGTACGGCCACTAGATGTCAGTAATAAAGACCGTGTGCCGTCATACTCTGTGCAGCCACTAGATGTCAGTAATAAAGACCGTGTACCGTCATACTCTGTGCGGCCACTAGATGTCAGTAATAAAGACCGTGTGTCGCCATACTCTGTGCAGCCACTAGATGTCAGTAATAAAGACCGTGTGCCGTCATACTCTGTGCAGCCACTAGATGTCAGTAATAAAGACCGTGTGTCGTCATACTCTGTGCGTCCACTAGATGTCAGTAATAAACACCATGTGCCGTCATACTCTGTGCGGCCAGTAGATGTCAGTAATAAAGACCGTGTGTCGCCATACTCTGTGCGACCACTAGATGTCAGTAATAAAGACCATGTGCCATCATACTCTGTGCGGCCACTAGATGTCAGTAATAAAGACCGTGTGTCGCCATACTCTGTACGGCCACTAGATGTCAGTAATAAAGACCGTGTGTCGCCATACTCTGTGCAGCCACTAGATGTCAGTAATAAAGACCGTGTGTCGTCATACTCTGTGCGGCCACTAGAGGTCAGTAATAAAGACCGTGTGCCGTCATACTCTGTGCGGCCACTAGATGTCAGTAATAAAGACCGTGTGTCGTCATACTCTGTGCGACCACTAGATGTCAGTAATAAAGACCGTGTGCCGTCATACTCTGTGCGGCCACTAGATGTCAGTAATAAAGACCGTGTGTCGCCATACTCTGTGCAGCCACTAGATGTCAGTAATAAAGACCGTGTGTCGTCATACTCTGTACGGCCACTAGATGTCAGTAATGAAGACCGTGTGCCGTCATACTCTGTGCAGCCACTAGATGTCAGTAATAAAGACCGTGTGTCGTCATACTCTGTGCGGCCACTAGATGTCAGTAATAAAGACCGTGTGCCGTCATACTCTGTGCGGCCACTAGATGTCAGTAATAAAGACCGTGTGTCGTCATACTCTGTGCGACCACTAGATGTCAGTAATAAAGACCGTGTGCCGTCATACTCTGTGCGGCCACTAGATGTCAGTAATAAAGACCGTGTACCGTCATACTCTGTGCGGCCACTAGATGTCAGTAATAAAGACCGTGTGTCGTCATACTCTGTACGGCCACTAGATGTCAGTAATAAAGACCGTGTGTCGTCATACTCTGTGCGGCCACTAGATGTCAGTAATAAAGACCGTGTGTCGTCATACTCTGTGCGACCACTAGATGTCAGTAATAAAGACCGTGTGTCGTCATACTCTGTGCAGCCACTAGATGTCAGTAATAAAGACCGTGTGCCGTCATACTCTGTGCGGCCACTAGATGTCAGTAATAAAGACCGTGTGCCGTCATACTCTGTGCGGCCACTAGATGTCAGTAATAAAGACCGTGTGTCGCCATACTCTGTGCGGCCACTAGATGTCAGTAATAAAGACCGTGTGTCGCCATACTCTGTGCGACCACTAGATGTCAGTAATAAAGACCGTGTGTCGTCATACTCTGTGCGGCCTCTAGATGTCAGTAATAAAGACCGTGTGCCGTTATACTCTGTACGGCCTCTAGATGTCAGTAATAAAGACCGTGTGCCGTTATACTCTGTACGACCACTAGATGTCAGTAATAAAGACCGTGTGCCGTCATACTCTGTGCGACCACTAGATGTCAGTAATAAAGACCGTGTGTCGTCATACTCTGTGCAGCCACTAGATGTCAGTAATAAAGACCGTGTGCCGTCATACTATGTGCGGCCACTAGATGTCAGTAATAAAGACCGTGTGTCGTCATACTATGTGCAGCCACTAGATGTCAGTAATAAAGACCGTGTGCCGTCATACTATGTGCAGCCACTAGATGTCAGTAATAAAGACCGTGTGCCGTCATACTCTGTACGACCACTAGATGTCAGTAATAAAGACCGTGTGTCGTCATACTCTGTGCGACCACTAGATGTCAGTAATAAAGACCGTGTGCCGTCATACTCTGTGCAGCCACTAGATGTCAGTAATAAAGACCGTGTGCCGTCATACTCTGTGCGGCCACTAGATGTCAGTAATAAAGACCGTGTGTCGTCATACTCTGTGCGGCCACTAGATGTCAGTAATAAAGACCATGTGCCGTCATACTCTGTGCAGCCACTAGATGTCAGTAATAAAGACCGTGTGTCGTCATACTCTGTGCAGCCACTAGATGTCAGTAATAAAGACCGTGTGTCGTCATACTCTGTGCAGCCACTAGATGTCAGTAATAAAGACCGTGTGTCGTCATACTCTGTGCGGCCTCTAGATGTCAGTAATAAAGACCGTGTGCCGCCATACTCTGTGCGGCCTCTAGATGTCAGTAATAAAGACCGTGTGCCGTCATACTCTGTGCAGCCACTAGATGTCAGTAATAAAGACCGTGTGCCGTCATACTCTGTGCAGCCACTAGATGTCAGTAATAAAGACCGTGTGCCGTCATACTCTGTGCGGCCACTAGATGTCAGTAATAAAGACCATGTGCCGTCATACTCTGTGCGGCCACTAGATGTCAGTAATAAAGACCGTGTGTCGTCATACTCTGTGCGGCCACTAGATGTCAGTAATAAAGACCGTGTGCCGTCATACTCTGTGCGGCCACTAGATGTCAGTAATAAAGACCGTGTGCCGTCATACTCTGTGCGGCCACTAGATGTCAGTAATAAAGACCGTGTGTCGTCATACTCTGTACAGCCACTAGATGTCAGTAATAAAGACCGTGTGTCGCCATACTCTGTGCGGCCACTAGATGTCAGTAATAAAGACCGTGTGTCGTCATACTCTGTGCGACCACTAGATGTCAGTAATAAAGACCGTGTGCCGTCATACTCTGTGCAGCCACTAGATGTCAGTAATAAAGACCGTGTGTCGTCATACTCTGTGCGACCACTAGATGTCAGTAATAAAGACCGTGTGCCGTCATACTCTGTGCAGCCACTGGATGTCAGTAATAAAGACCATGTGCCGTCATACTCTGTGCAGCCACTAGATGTCAGTAATAAAGACCGTGTGCCGTCATACTCTGTGCAGCCACTGGATGTCAGTAATAAAGACCATGTGCCGTCATACTCTGTGCAGCCACTAGATGTCAGTAATAAAGACCGTGTGTCGTCGTTCTCTGTGCAGCCACTAGATGTCAGTAATAAAGACCGTGTGTCGTCATACTCTGTGCAGCCACTAGATGTCAGTAATAAAGACCGTGTGTCGTCATACTCTGTGCGACCACTAGATGTCAGTAATAAAGACCGTGTGCCGTCATACTCTGTGCAGCCACTGGATGTCAGTAATAAAGACCATGTGCCGTCATACTCTGTGCAGCCACTAGATGTCAGTAATAAAGACCGTGTGTCGTCATACTCTGTGCGGCCACTAGATGTCAGTAATAAAGACCGTGTGTCGTCATACTCTGTGCGACCACTAGATGTCAGTAATAAAGACCGTGTGTCGTCATACTCTGTACGACCACTAGATGTCAGTAATAAAGACCGTGTGTCGTCATACTCTGTGCAGCCACTAGATGTCAGTAATAAAGACCGTGTGTCGTCATACTCTGTGCGGCCACTAGATGTCAGTAATAAAGACCGTGTGTCGTCATACTCTGTGCGACCACTAGATGTCAGTAATAAAGACCGTGTGTCGTCATACTCTGTACGACCACTAGATGTCAGTAATAAAGACCGTGTGTCATCATACTCTGTGCGGCCACTAGATGTCAGTAATAAAGACCGTGTGTCGTCATACTCTGTGCGGCCACTAGATGTCAGTAATAAAGACCGTGTGTCGCCATACTCTGTGCGACCACTAGATGTCAGTAATAAAGACCGTGTGCCGTCATACTCTGTGCGTCCACTAGATGTCAGTAATAAAGACCGTGTGTCGCCATACTCTGTGCGACCACTAGATGTCAGTAATAAAGACCGTGTGTCGTCATACTCTGTGCGACCACTAGATGTCAGTAATAAAGACCGTGTGCCGTCATACTCTGTGCGACCACTAGATGTCAGTAATAAAGACCGTGTGCCGTCATACTCTGTGCAGCCACTAGATGTCAGTAATAAACACCATGTGCCGTCATACTCTGTGCAGCCACTAGATGTCAGTAATAAAGACCGTGTGCCGTCATACTCTGTGCGACCACTAATGTCAGTAATAAAGACCGTGTGCCGTCATACTCTGTACAGCCACTAGATGTCAGTAATAAAGACCGTGTGTCGTCATACTCTGTGCGTCCACTAGATGTCAGTAATAAAGACCGTGTGTCGCCATACTCTGTGCGTCCACTAGATGTCAGTAATAAAGACCGTGTGCCGTCATACACTGTGCGACCACTAGATGTCAGTAATAAAGACCGTGTGCCGTCATACTCTGTGCGGCCACTAGATGTCAGTAATAAAGACCGTGTGTCGTCATACTCTGTGCAGCCACTAGATGTCAGTAATAAAGACCGTGTGCCGTCATACTCTGTGCAGCCACTAGATGTCAGTAATAAAGACCGTGTGCCGTCGTTCTCTGTGCGGCCACTAGATGTCAGTAATAAAGACCGTGTGTCGCCATACTCTGTGCGGCCACTAGATGTCAGTAATAAAGACCATGTGCCGTCATACTCTGTGCGTCCACTAGATGTCAGTAATAAAGACCGTGTGTCGCCATACTCTGTGCGACCACTAGATGTCAGTAATAAAGACCGTGTGCCGTCATACTCTGTGCGTCCACTAGATGTCAGTAATAAAGACCGTGTGCCGTCATACTCTGTGCGGCCACTAGATGTCAGTAATGAAGACCGTGTGCCGTCATACTCTGTGCAGCCACTAGATGTCAGTAATAAAGACCGTGTGCCGTCATACTCTGTGCGACCACTAGATGTCAGTAATAAAGACAGTGTGTCGTCATACTCTGTGCGACCACTAGATGTCAGTAATAAAGACCGTGTGCCGTCATTCTCTGTACGACCACTAGATGTCAGTAATAAAGACAGTGTGCCGTCATACTCTGTGCGGCCACTAGATGTCAGTAATAAAGACCGTGTGTCGTCATACTCTGTGCGACCACTAGATGTCAGTAATAAAGACCGTGTGCCGTCATACTCTGTGCGGCCACTAGATGTCAGTAATAAAGACCGTGTGCCGTCATACTCTGTGCGACCACTAGATGTCAGTAATAAAGACAGTGTGTCGTCATACTCTGTGCGACCACTAGATGTCAGTAATAAAGACCGTGTGCCGTCATTCTCTGTACGACCACTAGATGTCAGTAATAAAGACCGTGTGTCGCCATACTCTGTACGACCACTAGATGTCAGTAATAAAGACAGTGTGTCGTCATACTCTGTGCGACCACTAGATGTCAGTAATAAAGACCGTGTGCCGTCATACTCTGTGCGACCACTAGATGTCAGTAATAAAGACCGTGTGTCGCCATACTCTGTACAGCCACTAGATGTCAGTAATAAAGACCATGTGTCGTCATACTCTGTACGATCACTAGATGTCAGTAATAAAGACAGTGTGTCGTCATACTCTGTGCGTCCACTAGATGTCAGTAATAAAGACCATGTGCCGTCGTTCTCTGTGCGACCACTAGATGTCAGTAATAAAGACCGTGTGTCGTCATACTCTGTGCGTCCACTAGATGTCAGTAATAAAGACCGTGTGTCGTCATACTCTGTGCGACCACTAGATGTCAGTAATGAAGACCGTGTGTCGTCATACTCTGTGCGGCCTCTAGATGTCAGTAATAAAGACCGTGTGCCGTCATACTCTGTGCGTCCACTAGATGTCAGTAATAAAGACCGTGTGTCATACTCTGTGCAGCCACTAGATGTCAGTAATAAAGACCGTGTGCCGTCATACTCTGTGCGGCCACTAGATGTCAGTAATAAAGACCGTGTGCCGTCGTTCTCTGTGCGACCACTAGATGTCAGTAATAAAGACCGTGTGTCGTCATACTCTGTGCGTCCACTAGATGTCAGTAATAAAGACCGTGTGTCGCCATACTCTGTGCGACCACTAGATGTCAGTAATAAAGACCGTGTGCCGTCATACTCTGTGCGACCACTAGATGTCAGTAATAAAGACCGTGTGCCGTCGTTCTCTGTGCGACCACTAGATGTCAGTAATAAAGACCGTGTGTCGTCATACTCTGTGCGTCCACTAGATGTCAGTAATAAAGACCGTGTGTCGTCATACTCTGTGCAGCCACTAGATGTCAGTAATAAACACCGTGTGTCGTCATACTCTGTGCGACCACTAGATGTCAGTAATGAAGACCGTGTGTCGTCATACTCTGTGCGGCCTCTAGATGTCAGTAATAAAGACCGTGTGCCGTCATACTCTGTGCGTCCACTAGATGTCAGTAATAAAGACCATGTGCCGTCGTTCTCTGTGCGACCACTAGATGTCAGTAATAAAGACCGTGTGTCGTCATACTCTGTGCGACCACTAGATGTCAGTAATAAAGACCGTGTGTCGTCATACTCTGTGCAGCCACTAGATGTCAGTAATAAAGACCATGTGTCGTCATACTCTGTGCGTCCACTAGATGTCAGTAATAAAGACCATGTGTCGTCATACTCTGTGCGACCACTAGATGTCAGTAATAAAGACCGTGTGTCGTCATACTCTGTGCGTCCACTAGATGTCAGTAATAAAGACCGTGTGTCGTCATACTCTGTGCAGCCACTAGATGTCAGTAATAAAGACCGTGTGTCGTCATACTCTGTGCGTCCACTAGATGTCAGTAATAAAGACCATGTGTCGTCATACTCTGTACGATCACTAGATGTCAGTAATGAAGACCGTGTGTCGTCATACTCTGTGCGGCCTCTAGATGTCAGTAATAAAGACCGTGTGCCGTCATACTCTGTGCGTCCACTAGATGTCAGTAATAAAGACCATGTGCCGTCGTTCTCTGTGCGACCACTAGATGTCAGTAATAAAGACCGTGTGTCGTCATACTCTGTGCGTCCACTAGATGTCAGTAATAAAGACCGTGTGTCGTCATACTCTGTGCGTCCACTAGATGTCAGTAATAAAGACCGTGTGTCGTCATACTCTGTGCGGCCACTAGATGTCAGTAATAAACACCGTGTGCCGTCATACTCTGTGCAGCCACTAGATGTCAGTAATAAACACCGTGTGTCGTCGTTCTCTGTGCGACCACTAGATGTCAGTAATAAAGACCGTGTGTCGTCATACTCTGTGCGGCCACTAGATGTCAGTAATAAAGACCATGTGTCGTCATACTCTGTGCAGCCACTAGATGTCAGTAATAAAGACCATGTGCCGTCGTTTTCTGTGCGACCACTAGATGTCAGTAATAAAGACCGTGTGTCGTCATACTCTGTGCGGCCACTAGATGTCAGTAATAAAGACCGTGTGCCGTCATACTCTGTGCAGCCACTAGATGTCAGTAATAAAGACCGTGTGTCGTCATACTCTGTGCGGCCACTAGATGTCAGTAATAAAGACCATGTGTCGTCATACTCTGTGCAGCCACTAGATGTCAGTAATAAAGACCATGTGCCGTCGTTTTCTGTGCGACCACTAGATGTCAGTAATAAACACCGTGTGCCGTCATACTCTGTACGACCACTAGATGTCAGTAATAAAGACCGTGTGCCGTCATACTCTGTGCAGCCACTAGATGTCAGTAATAAAGACCATGTGCCGTCGTTCTCTGTGCGACCACTAGATGTCAGTAATAAAGACCGTGTGTCGTCATACTCTGTGCAGCCACTAGATGTCAGTAATAAAGACCATGTGCCGTCATACTCTGTGCGACCACTAGATGTCAGTAATAAAGACCGTGTGTCGTCATACTCTGTGCGACCACTAGATGTCAGTAATAAAGACCATGTGCCGTCGTTCTCTGTGCGACCACTAGATGTCAGTAATAAAGACCGTGTGTCGTCATACTCTGTGCAGCCACTGGATGTCAGTAATAAAGACCGTGTGCCGTCATACTCTGTGCGGCCACTAGATGTCAGTTATAAAGACCGTGTGCCGTCATACTCTGTGCGGCCACTAGATGTCAGTTATAAAGACCGTGTGTCGCCATACTCTGTGCGACCACTAGATGTCAGTAATAAAGACCGTGTGCCGTCATACTCTGTGCGGCCACTAGATGTCAGTAATAAAGACCGTGTGTCGCCATACTCTGTGCGACCACTAGATGTCAGTTATAAAGACCGTGTGCCGTCATACTCTGTGCGGCCACTAGATGTCAGTTATAAAGACCGTGTGTCGTCATACTCTGTGCGACGACTAGATGTCAGTAATAAAGACCGTGTGTCGTCATACTCTGTGCGTCCACTAGATGTCAGTAATAAAGACCGTGTGTCGTCATACTCTGTGCGGCCACTAGATGTCAGTAATAAAGACCGTGTGCCGTCATACTCTGTGCGGCCACTAGATGTCAGTAATAAAGACCGTGTGCCGTCATACTCTGTGCGGCCACTAGATGTCAGTAATAAAGACCGTGTGCCGTCATACTCTGTGCGGCCACTAGATGTCAGTAATAAAGACCGTGTGCCGTCATACTCTGTGCGGCCACTAGATGTCAGTAATAAAGACCGTGTGTCGTCATACTCTGTGCGGCCACTAGATGTCAGTAATAAAGACCGTGTGCCGTCATACTCTGTGCGGCCACTAGATGTCAGTAATAAAGACCGTGTGCCGTCATACTCTGTGCGGCCACTAGATGTCAGTTATAAAGACCGTGTGTCGCCATACTCTGTGCAGCCACTAGATGTCAGTAATAAAGACCATGTGCCGTCATACTCTGTGCGACCACTAGATGTCAGTAATAAAGACCGTGTGCCGTCATACTCTGTGCGACCACTAGATGTCAGTAATAAACACCGTGTGCCGTCGTTCTCTGTGCGACCACTAGATGTCAGTAATAAAGACCGTGTGTCGTCATACTCTGTGCAGCCACTAGATGTCAGTAATAAAGACCGTGTGTCGTCATACTCTGTGCGACCACTAGATGTCAGTAATAAAGACCGTGTGTCGTCATACTCTGTGCAGCCACTAGATGTCAGTAATAAAGACCATGTGCCGTCGTTCTCTGTGCGACCACTAGATGTCAGTAATAAAGACCGTGTGTCGTCATACTCTGTGCAGCCACTAGATGTCAGTAATAAAGACCGTGTGTCGTCATACTCTGTGCAGCCACTAGATGTCAGTAATAAAGACCGTGTGTCGTCATACTCTGTGCGGCCACTCGATGTCAGTAATAAAGACCGTGTGTCGTCATACTCTGTGCAGCCACTAGATGTCAGTAATAAAGACCATGTGCCGTCGTTCTCTGTGCGACCACTAGATGTCAGTAATAAAGACCGTGTGTCGTCGTTCTCTGTGCGGCCACTAGATGTCAGTAATAAAGACCGTGTGTCGTCATACTCTGTGCGGCCACTAGATGTCAGTAATAAAGACCGTGTGTCGTCATACTCTGTGCGACCACTAGATGTCAGTAATAAAGACCGTGTGTCGTCGTTCTCTGTGCGACCACTAGATGTCAGTAATAAAGACCGTGTGTCGTCATACTCTGTGCAGCCACTAGATGTCAGTAATAAAGACCGTGTGTCGTCATACTCTGTGCAGCCACTAGATGTCAGTAATAAAGACCATGTGCCGTCATACTCTGTGCGGCCACTAGATGTCAGTAATAAAGACCGTGTGTCGTCATACTCTGTGCGGCCACTAGATGTCAGTAATAAAGACCGTGTGTCGTCATACTCTGTGCGACCACTAGATGTCAGTAATAAAGACCGTGTGTCGTCGTTCTCTGTGCGACCACTAGATGTCAGTAATAAAGACCGTGTGTCGTCATACTCTGTGCAGCCACTAGATGTCAGTAATAAAGACCGTGTGTCGTCATACTCTGTGCAGCCACTAGATGTCAGTAATAAAGACCGTGTGTCGCCATACTCTGTGCAGCCACTAGATGTCAGTAATAAAGACCGTGTGTCGTCATACTCTGTGCGACCACTAGATGTCAGTAATAAAGACCGTGTGTCGTCATACTCTGTGCGACCACTAGATGTCAGTAATAAAGACCGTGTGTCGTCATACTCTGTGCAGCCACTAGATGTCAGTAATAAAGACCGTGTGTCGTCATACTCTGTGCGACCACTAGATGTCAGTAATAAAGACCGTGTGTCGTCATACTCTGTGCGGCCACTAGATGTCAGTAATAAAGACCGTGTGTCGTCGTTCTCTGTGCGACCACTAGATGTCAGTAATAAAGACCGTGTGCCGTCATACTCTGTGCGACCACTAGATGTCAGTAATAAAGACCGTGTGCCGTCATACTCTGTGCGGCCACTAGATGTCAGTAATAAAGACCGTGTGTCGTCATACTCTGTGCGGCCACTAGATGTCAGTAATAAAGACCGTGTGCCGTCATACTCTGTGCGACCACTAGATGTCAGTAATAAAGACCGTGTGCCGTCATACTATGTGCAGCCACTAGATGTCAGTAATAAAGACCGTGTGCCGTCGTTCTCTGTGCGACCACTAGATGTCAGTAATAAAGACCGTGTGTCGTCATACTCTGTGCGACCACTAGATGTCAGTAATAAAGACCATGTTCCGTCGTTCTCTGTGCGACCACTAGATGTCAGTAATAAAGACCGTGTGTCGTCATACTCTGTGCGTCCACTAGATGTCAGTAATAAAGACCGTGTGTCGTCATACTCTGTGCGGCCACTAGATGTCAGTAATAAAGACCATGTGCCGTCATACTCTGTGCGACCACTAGATGTCAGTAATAAAGACCATGTGCCGTCATACTCTGTGCGACCACTAGATGTCAGTAATAAAGACCATGTGCCGTCGTTCTCTGTGCGACCACTAGATGTCAGTAATAAAGACCGTGTGTCGTCATACTCTGTGCGACCACTAGATGTCAGTAATAAAGACCATGTGCCGTCGTTCTCTGTGCGACCACTAGATGTCAGTAATAAAGACCGTGTGCCGTCATACTCTGTGCGGCCACTAGATGTCTCTGTACAAAGCAATGGGTAGAGGGAGATGCTCCTCACATTGCCACCTAGTGTTACAATAAGAGAATACAAGAGCTGAGCCGTCAGGACTTCTGGTAACCGGGCGTTCGCCTCGGCACGTTCATGGCGGCGGCTCTGCGTCTCCCTCCTTCCTGCGCAGAACATTTCACCTGGTTTTCATCTCTACTGCAGCACAGGAAGCCCAGGAGCCGTCATTCAGGACTCGTGCGAGGACACTTACCTGGAGCGCACCTTCTTGATGACATCCAGGACATAGTCCGCAGACTGTGGAGGAAGAGGAAAGGGTTAACACCAGGAGCATCAGAGGCGACAGCACACATCCCACGGCATTAACCAATGGGAGCGCAGTAAAGTGTGCGGAGCTCACCGACACGCTCCCGAACGCCTGCAGGATCGGGTGGATTTTCCTGGGGAGCTGCGAGAAAAAAAAAAGTCAGTGACCGAGATACCGGCACCCCCTGTACTCCGCACATCCATCCCCCCCTCTCCCGCGCACACGGCCCATCCATCCCCCCCTCTCCCGCGCACACGGCCCATCCATCCCCCCCTCTCCCGCGCACACGGCCCATCCATCCCCCCCTCTCCCGCGCACACGGCCCATCCATCCCCCCCCTCTCCCGCGCACACGGCCCATCCATCCCCCCCCTCTCCCGCGCACACGGCCCATCCATCCCCCCCCTCTCCCGCGCACTCGGCCCATCCATCCCCCCCCTCTCCCGCGCACACGGCCCATCCATCCCCCCCCTCTCCCGCGCACACGGCCCATCCATCCCATCCATCCCCCCCCTCTCCCGCGCACACGGCCCATCCATCCCCCCCCCTCTCCCGCGCACACGGCCCATCCATCCCCCTCCATGCACATGGCACACACCCATCCCCCACCTCAAATCCTTTCCCCCTTCTCCCACACCCACCCTTCCCCCCCTCTCCAGCACACACAGCACATTCTTACCCCCCCCCCTCCCACACACAGCACATCCATCCCCCCCTGTGCCCCACCTCACGGCACATCCATCCCCCCCTGTGCCCCACCTCACGGCCCATCCATCCCCCCCTGTGCCCCACCTCACGGCCCATCCATCCCCCCCCCCCCCCCGCGCACACGGCCCATCCATCCCCCCCCCTCTCCCGCGCACACGGCCCATCCATCCACCCCCCCCCGTCCCCCACCTCACGGCACATCCATCCCCCCCCTGTGCCCCACCTCACGGCACATCCATCCCCCTCCTCTCCCGCACACACGGCACATCCATCATCCTCCATGCACATGGCACACCCGTCCCCCACCTCAAATCCTTTCCCCCCTCTCCCACACCCACCCTTCCCCCCCTCTCCAGCACACACAGCACATTCTTACCCCCCCTCTCCCGTGTAAACACCCGTCCCCCTTTCCTGAGTCGCACACTGTCCGCCCTCCCCCGCCTGCACTTTATGCATTCACCTCCTTGCCCGCCGCCCGGCACAGCGCCCGATACTCCTCCATTTTGTTGCTCTCCTCTCGGTACAGCTCCACGGCCTCCATGATTCGCTCCGTCTGAGGGGAGACGACAGGTTAGTCCCGGTATCGGACACATGGCGGCGCTCGGTCGCTCGCACACTCACCGCTTTCACCGTCTCGATGGTCTTCCTCCCGGCCAGAGCGGCTTCACCCTCCTTCTCGCCGGCGACCTGTGGAGAACAAGCAGTGATCAGTGCCGCGCAGAGCCACGGAGGCGCAGAGCCACGGAGGCGCAGAGCACGCGGAGGCGCAGAGCACGCGGAGGCGCAGAGCACGCGGAGGCGCAGAGCACGCGGTACTCACCACCGGCTGCGCGCCCGTCCCCACACTTTTCTCGAATTCGGCCTCACGTTGCTGAAATGACAGGAGAATAATGAGGTTTATCACCGCGATCAGCGATGGCCGCCGCCGCTCGTCGCCTCACCATCTCCTGCTCCTCCTCCAGGATCAGCGGCTCCCTCGTCCTCTCCCACAGACGCAGCGACTTGTCATGTGACGAGGACACAATATGGTCGCCACTGGGGCTGACGGCCAAACACCAGACCTCTCCATGATGGCCCTGGAACAGAACCCACATCAGACGCTCCGCCCCCAGCACAAGCCCCTCCCATTATGTAAATGAGCGGACCCCACACTGCGCTCACCTCCAGGGTCTGCACTTGCTGGAACTTGTCTGCGTCCCACTGCTTCACCTTCCGGTCCTTCCCCGCGCTGAAGAAAAGGTGCGTCCGGGGCACGAACTGCAGGAACATGACGCTGTGGAGAGAGCAGAGGATACAGCTGGGGCCGCGGGGTGTACAGAGAGGGGGCCGCGGGGTGTACAGAGAGGGGGCCGCGGGGTGTACAGAGAGGGGGCCGCGGGGTGTACAGAGAGGGGGCCGCGGGGTGTACAGAGAGGGGGCCGCGGGGTGTACGCACAGAGGGGGCCGCGGGGTGTACGCAGAGAGGGGGACGCGGGGTGTACAGAGAGGGGGCCGCGGGGTGTACAGAGAGGGGGCCGCGGGGTGTACGCACAGAGGGGGACGCGGGGTGTACGCAAAGAGGGGGACGCGGGGTGTACGCAAAGAGGGGGCCGCAGGGTGTACGCACAGAGGGGGACGCGGGGTGTACACACAGAGGGGGACGCGGGGTGTACACACAGAGGGGGACGCGGGGTGTACAGAGAAGGGGCCGCGAAGTGTACAGAGAAGGGGCTACGGGGTGTACGCAGAGAGGGTCAAGGGATATATAGAAAGGGCTGCCGAGCTGAGGGGTACACACAGGAGGGGACGGCCTCCATATGGGGGGGGAGGTCTTCTCTCGCTCACCTGTCGTCATGGCCGAACATTGAGCGGTGACAATCCCCGAAGTCCAGGCCCCAGATCTTGATGTTACGATCAGCTGATCCGGTGACGATAATGGCGCTGTCCTATAGGAGAAGGCTCAGCGATCACATGACAGCCTTGGACAGCCCCCTCCACCAGAAAGACCCCGCGATACTTACATGTGAGATGTCCATACACAGGACCGGCAGCTTGTGTCCGTACAGCGAGAGGAAGAACTGAAAGACAAGATGGCGGTGACAACCGGAGAAGGCAGGGGGGAGACAGGACCGGAGACGGCGGAAGAGAGGGGACGGGGGCAGGACCGGAGCCGGCAGGGGAGAGGGGACGGGGCAGGACCGGAGCCGGCAGGGGAGAGGGGACGGGGGCAGGAGCGGAGCCGGCAGGGGAGAGGGGACGGGGGCAGGAGCGGAGCCGGCAGGGGAGAGGGGACGGGGGCAGGACCGGAGCCGACAGGGGCGAGGGGACGGGGGCAGGACCAGAGCCGGCAGGGGAGAGGGGACGGGGGCAGGAGCGGAGCCGGCAGGGGAGAGGGGAAGGGGGCAGGAGCGGAGCCGGCAGGGGAGAGGGGACGGGGCAGGACCGGAGCCGGCAGGGGAGAGGGGAAGGGGGCAGGAGCGGAGCCGGCAGGGGAGAGGGGACAGGGCAGGACCAGAGCCGGCAGGGGAGAGGGGACGGGGCAGGACCGGAGCCGGCAGGGGAGAGGGGACGGGGCAGGACCGGAGCCGGCAGGGGAGAGGGGAAGGGGGCAGGAGCGGAGCCGGCAGGGGAGAGGGGACGGGGCAGGACCGGAGCCGGCAGGGGAGAGGGGACGGGGCAGGACCGGAGCCGGCAGGGGAGAGGGGAAGGGGGCAGGAGCGGAGCCGGCAGGGGAGAGGGGACGGGGGCAGGACTGGAGCCAGTGGGTGAGGGAGGAACGGGGCAGAAGACCGGCGGGGAAGGGGGGAATGGGTGCAGGACAAGAGCCGGTGGGGGAGAAGGCACAGGACCGGCAGGAGGGGGGGGGGGGGGGGGAACGGTCACATCTGGATGGAGGCAGCGGTGAGCGGCAGACATCCCCCGGGGGGCGCACCGCCTCACTGACCCCCGTCCTTCCGTTACCTTCAGCGAGTCCACATAGAAGATCTTCACGGTGCAGTCCAGCAGGGACGCGGCCAGGAGCCGCCCATCCGGACTGAGCCGCACACACAACACGTCCTCGTCCATCTGCAGCACCCGGCTCTGCTTCACCGAGAGACGGCGACTGCAGACAGAAGACAACTCCCATCATCCTCAGTGCACAGTGTCATGGCGGCCATCACTCCCATCAGTGCGGACAGCTCCCGCCGACACTACTACTCCTCCCATCATCCTCAGGGCAGCACTGCGGACAGCTCCCACCGGCACTACTCCTCCCATCATCCTCAGGGCTGCACTGCGGACAGCTCCCACCGGCACTACTCCTCCCATCATCCTCAGGGCCGCACTGCGGACAGCTCCCGCCGGCACTACTCCTCCCATCATCCTCAGGGCCGCACTGCGTATAGCTCCCGCCGGCACTACTCCTCCCATCATCCTCAGGGCTGCACTGCGGACAGCTCCCACCGGCACTACTCCTCCCATCATCCTCAGGGCTGCACTGCGGACAGCTCCCGCCGGCACTACTCCTCCCATCATCCTCAGGGCTGCACTGCGGACAGCTCCCGCCAGCACTACTCCTCCCATCATCCTCAGGGCTGCACTGCGGACAGCTCCCGCCGGCACTACTCCTCCCATCATCCTCAGGGCTGCACTGCGGACAGCTCCTGCCGGCACTACTCCTCCCATCATCCTCAGGGCCGCACTGCGGACAGCTCCCGCCAGCACTACTCCTCCCATCATCCTCAGGGCTGCACTGCGGACAGCTCCCGCCGGCACTACTCCTCCCATCATCCTCAGGGCTGCACTGCGGACAGCTCCCGCCGGCACTATTCCCATCATTCTCAGGACTGCACTGCGGACAGCTCCCACCGGCACTACTCCTCCCATCATCCTCAGGGCTGCACTGCGGACAGCTCCCGCCGGCACTACTCCTCCCATCATCCTCAGGGCTGCACTGCGGACAGCTCCCGCCGGCACTACTCCTCCCATCATCCTCAGGGCTGCACTGCGGACAGCTCCCGCCAGCACTACTCCTCCCATCATTCTCAGGACTGCACTGCGGACAGCTCCCGCCGGCACTATTCCCATCATTCTCAGGACTGCACTGCGGACAGCTCCCGCCGGCACTACTCCTCCCATCATCCTTAGGGCTGCACTGCGGACAGCTCCCACCGGCACTACTCCTCCCATCATCCTCAGGGCTGCACTGCGGACAGCTCCCGCCGGCACTACTCCCATCATTCTCAGGACTGCACTGCGGACAGCTCCCGCCAGCACTACTCCTCCCATCATCCTCAGGGCTGCACTGCGGACAGCTCCCGCCAGCACTACTACTCCCATCATCCTCACCTGCTTTGTGTATCGGTGTCGTCATTCACAAGTTCAAACTCCCAGAACTTCACGCACTTGTCGGCGCCCCCAGTGGTGAATCCGCGCTAAGACACAGGAGAATGTCAGTACTGTGTGGGCCGGACTACAACCCTCAGCATCCAGTGACCGCTCCTTACCTGGTCAGGTGACAGCGCAATGGACCACACTGCGCCATCGTGAGCTTCCACGGCGTCCAGCTCCGTCCCAGATGACAGATCGAAGAGCTGCAGCTTCCCGGACTGAAAGAGACGCGAGCAGTGAAAGGGAGGGGCATACATAGGGGAGGGGCATACATAGGGGAGGGGCATACATAGGGGAGGGGCCAGAATCCTGTCATGTGACCCACAGCCGCTACAAATGACCAGCATGACCCCTGACCCCACTGCACAGGTCGCAGGGTCTCTGGAGTAGCCAATAAGGCAGAATATGGAGAAGGAATCGGACCATTGGCTCCTGCCCCTCCCCCCATTGGCTCCTGCCCCTCCCCCCATTGGCTCCTGCCCCTCCCATCAGGAGCCGGTCATGTGACAGCTGTGCAATGTATGCAGGGCCCCTGCGGAGTCATGCTCCAGCCTGTTACCTTGGTGCCGACAATGACGTGTCTGTCTCCTGGGACGAAGAGCGAGCAGAGCGCGTAGTCGCAGGCCATGGTCCGGATACACTGCAGCGTGGACCTGCGGGCAGAGAGATGGCGGGACGTCACTGCTGCCGCACTGTTGGCGCTCAGGCGCGGCACCGGGCGCTGAGCAGTGAGCGCAGCTCTGGGGTGACTGCCGCCCTCCGTCCTACCTGTTCCAGATCTTCACGGACTCCGCAGACGCGGACAGGACGGCGATGTTGTCAGAGCTGAACGCCGTAGTCCGGACGTCGCTGCGGTGCCCCCCCAGCGTCAGGCGAGACGTCTTGGTACTCTGCGCGCTCCCGGCTTGGGTGGGCTCGGCCAGCACGGAGAAGCCCTCCACGCTGTTGTTCTGCAGCAGGACCACCACCTTCAGCTCCCCCTTAGCAGAGACGAGCAGGTCACATGACCTGTGGGGGCAGAGGTGGCAGCGGTCAGTGGTGGCGGACGGCGGACCAGAGATGGGGAGGGGCCGGGGGGCACTTACTTGATTTTCGAGGAGGCCTTAATGCTGGCGACTTTCACAATCTCGTCCTGCAGCGTCTGCTCCACGTCCGGTGCCGCCTGCTGCCCGTCAGTCTGTCTGCAGCACAAAAGCAACAAGCATGAGAGACCGCCTGATAGTCACATGTGGACCCCGCAGTGCAGGGGCGGATCCTGCGCAGCAGTGTTGTCATGGGGGCAAATCACCGACCTCATCAATCTTTACACAATTTATTTCTCCAGAAAAAAAAAAAATCTCCTATTTTGGGTACACAGCTCCAGTACAGAACTATGCGTCTCCAAGGTAACAGACTACAAACGATCCCCGCGTAGTCTGGAGGTGAAAGTAGTCAGCAACGCAAAATCAGATATCGCGAGATCGTCTGCAGCCATGGAAACGCACAAATCTGCATAACAGCTGTGAACACAAAACGGAGGTTTACAAATAGTGGAGCACCAAGCACCATCACCTACAGGGGGAAAATAAGTATTTGATCACCGACCAACCAGCGAGAATTCTGCTCTCACAGACCTGTTAGTTAACCTTTATGAAGCCTCCTACTCTGCGCTCATTACCTGGATTAATTGCTCCCGTTTTACCTTGTTACCTGTATAAAGGACACCTGTCCACACACACTCACACTCCAACCTCTCCACCATGGCCAAGACCAAAGAGCTGTCTAAGGACACCAAGGACACAATTGCAGCCCTGTGCAAGGCTGGGATGGGATACAGGACAATAGGCAAGCAGCTGAATGAGAAGGAAACAACTGTTGGCACAATTATTAGAAAATGGAAGAAACATAAGATAGCTGTCAATCTTCCTAGGTCTGGGGCTCTCGCCTCGATGGGTAAGGAGGATTCTGAGAAAGGTCAGGAATCAGCCCTGAACTACACGGGAGGACCTGGTCAATGACCTGAAGAGAGCGTAGACCACAGTCTCAAACATTACCGTTAGTAACTTACCACTCCGTCTTGGATTACAATCCTGCAGGACACACAAGGTCCCCTGCTCACACCAGCACATGTGTACACTTGTTTGAAATTCACCAATGACCATCTGGATGATCCAGAGGAGGTATAGAAGAAGGTCATGTGGTCAGATGAGACCAAAGTAGAACTTTTTGGTATCAACTCCACTCGCCGTGTTTGGAGGAAGAAGAAGGATGAGAACAACGCCAAGAACACCATCCCAACTGTGAAGCATGGTGGGGGAAACATTGTACTTTGGGGGTGCTTTTCTGCAAAGGGGACAGGATGACTGCACCGCATTGAAGGGATGATAGATGGGGTCTTGTATCGCAAGATTTTGGCCATCAACCTCCTTCCCTCAGTAAGAGCCCTAATGATGAGTTGTGGTTGGGTCTTCCAGCATGACAATGACCCGAAACACACAGCCAGGGCAACTAAGGGGTGGCTCCGTAAGAAGCATTCATTTCCAGATCCTGGAGTGGCCTAGCTAGTCTCCAAACCTGAACCCAATAGAAAATCATTGGAGGGAGCTGAAACTCTGTGGCCCAGCGACAGCCCTGAAACCTGAAAGATCTGGAGAAGATCTGTATGGCGGAGGGGGCCAAAATCCCTGCTGCAGCGTGTGCAAACCTGGGCAAGAACCACAGGAAACGTCCGACCTCTGTAATTACAAAGGTTCCTGGACCAAATATTTACTTGTTTCTCTACTAACCCCCCCGACAGCCCACAGGAGGAGGTCATCTCATCCGAATAGGGACAGGAAATACGAAAGGATTATATATATATATATATATCCCCTCCCACCTCCTTTCCCCAGTGTCTTTCCTGTCCCTATAGGGATGAAGAGGTCATCCTCGGTGCCCTTTGCCGGCGGCTGACACCAGACATTTAACATAGCCGGGCAGCAGGAGATCGGTCTTACCCTCCATCTCCGGATGCTGTTCCTGGCTCCCTAGGACGTGGTCTTTCCCCCAGTCTGTGCCTCCGGGTAAAGTCTGGGGGAGGTCGCGGGCGGGAGGCCTCTTAGCTCTCCGGGTCCATCTCCTCCCCCTGTTCCTGCTGGCGCGGACCGCTGTGTTGCGAGGGACGAGTGCTTCCGGCTTCCCTCAATGTAAACTGGTGTGGTCCCCGTGACATCAAACGACGGCCGGCATGCTGAGATCGTCACTTCCGGTTCTGCGCTCCACTGTGGAACGCACCGGGAAAATCAAAGGCAGGACCCAGCTGGATTCCACCGATGGAGTCCACCAACCGGAGAAGAGCGGGGGAAGAGCCCCTCTGATTGGACGGAGGCGCTGGCCGGTCGACCTACTTAAGGAGTCCCAGACAGAAGATCAAGTAAGGTAGGACAAACAGTGGTAGAATGGAGTCTGATCCTTCCCGCTCGGCGCCTGTGGAGCCCAGCGCTGTGCCGATCACTGTAACTATACAGGTATTGGATCCCGTCCATGGTGCAGGTGGAGATACTTAAATTCTTTTTACCTTCTCTCTTTCAGGGGCACAAGGAACCTGCACCAAGGAGTAAATCTAAGGCCACTAGTCGTAAATGTCCAATATGTGCAAAAAAGTCTCTCCTCCTCACGTGGAAAACCGCTATGTCAGGAGTGTATAGAGAAGGTTCTAGAAGAAGAACAGCCCTCTTTAAGAGAAGAAATTAAAGGGATAGTAAGTCAGGAGATACAATCTTCTCCAGCATCCTTCTCCCAGGCAATACCTGCTCCTGGTGTCCCTCCAGCAGCAAAAAAGAGAAAGATTTATCAGGAAGAAGATTCGGACTCCCAGGAGTCCATGCCGGAGGAATTCCTAGAAGGCGGCGAACTGAGTCCTGACCCAGAGATGCAGGAAAAGAGATTCTACTTTTCCTCAGATAACATTGAGGAACTCCTCACAGAGGTGAGAACCGTGGAAGAGGAGAAACCAGCACGTACAGTACAGGAAGAAATGTTCGGAGGTCTCCGATCAAAAAGGAAGCTTGTTTTCCCGATGTGAAGAAACCAGATTGTATCTGAATTACCCAGACAGCTACGTTTTTGCATAAACAAAACACCTGTTTTTTTATCTGTATATTGGCTTGTGAATTTAAGTGTTTATGTCTGGTGGGCTGCCCACTGATATAATATCTAACATACTGTGTAAGTCTGTAATAGTGACTGTACATAGGGCGTATTAAGCTTAGTTTATTGATGTGTGCTTATATGCTAATAGTGCTACTTAATCCCATCACCATTGTTTACCTTATCTTGATGTTGGACTGAAGGACCCTGGGTAATTCTAAAAATAGCTTACAGGCCTTGGGTATAAAAAGACTCAGAGATCAGATCCTGGGAGATGGAAGTAACACAGAGCCACCAGCCGGACATTCTGCAAACCACCCAACAGACAAGAGAACGGACTGCAGCCAATTCATCATGGCACCATCACGAGGGACACTGGTCTATGCTTCTATAGGAAACAACCTAGGGGTTTTCGGCTCCGGTTGGAAGGACACAGATCTGATCCTGTGACCTTCTCTGAACCATGGATATGTTTGGAGAAAGCCAGGTTTGGGACCCGCTAGTCGCCTAGTTCCATGGAGCTGGTCCGATAAGACAGGTGGTGACTCTCGTGTCAACTGGCTTTGGACCTTGTATGGACTCTATGGACAGTTCTTGGTCATCTCCCTATGCTCGTCGTTACCTCTTCTCGGTGCGTTCATCCACAGATGGAGTAGCGACCCTGGGAGATCTGACGTCATGTCATACTGGAAACACGTGGAGACGCAGTGATATTTTATATGCGCCCATGTACCCATACAATTCCAGGCATGTTGGGAATGCTGTTTGCTATTGTGTGCTGTGGTTCAATAAAATATTGCCACACTGTTTTACCTTAACCCTGTGTTGTCTGTGTAGTGTATTGCCACCGGGAGATAGAGCGGGCGTTCAGTGGTATGAGCCGTGGTCCATGCAGTCTTGCTAAAGACAGCCGGGCTAGCGGACGAGAGCACCCACTGACCCCACTTCTCCGTAACACCCGATACAAAAGAATATCCGGGAGCTGGTTCTGAAAGAGTGGGAAGCTCCAGAAGAAAGCCTGAGCACTCCCTCAGAATTAAAGGATAGATTCCTAGTGGATGACGAAACTGCAGAATGCTGCTCCGAAGTGCCCAAAGTAGATGTTCAGGTTGCCCAGGTGGCCAAGAGAACTACCATGCAGTTTGAGGATTCCTCTCAATTGAGAGATCCTCTGGAATGCAAAATGGAGGGACTCCTCAGGAAAACCTGGGAAACATCAGCGGCGTTACTAAATACAAACGCGGTCTCTACATCGGTAGCCAGATCAATGTCTCGCTGGTTGGGGCAGTTGGAAGAAGAACACCCGGCAACAGGAACCCCCAGAGAAGAAATCTTCGCCTCATTACCCCTTCTCCAAAAATGCTATAGCTTTCCTGGCAGACGCCTCAGCGGAATCCCTCAGAGTATCGGCTAGATCAGCGGCCCATTCCAACCCGGTGAGACGAGCCCTGTGGCTGAGATCCTGTAGTGGAGACGTAGCATCTAAGATCAACCTATGCTCCATTCCCTTTAAGGGGAAATATATGTTCGGGTCAGCTCTAGATGACTTACTGGGGAAGCTTTCGTACAAGATCAAGTCACTGCCCGAACCAAAGGGTGCCAAAAGAGGTCCTTTCAGCCCCCTCAGGAGCAGTCTTCCTAGTTCTGAGGTAAAGGAAAGACAGGGAGGCGGAGCTACCCCAAAGGAGGCAGAGATTTGTTTCTCAGCCAGGGCAAACGTCAAGAGTAAATCATGACGCTCAAAGGAAAGTAGGAGGTCGGATTTCTCATTTCCTTCCACAATGGCGGGAGATATCCACCAACCCATGGGTCCCAAGATCAGTCCAGGAAAGGGTAAAGATAGAATTTACCACCTACCCTAAACAGAGTAAGAATTACGGACCTCTCTACGGAGACACTTCAAGGTGCCGTAAGGTCAGACCTCAAACTTATTGGCCTCGGGGGCAATCTCACTAGTCCCGGAGGTGGAGAAGAACAAGGGTCACTACTCCAGGCTCTTAATAAAAAAAAAAAAAAAAAAAAAAGGGACGGATCCCACAGCATTATAATAAAACTGAAGCCCCTGAACCAACACATCTGTTACAGGAAATTAAAGATGGAGTCCATCAAATCGGCAGTTCCTCGGAAAGGAAAACTTTGCCATGGCAACAATCGATCTGCGGGATGCATATCATCATGTCTCGATCCATCCCAAACATCAGAAGTTCCTGAGATTCGCAGTTACCCAAGGAGAGCAGATAACGCACTTCCAATTCACCGTACTCCCATTCGGAATATCATCGGCACCCTGAATATTCACGAAAATCATGGCAGAAGTCAAGGCTCATGTCAGAGGTCAACAGATTTGTATCATCCCATATCTCGACAACTTTCTGCTGGTGGCACCAGTACTGGTGTTACAGAAGCACATACAGACAACTCCTATATTCTAACATCACTGGGATGGCTAATAAATCATCAGAAATCAGATCGGATTCCTTCTACCAGAAAGACTCTTAGGAGTTCTCCTGGATTCTCGGGGCAAACATCCTTCTTGCCCAAAGAGAAACAGATTCAACTGAGCGCAAAGAAACATCCTGCGGAGCAGAAGATCGGTATCCATGAGGTTTGCCATGTCGGTCCTCTGCTCAAAGATCTTGTATCCAGTCGGCGGCCTGGGCCCAGGTGCACACCAGAGACCTGCAGAGTTATGTGCTAGCAGAGTGGGATGTTCCCCCGGATCACTGGACAAGTAAGTGTCAATACCGGCCCGGATACGGACATCATTGGCCTGGTGGAACAACCCAAGGGAAGCTGAACAACAGAGCACCTTGGATCCAGTCCCCACTAGTCACCATAGAAGTAGATGACAGCAAAAGGGGATGGGGTGCCGTAGTCTCCAGGACATCTTTCCAGGGTCTCTGGTCAACCCAAGTCAGCAGACAGTCTTCGAACTTCAGGGAGTTGAAGGCAGTGGTGGAGACCCTCAGGGCAGCAACATCAGTGGTCCGAGGTACCTACGAGAGGGTATATCCAGACAACGTAACCACAATCGCACACCTTCGGCACCAGGGAAGTTTGAAGCACGAAGACCTAAAGTGCATCTTTGCAAGAATATTTTCGTGGGTTGAAAAGAATCTTCTCTCCGTGTCAGCCCTTCACATAAAGGGAAGAGGCAACAAGCAGCCGACTTCCTGAGCAGAAGAGATATCCACCCGGGAGAACAGAGTCTGAATCCAGATGTTGACCAAGAGATGGGGCTATCCAGGGGTCGATCTATTTGCAGGACGCCAGAATGTAAAGGTGACCAGCTATTTGTCGCTAAACGCCTTCATTCACCAGTGGCAATTCAATCTGGCTTACACCTTTCCTCCAATCCCGGTCTTACAAAGAACTCTACAGAAAATAAGATGCGTACAGACCAGGGTCATTCTACTGGCACCCCTCTGGCTGAAGAGAAGCTGGTAAGGTTCCATAACCAGCCTATGTGTAGACGGACATGTAATACTTCCACCAATCGAGGATCTCCTACACCAGTGGCCGGTCTATCACCCAGACATAGAGACCTTGCATCTAGCGGATTGGCTTCCGAATTCTCAATTCTGAGGGCCAAAAGGTCTCTTAGAGAGTCATCAAGACGCTACAGAAAAGTAGGAAGCCGGTGAAAAACACCATATACCAAAAGACCTGGAAGATGTTTGTGTCATGGTGTGCACCGGATCGGCCAGATCCCCGACAGGCCAATATTGCCCAAATCCTAGATTTTCTGCAGGAGGGCTTAGAGAAAGGACATAGACCCAGTACTCTTAAAGTACAGGTGCCAGCGTTGAGCTCATGCTTCGACCAGGCCCTTGAGGAACATCGGTGGGTGAGACGATTCATGACAGCAGCTACACGAGTTTGTTCTAGACCGGTCAGTTTGGTCCCCGCCTGGGACCTCAATATCGTCCTTAAAGGATTAACGCTTCCACCATTTGAGCCCCAACCATAGATAATGTTGGATAAGTTGGCCTGGAAAAAGGCGTTCCTGGTGGCAATCACAATGGCCAGGCGAGTGGGGGAGTTACAGGCTCTTTCCATAAAGGAGCCCTACCTGAAAATATTAGTAGTCCGGCTGGTGTTCCGACTTGATCCTTCATTTTTGCCGAAAATGGTAACAGACTTTCATAGAAATCAGGATATAGTAATAACTTTGTGGTGAAATATGTGTGTATATGTGTGTGTGTGTGTGTTGTGACATATGTCTAGGGTTATATGTGTGACTAGTGATAAAGTAACATCTGTCCTGAACGCAAGTCGCACCTAGGTGTTAATAGGTACTTCCTTGGGACTAGTAGAAATTGCATCTCCATATCTCACCAGGAGGTCCAGCTAGAGCCAAGAAGAAGGTAACATTTGGCACCTCTTAGGTCTTGGAGGGGAGATGCTAATTGCGGCCTGAGGTGATCTATTCCTGGGAACCTGGTCACAAGTGTCTCAAGAGCAAAATAATATATATTCTTGATTAGTAGAGCGGCCGTGGCCAATCAAAGAGCCAGCAATTATGATATTAACCTGGGGGGGCGGTCTAGAAATCTGACTTCAGACCAAAGTTATAAATTTAGGCTGCAGACAGAGAATTGTGTTCACATGTAAGGGCAGCCTGAGAAGCTGATGTGTTCCACAACTCCATTCACCCCCCCTCAGGGAGCAGAAAGCAACTACCAGTTAGATAATTTCGGTAAGTTTTCTCCTGTTTATTTTGATACTGTTTTGCATAAGTTGTATGTCTTTATTATCATATGTTTATATCTTTTCTTATTGTAAGCACTGACCCTTTTGTTATTAAAGTATAAAACTTTAACAAGTTGAACCTTGAATGTTCTAAAATAATCCATAGCCTAAAGGTGTGTGAGCCTTATGAGTGATAGACATTTTTATTAGTATTATGAGTTCCAGGACTCATCACCTGAGTATTCGATGAGTGGTGGCAGCGCGTATGAGCGGGTGTGTGTCCTCCTGGGTCGGTGTTTGATTTATGATCCCATTACAGCATAGGACAGAGGTTGAAAGCTGGACTGAGAGTGGGGAGATAGATTAACCCTTGCAGACACAACCCCAAGTCACGTGTGAGAGCAGGCACGTGACGAATAAGTGACTCCACGGAGAAGGGATCCGTGACACCTTCCTTCTGCCAGAACCCAAAGAACAAAAAAAAAAAGAAGAGGAGTTCCATTTTCTTGATGTAAGGAGAGTGGTCCTACATTACCGCCACATAACCAGGGAGAGGAGGAACGATAAGAACCGGTTTATTCAACCCTATGGCCAGAATAGAAGGAAGAAAGCATCCAAGACTACGGTGGCAAATTGGATAAAGAGCGATCGTTGAAGCTTATCGAGTTCAAGATCTCACGCTTCCACAGAAGTTCGCGCTTCATTCTACCAGGGCAGTAGCAGCTTCTTGGGCGGAAAAAGCCAGCGCCTGACGCTACCTGGTCATCTGTCCACACCTTTATCAGACATTATAGACCTGATTTAATATCCGTAAAAGATCTATCGTTTGAGAGAAAGATTCTCCAGGCGGTTGTCCCTCCCTAGACATTAGTCGTTGGTATTCCTCCTGTGTGCTGTCGTGGGGGGTTAGAGAAAATAGAGTTAGACTTACCGGTAATTAGGTTTCTAATAACCCACCACGACATCACGGGTAATTCCCACCCTCTTACTCAATGATCTAGCAGTAATAAATATGGTCGGGTATTCATACTATTGTGGTCCTTTATAACAATATTGGGGAGGAGGTGGGAGGGGACATGTGACCTCTCATGTTTCCTGTCCCTATTAGGATGAGATGACCTCCTCCTGTGTGCGGTCGTCGTAGGTTACTAGAATCCGAATTACCGGTAAGTCTAATTCTGTTTTTTCTATTGTATCAAATACTTATTTTATGCAATAAAATGTAAATTAATTATGTTACAATCCTACAATGTGATCTTCTGGATTTTATTTTTAGATTCTGTCTCTCACAGGGTATAATACAGGATGTAACTCAGGATCAGTAATGTAATGTATGTACACAGTGACTACACCAGCAGAATAGTGAGTGCAGCTCTGGGGTATAATACAGGAGGTAACTCAGGATCAGTAATGTATGTACACAGTGACTGCACCAGCAGAATAGTGAGTGCAGCTCTGGGGTATAATACAGGATGTAACTCAGGATCAGTAATGTAATGTATGTACACAGTGACTGCACCAGCAGAATAGTGAGTGCAGCTCTGGGGTATAATACAGGAGGTAACTCAGGATCAGTAATGTAATGTATGTACACAGTGACTGCACCAGCAGAATAGTGAGTGCAGCTCTGGAGTATTATACAGGATGTAACTCAGGATCAGTAATGTATGTACACAGTGACTGCACCAGCAGAATAGCGAGTACAGCTCTGGGGTATAATACAGAATGTGTTAGGGTACCGTCACACAGTGGCATTTTGATCGCTACGACGGCTGTTGTGAATTCTGTGGCAGAGCTCCCTCCTGTGGTCACAAGTGGTACTTCGGCTGATTCTCTCTGTGAGCTTCCGTTGGTGGAGGAAAGTGGTACTGCGGCTTCTGAGTTTCCTTCCTCAGGTGATGTGGTGAAGTCGTTAGGTGCTGCTCTATTTAACTCCACCTAGTGCTTTGATCCTGGCCTCCAGTCAATGTTCTAGTATTGGACCTGTTTCCTCCTGGATCGTTCCTGTGGCCTGCTGCTCTGTATAGCCAAGTTCCGCTTTGCTATTTTGTTTGCTGTTTTTTCTGTCCAGCTTGTCTATTTGTTTTTTCCTGCTTGCTGGAAGCTCTGGGACGCAGAGGGTGTACCTCCGTGCCGTTAGTTCGGTACTGAGGGTCTTTTTGCCCCCTTTGCGTGGTTTTTGTAGGGTTTTGTGTTGACCACAAAGTTACCTTTCCTATCCTCGCTCTGTTCAGAAAGTCGGGCCTCACTTTGCTAAATCTATTTCATCTCTACGTTTGTCTTTTCATCTTAACTCACAGTCATATGTAGGGGCTGCCTTTTCCTTTGGGGTATTTCTCTGAGGCAAGGTAGGCTTATTTTCTATCTTCAGGCTAGCTAGTTTCTCAGGCTGTGCCGAGTTGCATAGGGAGCGTTAGGCGCAATCCACGGCTGCCTCTAGTGTGGTTGGAGAGGATTAGGGATTGCGGTCAGCAGAGTTCCCACGTCTCAGAGCTCGTTCTATGTTTTTGGGTTATTGTCAGGTCACTGTATGTGCTCTGACCTCTATGTCCATTGTGGTACTGAATTACCTTATCATAACAGACGGCACGATCCGTGACGCTCCAGCATCGCTCCAATATCGCTCCAGCGTCGTAGACTGCTGTCACACTTTGCAATGTACGACGCTGGAGAGATAATTTCATGACGTATGTGTGATGTAGAAGCCGTTGGTTACTATGCGCACATCGTATACAATATTGTGCACACCTTTGTTACACCATGCGATCATGCCGCCACAGCGGGACACTAGACGACGAAAGAAAGTTTCAAATGATCTGCTACGACGTACGATTCTCAGCGGGGTCCCTGATTGCAGGAGCGTGTCAGACACTGCGAGATCGTAACTATATCGCTGGAACATCACGAATCGTGCCGTCGTAGCGATCAAAATGCCACTGTGTGACGGTACCCTTATGATCAGGTGGCCTTGGAGCAGCATGAAATGACCTTCGCTGGAGCAGTGGTAACTTTACTGATGGCAAACCCTGATCCTATCACCGCAACTAGAAGTAGCCGTGGAGTGTACCTAACCAGACCTAGACACCTCGACACAGCCTAAGGACTAAATATCCCTAAAGATAGAAATAGGAAAACTCTTGCCTCAGAGTAGACCCCCAAAATATAGGTAGCCCCCCACAAATAATGACTGTGAGTAGGAGAGTTAAAGACACACACAGACAGAAAACAGGGATAAGCAAAGGAGGCCACTTCTACCTAGATAGGAAAGGATAGTACAGGATACTATGCGGTCAGCAGAAAACACTACAAAATATCCACAGCAGAAAAATCCAACTACTCCACCACCTAACTAAAGATGTGGAGAGTATATCTGCAACTCCAGCGAGTCCAACTAGACTGAGAAAAACATCAGGCACAGTCTAGCAGGAACAAAATAGAAACAAGATAAGCACAGAAAATAAACACAGCAGTGTGTCTAAAAAAAATGAAGAAAACACTTATCTTAGCTGAATTGACAGCAAGCAGGAGGGGCCAGGCAGGACCAACACTTCCAAAGGAACATTGACTACTGGCAAGGACTAATGAGTCCTGCACAGCTAAATACCCCAGTCCGAGCTGCAATTAGCAGAAACACCTGTCCAAGACTGCTGCTCAGGAACAACCGCATTACCATCAACAACCACCGAAGGGAGCCCAAGAGCAGAATTCACAACAGTACCCCCCCACCCCCCTTGAGGAGGGGGTCACCGAACCCTCACCAGAGCCCCCAGGCCGGTCAGGATGAGCAAGATGAAAGGCACGAGCTAAATCAGCGGCATGGATATCAGAGGCCGAAACCCAAGAATTATCCTCCTGGCCATAACCCTGCCATTTGACAAGGTACTGAAGCTTCCGCCTCGAAAAACGAGAATCCAAAATCTTCTCAACCACATATTCCAACTCCCCATCGACCAACACAGGGGGGCCGGAGGATCAACAGAGGGAACAACGGGCTCCACATATTTCCGCAACAAAGATCTATGGAAGACATTATGGATAGCAAAAGAGGCCGGAAGCGCCAGACGAAAAGACACCGGATTAATAATCTCAGAACTCCTATAAAGGACCAATAAACCGAGGCTTAAACTTAGGAGAAGAAACCTTCATAGGAACATGACGGGAAGATAACCAAACCAGATCCCCAACCCGAAGCCGGGAACCAACACACCGACGACGATTAGCAAAACGTTGAGCCTCCTCCTGAGACAACACCAAATTGTCCACCACATGAGCCCAAATCTGCTGCAACCTGTCAACCACAGAATCCACACCAGGAAGGTCAGAAGGCTCAACCTGCCCAGAAGAAAAACGAGGATGAAAACCAAAATTAAAAAAAAAGGCGAAACCAAAGTAGCTGAACTAGCCCGATTATTAAGGGCAAACTCGGCCAATGGCAAGAAAGCCACCCAATCATCCTGATCAGCAGACACAAAGCATCTCAAATAGGTCTCCAAAGTCTGATTAGTTCGCTCGGTCTGGCCATTAGTCTGAGGATGAAATGCAGAAGAAAAAGACAAATCAATGCCCATCCTAGCACAAAAGGCCCGCTGTCACGATGGTATGAAATATCATATAAGTTTAGTTGCTCTTCAGCTCATGAGGTGGGCTAAACCCCCCCTTCACTAGCTGACTCTCCTTGTTTCTCTCTGGGCTACGGACTGTATGTGGACTGTATGGTAGAAGGGGGTTTTATGGCCCTGGGGTCATAAATTCCAAGCTCGGACGAAAGTCCCTCACCCCTCCCACCTGCACTAGTTAAAACTGGAAAAGTTGCTCCAAGATTCATGAAAGATTCTTTGTTTAGTTTTTGTTAGATATTAGGCAAACGATTTAAGCTAGACATACGAAAATATATATTCTTATTCTCACTCGGTGTATCTACCCATCCCTTGAAACTCGGGTTTCTAACTCCATCTGGTAAAAAAGTAGGGATTTCTCTGTAAATATGTATCCCAGATAGGACATATTTGATCTCATTAGAATGCTCACGTTAATCCGAGATGATTGATGGGTTTGTTAGAACTATTACGTGTTTTATAGTGAAGTTATAGAAATCAGAGAAAATAGTTTAAAGTTTAGGCAGAATGTAGAGAGAGGAGGGTCTGGATAAGCCAGCCTTTCTGTGATGTCACAGCCTTAATGTTTTAAGTGTGGCAGGCTCTGAGGAGTCACTTTCTGCTGGATTTCTCGTCTTCTCCTGGAAGAGCCCTGCACACGTCCGAATGAGCTGGGACGTATGGTTGCCTGCAATGCTTTGAACATGTGAGTGATACTTTTCTCATTTAATCCCTGTTTATTTCATAATTACCCTTGTACATATTTGCAATTGTCTAATTTATAACATCTTTATAAAATATTTTTGATAAAGCACTGCCTAATTTTTTAGTTCATTCTCCATGCTCTAAACGCACCCTGTCTCTGGAAGAGAATTACGCTACTGTGTTGGGTTAGCTTCGGACCCGTTTAATCGAAGCTGGTGGCAGCGAAGTGTGCAGACTGTTGAGTGATGCTGTAGCGACTGCGGCGTTAATAATTATTGTTCCTGCCTGAGTGGGAGTAGTTATCGCGTCGCTGCAGCGTGCCCAATAGCCAGTACATAGCAGGCAGCCTTTCTGGCGACTATTTACCCAGGGTGCAGTACCTAATCTGACCTGAGTGTAAGGGGGGCGCCAGAGAGCTGCAAGTGTTAAGTGGAACTGTAAGCGGGATATACATAAATCCCTGCAGTTTGTGGTATATTGAAAGCAGTGGGATACCTAGAATAAGCCCCTGCTGTAAGCTAAGAGGTCAATAGCCTTGTGTGTGTTGTTTCATCACATTGTAGCAGTGGAGGGATAACTAAGATAAGCCCCCCTGCACATGTGATAGCCGTCTGTTGGCCTCAAGTCACCTCAATCTGCGACGTAGGGGTGACGGTCACGGTGGGAATCCTGACCAATTGGTGACAGCGGTCAGGGGAATCGTGACACCCGCCAAAACCTAGAAACAAACTGGGAACCTCTGTCGGACACAATATTCTCAGGAATACCATGCAAACGAACCACATGCTGAAAAAACAACGGAACCAAATCTGAAGAGGAAGGCAATTTAGGTAAGGGCAACAAATGAACCATTTTAGAGAATTGGTCACAAACAACCAGATAACCGACATTCTTTGGGAAACCGGAAGATCGGAAATAAAATCCATAGAAATATGCGTCCAGGGCCTCTCAGGGACCGGCAAAGGCAGAAGCAACCCACTAGCGCGGGAACAGCAAGGCTTAGCCCGTGCACAAATCCCACAGGACTGCACAAAAGAACGCACATCCTGCGACAAAGGCGGCCACCAAAAGAACCTACCAACCAAATCTCTGGTACCAAAAATGCCAGGATGACCAGCCAACACAGAACAATGAACCTAAGAAATCACTCTACTAGTCCATCTGTCAGGAACAAACAGCTTCCCCACAGGACAACGATCAGAAATTTCAGGCTGACAAACCTGAAGAACCCATCGTAAATCAGGAGAAACGGCAGAAAGGACCACCCCTTCCTTCAAAATACCGACAGGTTCAAAGACCTCAGGAGAATCAGGCAAAAAACTCCTAGAGAGGGCATCAGCCTTAATATTCTTAGAACCCGGAAGGTACGAGACCACAAAATCAAAACGGGAAAAAAAACAGGGACCATCGAGCCTGTCTAGGATTCAGCCGTTTGGCAGACTCGAGGTAAATCAGATTCTTATGATCGGTCAAGACCACAATACGATGCTTAGCTCCCTCAAGCCAATGTCGCCACTCCTCAAATGCCCACTTCATAGCCAACAACTCCCAATTGCCGACATCATAATTGCGTTCAGCAGGCGAAAACTTATGGGAAAAGAAGGCACACGGTTTCATTAAAGAACCAACAGGATCCCTCTGAGACAAAACAGCCCCTGCCCCAATCTCAGAAGCGTCAACCTCAACCTGAAACGGAAGAGAAACATCCGGTTGGCGCAACACTGGAGCAGAAGTAAAACGATGCTTAAGTTCCTGAAAGGCGGAGTCAGCCGCAGGGGACCAATTCGCCACATCAGCGCCTTTCTTCGTCAAATCGGTCAAGGGTTTAACCACACTGGAAAAATTAGCAATGAAACGGCGATAAAAATTTGCAAAACCCCAAAATTTCTGAAGGCTCTTCACGGATGTGGGCTGAATCCAATCATGAATGGACTGAACCTTAACCGGATCCATCTCTATAGACGAGGGAGAAAAAATAAAGCCCAAAAAGGAAACCTTCTGCACCCCAAAAAGACACTTAGACCCCTTCACAAACAAGGCATTGTCACAAAGGATCTGAAATACCATCCTGACCTGCTGCACATGAGACTCCCAATCATCGGAAAAAAATCAAAATATCGTCCAAATATACAATCAGGAATTTATCAAGATAAGTCCGGAAGATATCATGCATGAAGGACTGAAAAACAGATGGAGCATTAGAGAGTCCGAATGGCATCACAAGGTATTCAAAATGGCCTTCGGGCGTGTTAAACGCAGTTTTCCATTCATCACCCTGCTTAATACGAACAAGATTATATGCCCCCGAAGGTCAATCTTAGTAAACCAACTAGCCCCATTAATCCTAGCAAACAAAATCGGTAAGCAAAGGTAAAGGGTATTGAAACTTGACCGTGATCTTATTCAAGAGGCGATAATCAATACAGGGGTCTCAAGGAACCATCTTTTTTAGCAACAAAAAAGAACCCCGCTCCCAACTGTGAAGAAGATGGACGAATATGCCCTTTCTCCAAAGATTCCTTAATATAGCTCCGCATGGCGGTATGTTCTGTCACAGACAGGTTGAAAAGTCGACCCTTAGGAAACTTACAGCCTGGAATCAAGTCAATAGCACAATCGCAGTCCCTGTGCGGTGGAAGAAAACTGGACTTGGGCTCATCGAATACATCCTGAAAATCAGACAAAAACTCTGGAATCTCAGAAGAGGGAGAAGGGGCGATAGACATCAGAGGAACATCATTATGAACCCCCTGACAACCCCAACTAGTCACAGACATGGACTTCCAATCCAAAACAGGATTACGTACTTGCAACCATGGAAAACCCAGCACGATAGCATCATGCAAATTATGCAACACCAGAAATCGACATGCGCATGGTCACCTGTGTCCAAAACTGGGGCTTATTTTTAGCCAACGGTGTAGCATCCCCTTAAAGGAATAGGGTTCTGCAAAGGCTGCAAGGGAAAACCACAACGCCTAGCAAACTCAAAGTCCATTAAGTTCAAGGCGGCGCCTGAATCCACAAACGCCATGACAGAAAATGATGACAATGAACAGATCAAGGACACAGATAACAGAAATTTAGGTTGTACAGTACTGATGGTAATTGAACTGGCGATCCTCTTTGTCCGCTTAGGGCAGACAGAAATGACATGAGCAGCGTCGCTACAATATTAACACAACCTATTTTGACGTCTGAAACCTTGTCGTTCCGTTCTAGACAGAATCCTATCACATTGCATCGGCTCAGGAATTTGCTCTGAGGACAACGCCACAGCGCGCACAGTTCTGCGCTCCCGCAAGCGCCGGTCAATCTGAATGGCCAGAGACATAGAATCACTCAGATTGGAGGGTGTGGGAAACCCCGCCATAACATCTTTAACGGATTCAGAAAGACCCTTTCTGAAAATTGCCGCCAAAGCATCATTATTCCATTTAGTCAATACAGACCATTTTCTGAATTTCTGACAATACAATTCTGCCGCCTCTTGACCCTGACACAGGGCCAACAAGGTCTTCTCAGCTTGATCCACAGAATTAGGTTCATCATACAGTAATCCTAACGCCTGAAAGAAGGAGTCTACATTAAGCAAAGCAGGATCCCCAGGTTCCAGGGAAAATGCCCAATCCTGTGGATCACCACGCAGCAGTGAAATGATGATTTTAACTTGTTGAATGGAATCACCGGAGGATCGAGGTTTCAATGCAAAAAACAGTTTACAGTTGTTTTTAAAACTCAAAAATTTGGACCTGTCACCAAAAAACAAATCCGGAGTAGGAATCTTTGGTTCTAAAACAGGAGTCTGAACAATGTAATCAGAAATACCCTGTACACTAGCAGCAAGCTGGTCTACACGAGAAGCTAATTCCTGAACATTCATGCTAGCACAAGGCTCTTCAGCCACCCAGAGATAAAGAGGGAAGAGAAGACAAAACAGACTGAAGAAAAAAAAAAAAATGGCTCATGACCTTTCCTCCCTTCTTCTGAGATGCAATTAACTAATTGTTGGCCAGTAGTACTGTTAAGGTACCGTTACACTAAGCGACGCTGCAGCGATACCGACAACGATCCGGATCGCTGCAGCGTCGCTGTTTGGTCGCTGGAGAGCTGTCACACAGACAGCTCTCCAGCGATCAACGATGCCGGTAACCAGGGTAAACATCGGGTTACTAAGCGCAGGGCCGCGCTTAGTAACCCGATGTTTACCCTGGTTACCATCGTAAAAGTAAAAAAAACAAACACTACATACTTACCTACCGCTGTCTGTCCCCGGCGCTGTGCTTCTCTGCTCTGGCTGTGAGCGCCGGGCAGCCGGAAAGCAGAGCGGTGACGTCACCGCTCTGCTTTCCGGCCGCTGTGCTTACAGCCAGTACAGGAGGAGTGCAGAGAAGCAGAGCGCCGGGGACAGACAGCGGTAGGTAAGTATGTAGTGGTTGTTTTTTTTTACTTTAACGATGGTAACCAGGGTAAACATCGGGTTACTAAGCGCGACCCTGCGCTTAGTAACCCGATGTTTACCCTGGTTACCAGTGAAGACATCGCTGAATCGGCGTCACACACGCCGATTCAGCGATGTCTGCGGGGAGTCCAGCGACGAAACAAAGTTCTGGACTTTCTTCCCCGACCAGCGACATCACAGCAGGGGCCTGATCGCTGCTGCCTGTCACACTGGACGATATCGCTAGCGAGGATGCTGCAACGTCACGGATCGCTAGCGATATCGTCTAGTGTGACGGTACCTTAATGATCAGGTGGCCTTGGAGCAGCATGAAAAGACCTTCGCTGGAGCAGTGGTAACTTTACTGACCGCAAACCCTGATCCTATCACCGCAACTAGAAGTAGCTGTGGGATGTGCCTAACCAGACCTAGACACCTCGACACAGCCTAAGGACTAAATATCCCTAAAGATGGAAATAGGAAAACTCTCTTGCCTCAGAGTAGACCCCCAAAGGATAGGTAGCCCGCCACAAATATTGACTGAGTAGGAGAGGAAAAGACACACGCAGACAGAAAACAGGGATAAGCAAAAGGAGCAACACTTCCAAAGGAACATTGACTACTGGCAAGGCCTAATGAGTCCTGCACAGCTAAATACCCCAGTCCGAGCTGCAATTAGCAGAAACACCTGTCCAAGACTGCTGCTCAGGAATAACTGCATTACCATCAACAACCACCGGAGGGAGCCCAAGAGCAGAATTCACAACAAGGATGTAACTCCGGATCAGTAATGTAATGTTTGTACACAGTGACTGCACCAGCAGAATAGTGAGTGCAGCTCTGGGGTATAATACAGGATGTAACTCAGGATCAGTAATATAATGTATGTACACAGTGACTGCACCAGCAGAATAGTGAGTGCAGCTCTGGAGAACAGGGCCTCTTGGTCTACATCACTTACTTAGTCTTCTTCTTGGCTTTCTTCAGTTTCCTTTCCATTTTCTTGGCGATTTCCTCCTTATTTAGGACACAGAAAACTTCCAGCATTGAGTCCATTCCCTGTAAGAGATAGCGGTCAGGAGCCCAATCAGGTCTTAAAGGGACGGTCACCTTACCCATTGTAGTCAGTACTGGGTAGGGGTTTGGAGCAGAGTGGGTTGCTGCCCTATGGGTCTGATATTGACAAGTGGGCGGGGCTTAGGGTTATCATTAAATTGCACACGGGGTTAATGCACCCATGCGGGGGCTTTACGGTAATAACCACAGGAGCTCACATGACAGGCCAGGAAGCGCCTCGTCCGGTCCACCGCCAGTGTCACCACTCGGTCTCGTCCTTCTCTCATGATGGAGCCGTAGCGCTGACAGGTCAGGATCCGCTGAAGACAAAGATACAGACGGCGATGACATCAGACGCCGACCCCGACTCCGCACACCCTGCGCCATGACAGCGCCGTACCTCCTCCTGGGCCTCCTCCTCGGCCTCCTCACTCCCGGCCTCCTCTGCGGGACCTTTCGCTTTTTTCAGCTGAGGTTCGTCTGAGTCTCCAGTCTGTGCAGGAAAGAAAAGTGATCGCAGCTTGTTGGCCGTCGTGTGACACCGACTCCATGTCCGGCCACCATGTAAACCCGCAGCGCTCTGCCCTGGTGGGGTATGGAGACAGTGCCGCCACCTACACAGGCCAGGGTGGGGACGCAGTGGCGGGGGACTGGCGATGCTGGGGCGGGGGACTGAGGACGCCAGGGTGGGGGATGCTGGGGCGGGGGACTGAGGACGCCGGGGCGGGGGACTGGCGACGCCGGGGCGGGGGACTGGCGACGCTGGGGCGGGGGACTGAGGACGCCGGGGTGGGGGATGCTGGGGCGGGGGACTGAGGACGCCGGGGCGGGGGACTGGCGATGCTGGGGCGGGGGACTGAGGACGCCGGGGCGGGGGACTGGCGATGCTGGGGCGGGGGACTGAGGACGCCGGGGCGGGGGACTGGCGATGCTGGGGCGGGGGACTGAGGACGCCGGGGTGGGGGATGCTGGGGCGGGGGACTGAGGACGCCGGGGCGGGGGACTGGCGATGCTGGGGCGGGGGACTGAGGACGCCAGGGTGGGGGATGCTGGGGCGGGGGACTGAGGACGCCGGGGCGGGGGACTGGCGATGCTGGGGCGGGGGACTGAGGACGCCGGGGTGGGGGATGCTGGGGCGGGGGACTGAGGACGCCGGGGCGGGGGACTGAGGACGCCGGGGCGGGGGACTGAGGACGCCGGGGCGGGGGACTGGCGACGCCGGGGCGGGGGACTGGCGACGCCGGGGCGGGGGACTGGCGACGCCGGGGCGGGGGACTGGCGACGCCGGGGCGGGGGACTGGCGACGCCGGGGCGGGGGACTGGCGACGCCGGGGCGGGGGACTGGCGACGCCGGGGCGGGGGACTGGCGACGCCGGGGCGGGGGACTGGCGACGCCGGGGCGGGGGACTGGCGACGCCGGGGCGGGGGACTGGCGACGCCGGGGCGGGGGACTGGCGACGCCGGGGCGGGGGACTGGCGACGCCGGGGCGGGGGACTGGCGACGCCGGGGCGGGGGACTGGCGACGCCGGGGATCGGGGCACATACCTCCCTGACGTACGACACGGTCCAGGCACGCAGCTCGCTGTCCGCAGATCCCGTCAGTATCCGCCGCTCGTCCTCCAGCAGGGCGAGTCCCCAGACCTGAGGGAGGACACAGATCAGGTAACCGCTCTGAATGATGCAGAGGCCTAGAGAGCGGTCACATGACCAGAGCCGCCATCCTGGAACCTAGGGGCGCATATTACCATGTGGCGCCCCCTACAGACCACAGTGGCATCTGCATCAGGCTGGACGGCGACTGTGGACACAGTAGAAAGGGGTCTTGTGGCACGAAGGGTCCTGCGACCACGACCCCGCCGTCCAGCCCCGCTTCACACTCAGCCACAGATGCGCCATTTACCACCCCCCGGCGGGAGCCATGACTGTCACATGACATACCCAGGACCACCCCTGTGATCTGCAGGCATGGCCCCCCATTATTCACGGCCCGTACCTCCGTGCGATGTCCCACCATGGTCCGGAAGCAGTGCTGCGTGTCCAGGTCCCACCACTTCACCAGGGTGTCTTTACCGCTGCGGGGACAAGAGGGCGCGGGGTTAACGCTGCACAGGTGTCAGGCCGCGCAGGACGTGTGTGACCCCAGGATGCCCCTGGAGTCGAGGGGTGGGAAACCCCTGGAATGAAGGACGTCCCTCCCCCCACGCTGTACAGTCTACAGGCAGGGCGGCCTCTGGGCTGAACATTTCTGCTACGTCCCCGATAATCCGGTGATGACGCTGCCTCGGCCTCCTCTACGGGTGACGGGAAGACCCCAATCCCGGACCATGCGGAGTAACTGCTCTCGGTATTATGGGGGGGTCATCATTGGCTTCATTATTTGGGGGTCCAGCACCTGTTAGAGCCGCCGCAGAGTGCAGACTCCTCCTACACTGGCGCCACCCTGTGTACTCATGTGCCGCTCCCCATGTACTTGCTGCCCCCCTCCCGGGCCCTTTGGTGCCGCCCCCCCCCCCTCCCTCACAGGCCCTTTGGTGGCGCCCCCCCACCTCCCGGGCCCTTTGTTTGGTGGCGCGCCCCCCACCTCCCGGGCCTTTTGGTGGCGCCCCCCACCTCCCGGGCCTTTTGGTGGCGCCCCCCCCACCTCCCGGGCCCTTTGTTTGGTGGCGCGCCCCCCACCTCCCGGGCCTTTTGGTGGCGCCCCCCACCTCCCGGGCCTTTTGGTGGCGCCCCCCACCTCCCGGGCCTTTTGGTGGCGCCCCCCACCTCCCGGGCCCTTTAGTGGCGCTCCCCACCTCCCGGGGCCTTTGGTGGCGCCCCCCCACCTCCCGGGCCCCTTTGCGCCGTGCATCGGCCAGTACCTGGTGACCAGGAGGTTCCTGTCGCTCAGGATCAGCGCCTGCGTCACCGCGTCCTTGTGCCCCTTCAGCCGGTACAAGCCGCACTCATTGATGACGTCCCAGACGATGACGTCCGTGTCCTGCAGGGAAGGAGGGAGGACGGTCAGGAACTACAAGGGCTCCAGCCCACCAGGGCACAGAAGCCGGGATCTCAGGCCTGAGGGGATAAAGCCCCCACTGCGGAGGTCATCACACAGCGTGGTGGGGCGCAAGCACCAATAAGGTTTGCTGTTGTCATCCCTGGAGATCAGCCTGGGACAATGTCACATCCAGAGCACTGGGAGAACGGAGCGCCGACTGCTGGAGAAGTGCAGACCCCCAGGGTCATCATGTATAAAGACCACCAGAGAATTGACGGAACACATCTGGTAAATCACATCTAGGCTAGGATGTGCCGAATACCCGAGACCCCAAAGAGCAGACCACCAGGGCCGCAGGGCATGACTGACCAATGCAGGCCTTGTACGTGCATCCTAATATCCCCCGGTATGCAGTCACTCCCCCCCCGTATGCAGTCACCCCCCCGGAATACAGTAACCCCCCCCTCCCCGGATACAGTCACACCCCCCCCTGTATACAGTCGCCCCCTCCCGGTATTCAGATACAGTCACCGCCCCCCCCCCCCCCCCGTATACAGTCGCCCCCTCCCGGTATTCAGATACAGTCACACACCCCCCACCCCCCCCCACCCCCGTATACAGTCGCCCCCTCCCGGTATTCAGATACAGTCACACACCCCCCACCCCCCCCCCACCCCCGTATACAGTCGCCCCCTCCCGGTATACAGATACAGTCACCGCCCCCCCCCCCCCCCCCCCCGTATACAGTCGCCCCCTCCCGGTATTCAGATACAGTCACACACACCCCCCCCCCCCCGTATACAGTCGCCCCAGTATACAGCACCTTGGAGCCGGACACCAGGCGGCCCCCCAGCGGGTCGTAGGTCAGGGCCGTCACGGCCGCTTTGTGCCCGTTGAAGGTGACGCCGCTCTCTCCGCTCAGCAGACTGAAGATTCGTATGGAGCCGTCCTCGTAGCCCACCGCCAGGGCCAGGCCGTCGGGGGAGGGGCGCAGCTGCGTCACCTCCTGCCTCTGTCCTTGTAGGATGAGGACCTGCAGGGAAGAGCGCAGGCGTCAGGGGCCACAATGCAGGGGCCCGAGTAACATGGGGCACAAGGCGGCTGCTTACCTTCTCGCCCTTGCGGGTGTCCCAGATGAAGACGTGTTCGCAGGCCCCGACGGCCACATATCGCCCCTTCTCACCCCGCAGGGCGACGTAGCACACATTGCACTTCAAACCCGCAACCACCCCGAAAATAGCAGAGGCCGCGTAGCGGAGGTACTGCCGGGTCAGGCCCATGGCTGCAAGGAGAGAAAAGGGTCACTGCAGGGGGAGGGCGAGAGGAGGGTCACTGCAGGAGGAGGAGAAGGATCACTGCAGGGGGAGGGCGAGAGGAGGGTCACTGCAGGGGGAGGGCGAGAGGAGGGTCACTGCAGGGGGAGGGCGAGAGGAGGGTCACTGCAGGGGGAGGGCGAGAGGAGAGTCACTGCATGGGGAGGGCGAGAGGAGGGTCACTGCAGGGGGAGGAGAAGGATCACTGCAGGGGGAGGGCGAGAGGAGGGTCACTGCAGGGGGAGGGCGAGAGGAGGGTCACTGCAGGGGGAGGGCGAGAGGAGGGTCACTGCAGGGGGAGGGCGAGAGGAGGGTCACTGCAGGGGGAGGGCGAGAGGAGGGTCACTGCAGGAGGAGGAGAAGGATCACTGCAGGGGGAGGGCGAGAGGAGGGTCACTGCAGGAGGGGGAGGAGAAGGATCACTGCAGGGGGAGGGCGAGAGGAGGGTCACTGCAGGGGGAGGGCGAGAGGAGGGTCACTGCAGGGGGAGGGCGAGAGGAGGGTCACTGCAGGGGGAGGGCGAGAGGAGGGTCACTGCAGGGGGAGGGCGAGAGGAGGGTCACTGCAGGAGGAGGAGAAGGATCACTGCAGGGGGAGGGCGAGAGGAGGGTCACTGCAGGGGGAGGGCGAGAGGAGGGTCACTGCAGGAGGAGGAGAAGGATCACTGCAGGGGGAGGGCGAGAGGAGGGTCACTGCAGGGGGAGGGCGAGAGGAGGGTCACTGCAGGGGGAGGGCGAGAGGAGGGTCACTGCAGGGGGGAGGGCGAGAGGAGGGTCACTGCAGGGGGAGGGCGAGAGGAGGGTCACTGCAGGGGGAGGGCGAGAGGAGGGTCACTGCAGGGGGAGGGCGAGAGGAGGGTCACTGCAGGGGGAGGGCGAGAGGAGGGTCACTGCAGGGGGAGGGCGAGAGGAGGGTCACTGCAGGGGGAGGGCGAGAGGAGGGTCACTGCAGGGGGAGGAGAGAGGAGGTCACTGCAGGGGGACGGGCGAGAGGAGGGTCACTGCAGGGGGAGGGCGAGAGGAGGGTCACTGCAGGGGGAGGGCGAGAGGAGGGTCACTGCAGGGGGAGGGCGAGAGGAGGGTCACTGCAGGGGGGGCGAGAGGAGGGTCACTGCAGGGGGGAGGGCGAGAGGAGGGTCACTGCAGGGGGAGGGCGAGAGGAGGGTCACTGCAGGGGGAGGAGAAGGATCACTGCAGGGGGGACGGCGAGAGGAGGGTCACTGCAGGGGGAGGGCGAGAGGAGGGGGAGGGCGAGAGGAGGGGGAGGGCGAGAGGAGGGTCACTGCAGGGGGGGAAGGGTCACTGCAGGGGGGGAAGGGTCACTGCAGGGGCAGGGGGAGGGCGAGAGGAGGGTCACTGCAGGGGGAGGAGAAGGATCACTGCAGGGGGAGGGCGAGAGGAGGGTCACTGCATGGGGAGGGGCGAGAGGAGGGTCACTGCAGGGGGAGGGCGAGAGGAGGGTCACTGCAGGAGGAGGAGAAGGATCACTGCAGGCGGACGGCGAGAGGAGGGTCACTGCAGGGGGAGGGCGAGAGGAGGGGGAGGGCGAGAGGAGGGGGAGGGCGAGAGGAGGGTCACTGCAGGGGGGAAGGGTCACTGCAGGGGGGGGAAGGGTCACTGCAGGGGGAGGGCGAGAGGAGGGTCACTGCAGGGGGAGGAGAAGGATCACTGCAGGGGGAGGGCGAGAGGAGGGTCACTGCATGGGGGAGGGCGAGAGGAGGGTCACTGCAGGGGGGAGGGCGAGAGGAGGGTCACTGCAGGGGGAGGGGCGAGAGGAGGGTCACTGCAGGGGGGAGGGCGAGAGGAGGGTCACTGCAGGGGGAGGGCGAGAGGAGGGTCACTGCAGGGGGGGGCGAGAGGAGGGTCACTGCAGGGGGAGGGCGAGAGGAGGGTCACTGCAGGGGGAGGGCGAGAGGAGGGTCACTGCAGGGGGGAGGGCGAGAGGAGGGTCACTGCAGGGGGAGGGCGAGAGGAGGGTCACTGCAGGGGAGGGCGAGAGGAGGGTCACTGCAGGGGGAGGGCGAGAGGAGGGTCACTGCAGGGGAGAGGGCGAGAGGAGGGTCACTGCAGGGGGAGGAGAAGGATCACTGCAGGGGGACGGCGAGAGGAGGGTCACTGCAGGGGGAGGGCGAGAGGAGGGGGAGGGCGAGAGGAGGGGGAGGGCGAGAGGAGGGTCACTGCAGGGGGGGAAGGGTCACTGCAGGGGGGGGAAGGGTCACTGCACGGGAGGGCGAGAGGAGGGTCACTGCAGGGGGAGGAGAAGGATCACTGCAGGGGGAGGGCGAGAGGAGGGTCACTGCATGGGGAGGGCGAGAGGAGGGTCACTGCAGGGGAGGGCGAGAGGAGGGTCACTGCAGGAGGAGGAGAAGGATCACTGCAGGGGGACGGCGAGAGGAGGGTCACTGCAGGGGGAGGGCGAGAGGAGGGGGAGGGCGAGAGGAGGGGGAGGGCGAGAGGAGGGTCACTGCAGGGGGGGAAGGGTCACTGCAGGGGGGGGAAGGGTCACTGGAGGGCGAGAGGAGGGTCACTGCAGGGGGAGGAGAAGGATCACTGCAGGGGGAGGGCGAGAGGAGGGTCACTGCATGGGAGGGCGAGAGGAGGGTCACTGCAGGGGGAGGGCGAGAGGAGGGGGAGGGCGAGAGGAGGGTCACTGCAGGGGGAGGAGAAGGATCACTGCAGGGGGAGGGGGAAGGGTCACTGCATGGGAGGTCGATAGGAGGGTCAGGGCATGTGGTGGGGGAAGGTTCAGTGCGGGGGGGCGAGGACGGGGCAGGGGGGGGGCAGAGGGAGCCCAGGACACACCTGGAAAGGGGCGAGCGGTGGGGGAGGGTCACTCACAGGGGGGAATTAAGGGGGAAACAACTATGGGGTAACAAGTGTAATGTGGGCGAGGAGCAGACCCCGCACACGCTTTACAGGGGCGTGTACCGCAGATATCAGGAGTCCTATAAGAACAGGTATCGGGGGACACGGAGTCTCCGCTCCTCACCGGCTCCTCTCTCCCGATCTTTCCTGTAGTGCTCCGGAATCAGATAAGCACGTGTTCACGACGCATGCTCAGTGTAGCCATTCCTTAAAGCGCATGCGCTGAAGCAGTTCAGGTTTCTCCGCAATGTTCATTACGTATAAAGCCCCGCCCATCACGAAGTGTGACCCACTGGCCCCGCCCCCTGCACACACGAGGCACTTCCGGTTACAGATCAGGTGACAACAGCGGCGACATGAAAAGGAAACCGGAGGTGAGCGGAGCCCGAGACCCCGCGTACCCCCCGAGCACTGACCCGGAGACCCCGCGTATCCCCCGAGCACTGACCCGGAGACCCCGCGTATCCCCCGAGCACTGACCCGAGACCCGCGTACCCCCCCCCCCCCCCCGAGCACTGACCCGGAGACCCCGCGTACTCTGTACCCCCCGAGCACTGACCCGGAGACCCCGCGTATCCCCCGAGCACTGACCCGGAGACCCCGCGTACCCCCCCCCCCCCCCCCGAGCACTGACCGCGTACTCTGTACCCCCCGAGCACTGACCGGAGACCCGCGTACTCATGTACCCCCCGAGTACTGACCCAGAGACCCCGCGTACTGTGTACCCCCCGAGCACTGACCCGGAGACCCGCGTACTCTGTACCCCTCGAGCACTGACCGGAGACCCCGCGTACCCCCCCCCCCCCCCGAGCACTGACCCGGAGACCCCGCGTACTCTGTACCCCCGAGTACTGACCCAGAGACCCCCGCGTACTGTGTACCCCTGAGCGCTGACCCGGGAGACCCCGCGTACCCCCTGAGCGCTGACCTGGAGACCCGCGTACCCCCGAGCACTGACCCGGAGACCCCGCGTACCCCCCGAGCACTGACCCGGAGACCCCGCGTACCCCCCGAGCACTGACCCGGAGACCCCGCGTACCCCCGAGCACTGACCCGGAGACCCCGCGTACCCCCCGAGCACTGACCCGGAGACCCCGCGTACCCCCCGAGCACTGACCCGGAGACCCCGCGTACCCCCCCCCCCCCCGAGCACTGACCCGCAGACCCCGCGTACCCCCCGAGCACTGACCCGGAGACCCCGCGTACCCCCCCCCCCCCCGAGCACTGACCCGCAGACCCCGCGTACTCTGTACCCCCCGAGCACTGACCCGGAGACCCCGCGTACTCTGTACCCCCCGAGCACTGACCCGGAGACCCCGCGTACTCTGTACCCCCCGAGCACTGACCCGGAGACCCCGTGTACTCTGTACCCCATACCCCCCCCCCCCCCCGAGTGCTGACCCAGAGACCCTGCGTACTGTGTACCCCCTGAGCGCTGACCCGGAGACCCCGCGTACCCCCGAGCGCTGACCTGGAGACCCCGCGTACCCCCCGAGTACTGACCCGGAGACCCCGCGTACCCCCTGAGCGCTGACCTGGAGACCCCGCGTACCCCCCGAGCACTGACCCGGAGACCCCGTGTACTGTGTACCCCCCGAGCACTGACCCGGAGACCCCGTGTACTCTGTACCCCATACCCCCCCCGAGTGCTGACCCAGAGACCCTGCGTACTGTGTACCCCCCGAGCACTGACCCGGAGACCCCGCGTACCCCCCGAGCACTGACCCGGAGACCCCGCGTACCCCCCGAGCACTGACCCGGAGACCCCGCGTACCCCCCGAGCACTGACCCGGAGACCCCGCGTACCCCCCGAGCACTGACCCGGAGACCCCGCGTACCCCCGAGTACTGACCCGGAGAGCCCGTGTACTCTGTACCCCATACCCCCCCCCCCCCGAGAGCTGACCCAGAGACCCTGCGTACTGTGTACCCCCCCGAGCACTGACCCAGAGACCCCGCGTACTCTGTACCCCCCGAGCACTGACCCAGAGACCCCGCGTACTCTGTACCCCCCGAGCACTGACCCAGAGACCCCGCGTACTCTGTACCCCCCCGAGCACTGACCCGGAGACCCCGTGTACTCTGTACCCCATACCCCCCCCCCCCCCGAGTGCTGACCCAGAGACCCTGCGTACTGTGTACCCCCTGAGGGCTGACCCGGAGACCCCGCGTACCCCCTGAGCGCTGACCTGGAGACCCGCGTACCCCCCGAGTACTGACCCGGAGACCCCGCGTACCCCCTGAGCGCTGACCTGGAGACCCCGCGTACCCCCCGAGCACTGACCCCGGAGACCCCGTGTACTGTGTACCCCCGAGCCACTGACCCGGAGACCCCGTGTACTCTGTACCCCATACCCCCCCCCCCCCCGAGTGCTGACCCAGAGACCCTGCGTACTGTGTACCCCCTGAGCGCTGACCCGGAGACCCCGCGTACCCCCCGAGCACTGACCCGGAGACCCCGCGTACCCCCCGAGCACTGACCCGGAGACCCCGCGTACCCCCCGAGCACTGACCCGGAGACCCCGCGTACCCCCGAGTACTGACCCGGAGAGCCCGTGTACTCTGTACCCCATACCCCCCCCCCCCCCCGAGTGCTGACCCAGAGACCCTGCGTACTGTGTACCCCCCCGAGCACTGACCCAGAGACCCCGCGTACTGTGTCCCTCCGAGTACTGACCCGGAGACCCCGTGTACTGTGTACCCCCCGAGTACTGACCCGGAGACCCCGCGCACTGTGTACCCCCCGGGCACTGACCCCGAGACCCCGCGTACTGCGGAGACCCCGTGTACTCTGTACCCCCCGAGCATTGACCCGGAGACCCCGTGTACTCTGTACCCCCCGAGCGCTGACCCGGAGACCCCGCGTACTCTGTACCCCCGAGCGCTGACCCGGAGACCCCGCGTACTGTGTACCCCCCGAGCACTGACCCGGAGGCCCCGAGTACTGACCCGGAGACCCCGCGTGCTGCGGAGACCCCGTGTACTCTGTACCCCCCGAGCACTGACCTGGAGACCCCGCGTACTCTGTACCCCCCGAGCACTGACCTGGAGACCCCGCGTACTCTGTACCCCCCGAGCACTGACCTGGAGACCCCGCGTACTCTGTACCCCCCGAGCACTGACCTGGAGACCCCGCGTACTCTGTACCTCCCGAGCACTGACCTGGAGACCCCGCGTACTCTGTACCCCTCGAGCACTGACCCGGAGACCCCGCGTACTCTGTACCCCCCGAGTACTGACCCGGAGACCCCGCGTACTGTGTACCCTCCGAGCACTGGCCCGGAGACCCCGCGTACTCTGTACCCCCCGAGCGCTGACCCGGAGACCCCGCGTACTCTGTACCCCCCGAGCACTGACCCGGAGACCCCGCGTACTCTGTACCCCCCGAGTACTGACCCGGAGACCCCGCGTACTGTGTACCCTCCGAGCACTGGCCTGGAGACCCCGCGTACTCTGTACCCCCCGAGCGCTGACCCGGAGACCCCGCGTACTCTGTACCCCCCGAGTACTGACCCGGAGACCCCGCGTACTCTGTACCCCCCGAGCATTGACCCGGAGACCCCGCGTACTCTGTACCCCCCGAGCATTGACCCGGAGACCCCGCGTACTCTGTACCCCCCGAGTACTGACCCGGAGACCCCGCGTACTCTGTACCCCCCGAGCACTGACCCGGAGACCCCGCGTACTCTGTACCCCCCGAGCACTGACCCGGAGACCCCGTGTACTGTGTACCCCCCGAGCACTGACCCAGAGACCCCGCGTACTCTGTACCCCCCGAGCACTGACCCGGAGACCCCGCGTACTCTGTACCCCTGTTATTTACTGTCCTCCAGTGGTGGATGGTGGAGATCACCGGACGAGATCACCGGTCTGAGCCTCGTGCAGAAATTCCAGCGAGAAGGTTCTGCTGCAGAGTGTACAAATCAGGATCCGCTGCCAGCAGCTCCTGTGTAATCACCGACCAGTGATGTTCCGATGTGCTCCATGGAGACAAGACTGGAGACGCTGCCGGCAGCTCCTGTGTAATCACCGACCAGTCATATTAACAATGTGCTCTATGGAGACAAGACTGGAAACACTGCCGGCAGCTCCTGTGTAATCACCGACCAGTGATGTGCTCCATGGAGACAAGACTGGAGACGCTGCCGGCAGCTCCTGTGTAATCACCGACCAGTCATATTAACAATGTGCTCTATGGAGACAAGACTGGAAACACTGCCGGCAGCTCCTGTGTAATCACCGACCAGTGATGTGCTCCATGGAGACAAGACTGGAGACGCTGCTGGCAGCTCCTGTGTAATCACTGACCAGTGATGTCCCGATGTGCTCGATGGAGACCAGACTGGAGACACTGCCGGCAGCTCCTGTGTAATCACTGACCAGTGATGTCCCGATGTGCCCCATGGAGACGCTGCAGGCACAGGAGCAGGTTCAGGCCACGCCGGCGCTCCCAGTGACATGAGCATGATGCGGCCGGGGGGTGACGTGTGGAGAAACTGCTGGATCCACCACCCAATCAGTGTAGCACCGAGCTGTTAGTACAGCTGTAATGGAGAGTGGAGGGCTCCGGATACCGGACCCCCACACTAATCCTAGGGGAAGGAGCGGTGTGATGATTCCCTGTGCATGGCGCTGCTCACCAGACCCCGACTATCACTACACGCGAGGCCGTCCACGCCGCCATCTGCACTCAGCGGCAGAACCGTCCTCAGACGACCATCAGCGACCGAGGCCGGCGGTGCCAGGATTTGTGCACGAGGCTCCGACCCCGGACGGCAGCATCAGGCGGATGTGAGAATTTCCCCATTTTCCACCATTTGCAGATCAGTGACGTCATTCCCCACTTCTTCTCCTTGGTGATGTAATGTCGGTGCCGTGTATACACCCGCCATGCTGACCTTGTGTGATCTATACAATGCATAGAAAGTCTACACACCCCTGGGAAATCCCAGCTTTTCGTCATGCTGAAGAATCGCTCCTGAAATTTTTCCTCTTTAACCCATTAACGACCGCCAATACGCCTTTTAACGGCAGCAGTTAAGGGGTCTTATTCCTCAGCATTGCTTTTTATAAGGTTCTAGCGCCCCCCAGCGTCAGGAATTCTCCGGGGTCTTGGCTCCCGGGGTAGTGTTCATCCCCCTTGGCTTTTTACCTATTTTGTTACATTACAGCCCGTGTGTAAATATTTTGTGTCTGATTTGTGTGTGATCCGTCAGCACTAAATGCTCTGAGTTGGTGAAGTGAGAAAAATAAAGGCAAAAATTAAATTTACCGGATCAAATGACTAAAAATTGGCATCTGCATATGTATTCACCCCTTTTACTATGAGGCCCCTCAAAATTTCTGGTGCAAGTAATTCCCTTCATAAGTCCCATGCTTAGTGACAGGACGTCCCCCTGTGTGCAATCCAAATGTCACGTGTCTGACAGTATATACAGTACAGACCAAAAGTTTGGACACACCTTCTCATTTAAAGATTTTCTGTATTTTCATGACTATGAAAATTGTACATTCACACTGAAGGCATCAAAACTATGAATTATCACATGTGGAATTATATACTTAACAAAAAAGTGTGAAACAACTGAAATTATGTCTTATATTCTAGGTTCTTTAAAGTAGCCACCTTTTGCTTTGATGACTGCTTTGCACACTCTTGGCATTCTCTTGATGGGCTTCAGGAGGTAGTCACCGGGAATGGTTTTCACTTCACGGGTGTGCCCTGTCAGGTTTAATAAGTGGGATTTCTGGCCTTATAAATGGGGTTGGGACCATCAGTTCTGTTGAGCAGAAGTCTGGTGGATACACAGCTGAGAGTCCTACTGAATAGACTGTTAGAATTTGTATTATGGCAAGAAAAAAGCAGCTAAGAAAAACGAGTGGCCATCATTACTTTAAGAAATGAAGGTCAGTCAGTCCGAAAAATTGGGAAAACTTTGAAAGTGTCCCCAAGTGCAGTGGCAAAAACCATCAAGCGCTACAAAGAAACTGGCTCATATGAGGACCGTCCCAGGAAAGGAAGACCAAGAGTCACCTCTGCTTCTGAGGATAAGTTTACCGAGTCACCAGCCTCAGAAATCGCAGGTTAACAGCAGCTCAGATTAGAGACCAGGTCAATGCCACACAGAGTTCTAGCAGCAGACACATCTCTACAACAACTGTTAAGAGGAGACTTTGTGCAGCAGGCCTTCATGGTAAAATAGCTGCTAGGAAACCACTGCTAAGGACAGGCAACAAGCAGAAGAGACTTGTTTGGGCTAAAGAACACAAGGAATGGACATTAGACCAGTGGAAATCTGTGCTTTGGTCTGATGAGTCCAAATTTGAGATCTTTGGTTTCAACCACCGTGTCTTTGTACGATGCAGAAAAGGTGAATGGATGGACTCTACATGCCTGGTTCCCACCGTGAAGCATGGAAGAGGAGGTGTGATGGTGTGGGGGGCTTTACTGGTGACACTGTTGGGGATTTATTCAGAATTTAAGGCATACTGAACCAGCATGGCTACCACAGCATTTTGCAGCGGCATGCTATTCCATCCGGTTTGCGTTTAGTTGGACCATCATTTATTTTTCAACAGGACAATGACCCCAAACACCTCCAGGCTGTGCATGGGCTATTTGACCAAGAAGGAGAGTGATGGGGTGCTACTCCAGATGACCTGGCCTCCACAGTCACCAGACCTGAACCCAATCGAGATGGTTTGGGGTGAGCTGGACCGAGAGTGAAGGCAAAAGGGCCAACAAGTGCTAACATCTCAATCATCAAAGCAAAAGGTGGCTACTTTGAAGAACCTAGAATATAAGACATAATTTCAGTTGTTTCACACTTTTTTGTTAAGTATATAATTCCACATGTTTTAATTCATAGTTTTGATGCCTTCAGTGTGAATGTACAATTTTAACAGTCATGAAAATACAGAAAAATCTTTAAATGAAAAGGTGTGTCCAAACTTTTGGTCTGTATTCTATACTTTACCTTCTCTGAAAGGCCACAGAGGCTGCAACTCCATTAACCAAACGCCACCGTGAAGACCAAGGAGATCTCCAAACATCTATACGAAGACCAAGGAGATCTCCAAACATCTATACGAAGACCAAGGAGATCTCCACACAAGTCATTTTGCTTCTCAACAACTTTGTCAATCTCCCAGTCTCTGATGATCCACCAGAGCACCATCAAATCCATTATCATCAAATGAAAAGTACATGGCACCACAACAAACCTGCCAAGAGAGGGAACCCACCAAAACTCTCAGCCCGGGCATGGGGGGTATTAAACAGAGAGGCAGCACAGAGTCCAAAGGTGACCCTGACGGAGCTGCAGAGTGCCCAAGCAGAGAATTGGATCTGTCCATACAAACACAATAAGCCGTACGCTCCATAGAGGTGGCCTTTATGGAAGAGTGGGCAGAAAAAAGCCTTTTCTTTACCCTCCAAAAAAACCAGTGACATTCCAGGTTGAGGAAGCAAAACACGAAAAATGCCAGGGGGTGAATACTTTTGCAAGCTTCTGTACATGTCTCCTCAATAATGACCCCCATATCATGCAGTCCCTCACACTGATCCTTCTATAGGTATAGCGTTCTGGCTGGATGTGGGGTCTTCCCTCTTCTGCCCCATGGATCCTCTGGGTGCCCGCTCGTGTTTCGTGGATGCAGAGTCGTTACCCTGTTGGGCGGCTTCACCTGTGGGGACCGTTCCCGATTCATCCTTGTGGTCGGAGGACATCGAGTGCCATGCCATCTGCTCCCCATTCCCATGCAGAGAGGACATTAATCGGAAGGTGATACTGTGGTGAGTGAGCGCCGTGCGTGCCAGTCAGGTATCTGCACCGCAGCACAAGTTCCTGCCCACCTAGGGGCGCGTTTAGGGGCTTCCATGATACTAAATGATGGCATATTGGTAGGCTGGGTGGTAATTTGACATTTGGTCCTCTCCGCTTTCTCATGGATGGTCCGCATGTTCCATGTATGATCTCTGCACCGATGTTTCACAAGTTCTTGTGTGTCACCAGGACAGGGGATGTGGCGTTACTGAACTGCACCGCGGTGGTCAACACCAGCAACGAGACCCTTACTGACAAGAACCCAGTGTCAGACAGTATTTACCGCTACGCCGGGCCAGAGCTGCAGGAGGAGATGCAGAAGCTGAAAGGTGCGAAACCCCCTCCTCGATAATCCCTCGCGGGCTGTGTATCCTACAGATGGCGGAGTGCTCGCAGTCATTAGCCTCCATATCATGGGTCTCCATTAACGTCACTTCTTAGTACTTCTTGTTCCTGTGCTCTCAACTAACCACTATACTTGTCCTCTTGCCTTCCCGATCGCCATCCTCAGCCCCCTCTCTCGCACCTCCGTGATCACTGTCCTTGGTTCCCACTTTCTTGTCGTCCTCTGCTTCCTTTCACTTCCCCGATCGCCGTCCTCCGGCACTCTCGGCATCCCCTGCTTGCTCTCACCCTCTCGATCGCCATCCTCGGGCCCCCTCTCTCGCACCTCCGGGATCACGTTCCCACTGTCTTCCCTTCCTCAGCCCCCTTTTGCTCGCTCTCTTGGCGTCCCTGGCCTACTCTCACCCTCTAAATCGCCATCCTTGGGCCCCCTCGCACTCCTGGCATCCCCTGCTTGCTCTCACCCTGTCGATTGCCATCCTCAGCCCCCTCTCTCGCACCTCCGTGATTACTGTCCTTGGTTCCCATGGTCTTGCCGTCCTCAGCCCCCTTTCGCTCGCTCTCTTGGCGTCCCCGGCTTACTCACCTTCCCACTCGCCATCCTCAGCCCCATCCTAATCACCCAATATCCTTATTGTAGTGTATGCACTCACTATTAAGTTGAAAGACCATACGCATAAAATCACTGTTTATTAATATCTCTTTAACCCCTTCATGACCAGGGGATTTTTCGTTTTTCCGTGTTCGTTTTTCGCTCCCCTCCTTCCCAGAGCCATAACTTTTTTATTTTTCCGTCAATTTGGCCATGTGAGGGCTTATTTTTTGCGGGACGAGTTGTACTTTTGAATGACATCATTGGTTTTAGCATGTCGTGTACTAGAAAACGGGAAAAAAATTCCAAGTGCGGTGAAATTGCAAAAAAAGTGCAATCCCACATTGGTTTTTTGTTTGGCTTTTTTGCTAGGTTCACTAAATGCTAAAACTGAGCTGCCATTATGATTCTCCAGGTCATTACGAGTTCATAGACACCTAACATGTCTAGGTTATTTTTTATCTAAGTGGTGAAAAAAAATTCCAAACTTGGCTAAAAAAAAAAAAAAAAAATTGCGCCATTTTCCGATACTCGTAGCGTCTCCATTTTTCGTGATCTGGGGTCGGTTGAGGGCTTATTTTTTGCGTGCCGAGATGACGTTTTTAATGATAGCATTTCGGTGCAGATACGTTCTTTTGATCGCCCGTTATTAAAACGTAATTCTGGCGTTTCGAATTTTTTTCCCGCTACGCTGTTTAGCGATCAGGTTAATACTTTTTTTTAATTGATAGATCGGGCGATTCTGAGCGTGGCAATACCAAATATGCGTAGATTTGGTATTTTTTTTATTGATTTATTTTGATTGGGGCGAAAGGGGGGTGATTTAAACTTTTATGTTTTTTTTTATTTTTTTCACATTTTTTTAAACTTTTTTTTTTTAACTTTTGCCATGCTTCAATAGCCTCCATAGGAGGCTAGAAGCAGGCACAACGCGATCGGCTCTGCTACATAGCAGCGATCTGCTGATCGCTGCTATGTAGCAGAAATGGAGGTGTGCTGTGAGCGCCGACCACAGGGTGGCGCTCACAGCCACCGGTCATCAGTAACCATAGAGGTCTCAAGGACCTCTATGGTTACAATATACAAGCATCGCCGACCCCCGATCATGTGACGGGGGTCGGCGATGACGTCATTTCCGGCCGCCCGGCCGGAAGCGGTAGTTAAATGCCGCTGTCTGCGTTTGACAGCGGCATTTAACTAGTTAATAGGTTCAAAACAGCTGACATGTCCCGGCTTTGATGCGGGCTCACCGCGGAGCCCTGCATCAAAGCAGGGGAGCCGGCATCGGACGGTATAGTACGTCCAATGCCGGTAAGGGGTTAAAATAAAAAAAAATCCCCAAAGAAAAAATATTCTATCCAGAGTAATACAAGGCTGTTAGTATGAGAGGACAGGGCATCACCCTATGCTGTCCCCTAACCTTGTCCCTACCTGTCAGCGGAGGTTGGACACCCCCTATAAGACCCTATTATGATGGCCTATGAATCTCAGCCCTAACCGTTGGACAGTAATTTCTTCCGACCATATTTCAGCACAAGGATGATTAGATTATTTATTTTACTTAGTTATATAGCGCCATCGTTCTCCACAGCGCTGTACGGTTTTTGCACACATTATCATCGCTGTCACCGATGGGGCTCACAATTAGTGATGTGCGAGTGCTCGTTGCTCCAGTCTTCTCCAAGTATTTGTTCGTGCTCAGAGATTTAGTTTTCTTGCCGCTGCTGCATTATTTACAGCTGCTAGCCAGCCTGAGTACATGTGGCGGTTGCCTGGTTCCTAGGGAATCCCCACATATACTCCGGCTGGCTAACAGATGTAAATCATTCAGCTGCGGCGAGGGAAAACTAAATCTCCGAGCAGTTACTAATACTCAGAGACCCCCGAGCAACGAGCGCTCGCTCATCACTACTCACAATCTGGATTCCCTATCAGTCTTTGGAGTGTGGGGGGGAAACCGAAGGAAACCCACGCAAACAGGGGAGAACATACAAACTCCCGGCAGATATTGTTCTTGGTGGGATTTGAACCCAGGGCCCCAGCGCTGCAAGACTGCTGTGCTAACCACTGAGCCACCGTACAGTGCTAACCACTGAGCCACCATACAGTGCTAACCACTGAGCCACCATACCGTGCTAACCACTGAGCCACCGTATAGTGCTAACCACTGAGCCACCTTATGTATCTATGTGAAGATAGTGTCAGGGAGATTGCGGCTACATCATATGCAATTAGTATACGTCTCTCATCACAAGGACGCCGCGCAAGCACCACAAAGGGAATAGCGCTCTAGAAGAACAAAAATTATCTTACGGCGACAAGCGCCACTACAATAATTGGACATTTGTCAGCACTGTAATGAGGGGTTACCCCAATTAATGGCTGATTCATGTTAAACAAATCGCCCAGTCCTCAGATCACTCCTATAATCGGGGTCAGGAAATATTAGGCCATCACACATTCAAATAAACGCATATGTTATTGGTCTGTAACTCGGGGACAAAACAGGGGAGTACGAGGCTTCCACATAAACAGTATGTCCTTCACTGGCGGCTTATGTAATTATTGCCAATACCCAGCCAAGCGGTTGGATACTGTAGAGCCTGTAGATCCACTGGGTCACCTGGAGGATCCTCCGATTCCAGGAGGTGGAATCGCCTCAATCATATTGAATGTGAAGCAATCAAGGTTCCCCCATGTTATTCCCTTGCATGTCTCGAGATGGGGGTATCCCTCACGTTAATGATATCTCCAATGTGGTCTCCCTTCCTTCTCCTAAAGTCGCGCTTTGTTTTCCCCACGTAGTCTAGAGAACAGGAACACTTAGGCTACGTTCACATTTGTGTTGTGTGTTGCGTCGGCGACACAACGCATGCAAAACGCATGATTTTGTGACGCATGCGTCCATTTTTGGCTTGCTTTTGGACGCAAAAAAAATGCAGCTTGCTGCGTCCTCTGCGCCCTGACGCTTGTGCCAAAAATGCCGCATGCGTCACAAAACGCAAGACAACGCATGTCCATGCGTCCCCATGTTAAATATAGGGACGCATTCATCGCCGCGGCTGCGCCCGACGCAACGCTAATGTGAACGTAGCCTTACCCAGGTATATGACCCCACCCAAAGGGGAGGCAGTGCGCTGCCTGGATCGGTACCTGAATGTCCCCACAGTCCTGTTCTCCAACCACGTGGGTGATTTCGTAGGGCAGGTATACTCCCTGAGGACCAATCGATCCCTGATCCATCTCCCCCTATGAAAGTAATTGATGGAGATGGGGGTATTAGATCAACCAAGTGTGGATCTGCCCTCAGGATGGCCCAGTGGCCGCTCATCCCCATCATGGAGGGTGCCTATAATCTTCAGAACAGAGTCTACCTCCTCTGTTTTTGGGTCTTAAGTAGTTGTGATCTCACACATGATACGTGAAGGATTCATTGTGTCCATCCCTTATTCCCGATGGGGCTCACAGTCTAGAATCCCTATCAGTATGTCTTTGGAATGTGGGTGGAAACCGGAGAACCCGGAGGAAACCCACGCAAACTCGGGGAGAACATACAAACTCCTGGCAGATGTTGTCCTTGGTGGGATTCACATATATAGGAGCATCGAGGCTGCCCGTTGCAGTGCCCCTGAGCTGGGGGCAGAACTTGCCATCAAAAGTAAAATAATTGTGCCTCAATATGAAGTCTAATAATCTCATGATAAGATGGGTGTGAGAAGTGAAGTGTCTCCGGGGATTTAATAATCCACAGCCTGGACACCAGCCACATGTTGATGGTGCTGTAGAGTGCTGCAACCTCTATCGATGGCCGCTGTATACCGGCCCCCATAGTGAGGTCGGCCAACCTTAGCCGCAGATCAGATGTATGAGGGCAGAGCAACCACAAAGGACCTAATCTACAGGAATACTGCGGATCTGAGAGATCGAGCTGATCCCTGACACAATGGGACGACCCTTGAGTGGGTTAAGCCCCTTGTGCATCTTCAGAAGTGGATAAAAGGTCGGAAACCTCTCATGCGTACAGTCCTCTTCGTTCCTGGAGATCATCTCAGATGTTAGTTCTTCAGCCTCGTCAGATGCGGGTCAGATTCCCTAGTGGGGTCTTTTCTCCAAATTCCATAAGTCGTACTGTCTTGTCAAGACACATTTTCTTGAAGGCCACATGGTATATCCACTAAATTCCCGGCCTTGTCTGAAGCTTTAATAATTTTTTTGTTAGTGGCCAGGTCATCAAGTGTTCTCCTCTACTCTGGGGACAAGTTGGAGTGATAGTTATTCCTCCCCATACCAATCTTCTTCTTCTCGTCTTTGGTAAAAATCTCAATGCTTGTAGTTTCTGTGCCTGGAGACGTCTGCTTACTCGCAGGTCTAGGATACGTAATGGACCCCACTCAGTGGTCTGTGCCCTTAAGCCAGGAGATCAGCCAGTACTGTGACTGTCCGGAGGTCTTCCTCGGGGTCCCACTGAGGCACACTCGGCCACATCAGGTGTTTTAAAGAATCTCTTCCACTTAAGTTTACGTGACGAGAGATTGATACCTTTGACCCTTTCACATTCATTCTGTTAGTGGGAACAAATGGAAACCCCCTGGACAAACCCCTCCTCGCCCGATGATGGGGATATAAGGTTGATAATCCTATTTTCATCATTGGAACAGTTTACCTCTAAGTTGGGAGGACCTCCCAGTGAGGAGGATGAAGCTGGTGAAGGGCCGGGGACCACCAAAAGGGGCTGAGAATCTGCATCCATCAAACGGCTTGAATTCTCCCGATAATTTCTGCGATCCGGCCACCCCACCTAGGTCTGTGTCCTTCCTCTGTACAGACGTGCCTCCACCTCCTCCAGAATCTGCCCCACTCTGAGAACTGATCCGAGGAGAAGATGCCGGTGGTCTCTTGTACGGTTTGTCTCCTGTAAGAAGGAATACGACCTCGTCTCCTTAGTCACCCGCGTCTCTAATGAACGGCTTACGGTCCCTGATTGTTCCCTGGACCTGCCCAATATTAGGTTTCAGAAGTTCTTCTCTTCACAAAATCCTTCTGTTTTGAGCTTTAACCCTTCTGTAGCTTGTGTCACATTCTCAGAGATGATCTTAAATTTATTTTTTCCTCTCCTAAGAGTGTATTCGTTACTCTAGTAGAACGCTCTTAGTTCTCGCTCCCATTTACCAAGCGGCTCCTGAGATCTGGTTCTCTTTGCTGGTATCAAATTCGACCTAAAGCCCCTGAGAGCAATCCAGTGTTTAATGTAATTCTCTAGTGACTGCATCTTCCACCAGGACCTCACGTGTCCCTATAACGTACTGTGGTTCCTGAAATAAAGTCTGGAGATCAGAGGTCTTAGCTGTGCATAGTCCCTGCTCTGATCCAGAGAATGCCCCCTCTCGCACCTCCATGAGCACTGTCCTCTCTTCCCGCTGTCTTGCCTTCCTCAGCCCCCTTTCCCTCACTTTCCCGTTCACCGGCCCACTCTCACATTCCCGATCACTGTCCCCGGCCCGCTCTCACTTTCCCGATCCCCGGCCCGCTCTCACTTTCCCGGTCACCGTCCCCGGCCCGCTCTCAATTTCCCGATCACCGGCCCGCTCTCACTTTCCCGATCACCGGCCCCGGCCCGCTCTCACTTTCCCGATCACCGTCCCCGGCCCGCTCTCACTTTCCCGATCACCGTCCCCGGCCCGCTCTCACTTTCCCGATCACCGTCCCCCGGCCCGCTCTGACTTTCCCGATCACCGTCCCCGGCCCGCTCTCACTTTCCCGATCACCGTCCCCGGCCCGCTCTGACTTTCCCGATCACCGTCCCCGGCCCGCTCTGACTTTCCCGATCACCGGCCCCGGCCCGCTCTGACTTTCCCGATCACCGGCCCCGGCCCGCTCTCACTTTCCCGATCACCGGCCCCGGCCCGCTCTCTTGCACCTCCCTGATCCTTTTTACCACTTGGTCACTTTTCGTCTCAGCAGTCTCTCACTGAGCACTTGTTCCCATGTTTCCTGGCAGGCTGCAGGACAGGAGAGGCTAAGCTTACCAAGGGGTTTAACCTGGCCGCCCGCTACATCATCCACACCGTCGGTCCTAAGTACAAGAGCAAGTACCGCACGGCAGCCGAGAGCTCCCTGTACAGCTGCTACCGCAACGTCCTCCAGCTCGCCAGGTAATGACGTCCATGATTACTGAATATGGGGGCTTCCGGGAAAGTGGGGCTCACTCATCACTACTATCAGTCAGGAGCACTGTCCGCAGGAACACTGCTGGTGTATGGGCCATCTGCAGGGAAGAGCAGGCGGCAGAGAACATATTGTGCCCAGAGATACCTCCCCTGCCCTCGCTGCCTTCCCTTGCGCTCGCTGCCTTCCCCTGCCCTCGTTGCCTTCCCTTGCGCTCGCTGCCTTCCCCTGCGCTCGCTGCCCTCCCCTGCCCTCGCTGCCTTCGCCTGCGCTCGCTGCCTTCCCCTGCGCTCACTGCCTTCCCCTGCGCTCGCTGCCTTCCCCTGCGCTCGCTGCCTTCCCCTGCCCTCGCTGCCTTCCCTTGCCCTCGTTGCCTTCCCTTGCGCTCGCTGCCTTCCCCTGCCCTCGCTGCCTTCCCCTGCGCTCGCTGCCCTCCCCTGCGCTCGCTGCCTTCCCCTGCGCTCGCTGCCTTCCCCTGCGCTCGCTGCCTTCCCCTGCCCTCGCTGCCTTCCTCTGCCCTCGCTGCCTTCCCCTGCGCTCGCTGCCTTCCCCTGCGCTCGCTGCCTTCCCCTGCGCTCGCTGCCTTCCCCTGCGCTCGCTGCCTTCCCCTGCGCTCGCTGCCTTCCCCTGCGCTCGCTGCCTTCCCCTGCGCTCGCTGCCTTCCCCTGCGCTCGCTGCCTTCCCCTGCGCTCGCTGCCTTCCCCTGCGCTCGCTGCCTTCCCCTGCGCTCGCTGCCTTCCCCTACGCTCGCTGCCTTCCCCTGCGCTCGCTGCCTTCCCCTGCGCTCGCTGCCTTCCCCTGCGCTCGCTGCCTTCCCCTGTCCTCGCTGCCTTCCTCTGCCCTCGCTGCCTTCCTCTGCCCTCGCTGCCTTCCCCTGCGCTCGACGCCTTCTCCTGTGCTCGCTGCCTTCCCCTGCCCTCGCTGCCTTCCCCCTGCGCTCGCTGCCTTCCCCTGCGCTCGCTGCCTTCCTTTACGCTCGCTGCCTTCCCTTGCGCTCGCTGCCTTCCCTTGCGCTCGCTGCCTTCCCCTGCCCTCGCTGCCTTCCCTTGCACTCGCTGCCTTCCCCTGCGCTCGCTGCCTTCCCCTGCGCTCGCTGCCTTCCCCTGCGCTCGCTGCCTTCCCCTGCGCTCGCTGCCTTCCCCTGCGCTCGCTGCCTTCCCCTGCGCTCGCTGCCTTCCCCTGCGCTCGCTGCCTTCCCCTGCGCTCGCTGCCTTCCCCTGCGCTCGCTGCCTTCCCCTGTCCTCGCTGCCTTCCTCTGCCCTCGCTGCCTTCCTCTGCCCTCGCTGCCTTCCCCTGCGCTCGCTGCCTTCTCCTGTGCTCGCTGCCTTCCCCTGCCCTCGCTGCCTTCCCCCTGCGCTCGCTGCCTTCCCCTGCGCTCGCTGCCTTCCTTTGCGCTCGCTGCCTTCCCTTGCGCTCGCTGCCTTCCCTTGCGCTCGCTGCCTTCCCCTGCCCTCGCTGCCTTCCCTTGCGCTCGCTGCCTTCCCCTGCGCTCGCTGCCTTCCTCTGCGCTCGCTGCCTTCCCTTGCGCTCGCTGCCTTCCCTTGCGCTCGCTGCCTTCCCTTGCGCTCGCTGCCTTCCCCTGCGCTCGCTGCCTTCCCTTGCGCTCGCTGCCTTCCTCTGCGCTCGCTGCCTTCCCTTGCGCTCGCTGCCTTCCCCTGCCCTCGCTGCCTTCCCTTGCGCTCGCTGCCTTCCCTTGCGCTCGCTGCCTTCCCCTGCCCTCGCTGCCTTCCTCTGCGCTCGCTGCCTTCCCTTGCGCTCGCTGCCTTCCCTTGCGCTCGCTGCCTTCCCCTGCCCTCGCTGCCTTCCCTTGCGCTCGCTGCCTTCCCCTGTTCTCACTACGATAACAATTACAGACTGTAAGCAGTGGAGGAAACACTCATTTTCCCCACTGTAGACCATATGTTTATCCTCCGGAGCTGCACTTGCACTTCTGCTCTGTGACTGTTTATCTGTCCCTCCTCTGTTGTTTCTTTTTCTCTTTTCTCCCCTGTGATTGTGCTGAGCTCCTGTCCCCAGCAGGGGGCGCTCTAGCCCAGGTCTTCATCCTCTTGTTTCTCTGCAGGGAGCAGGCCGTGTCCTCTGTGGGGTTGGCTGTTATCAGCACTCATAAGAGATGCTACCCGCTGGAAGACGCCACACACATCGCCTTACGTAAGTCTGCTGCAGAGCTCTGCGCCCTGCCTGCGGTGTGGGGCTGCGCCCTGCCTGCGGTGTGGGGCTGCAGAACGTTGCTCGTGCCTCTTTCCCTCCTGATATCCAGGTTCTGTGTGGTACGTGTGTCTGAGCCTCCTGTTCCTTCTCCCTCAGGCACGGTGCGCCGCTTTTTGGAGTCTCACGGTTCCGCGTTGGATAAAGTGGTGTTTGCGGTGACGGAGCAGGAGGAGGTACAAGATCTGACCCTAATCTGCTGCCCCCGATACAATGGCAGCTCCGTCCTCTGTGAGCGTCCTGCGATGTGTGGGGGATATGCTGCAGATATGGAAGGGTTAATAGTGACTGGAGTAAAGAGAAATGTAAATCCCATCAGTATCTGGTGACCGTCCGTCTCCTCCATCATCAGTATCTGGTGACCGCCCGTCTCCTCCATCATCAGTATCTGGTGACCGTCCGTCTCCTCCATCATCAGTATCTGGTGACCGTCCGTCTCCTCCATCATCAGTATCTGGTGACCGCCCGTCTCCTCCATCATCAGTATCTGGTGACCGCCCGTCTCCTCCATCATCAGTATCTGGTGACCGCCCGTCTCCTCCATCATCAGTATCTGGTGACCGCCCGTCTCCTCCATCATCAGTATCTGGTGACCGCCCGTCTCCTCCATCATCAGTATCTGGTGACCGCCCGTCTCCTCCATCATCAGTATCTGGTGACCGCCCGTCACCTCCATCATCAGTATCTGGTGACCGCCCGTCACCTCCATCATCAGTATCTGGAGACCGCCCGTCACCTCCATCATCAGTATCTGGTCACTGCCCGTCACCTCCATCATCAGTATCTGGTCACTGCCCGTCACCTCCATCATCAGTATCTGGTGACCACCCGTCCCCTCCATCATCAGTATCTGGTGACCGCCCGTCCCCTCCATCATCAGTATCTGGTGACCGCCCGTCTCCTCCATAATCAGTATCTGGTGACCGCCCGTCTCCTCCATCATCAGTATCTGGTGACCGCCCGTCTCCTCCATCATCAGTATCTGGTGACCGCCCGTCACCTCCATCATCAGTATCTGGTGACCGTCCGTCTCCTCCATCATCAGTATCTGGTGACTGCCCGTCACCTCCATCATCAGTATCCGCTTACCATCGTTGTACATTTTGTTAATTGATGAGATTATTTTTTAACCCCTCCATGACTGAGGCTTCTGACTGCGGCCCTCGCCTCCTGCACGGTGCTGTGTACACAGGCGCAGTGCTTGGTGGTGACTGTGGCCTCCGCCTCCTTCACGGTGCTGTGTACACAGGTGCCGTGGTGACTGTGGCCCCCGCCTCCTGCACGGTGCTGTGTACACAAGTGCCGTGGTGACTGTGGCCCCCGCCTCCTGCACGGTGCTGTGTACACAGGCGCGATGCTCGGTGGTGACTGCGGCCCCCGCCTCCTGCACGGTGCTGTGTACACAGGCGCGATGCTCGGTGGTGGCTGTGGCCTCCGCCTCCTGCGCGGTGCTGTGTACACAGGCGCGATGCTCGGTGGTGACTACGGCCCCCACCGGTGACTACGGCCCCCACCTCCTTCACGGTGCTGTGTACACAGGCGCGATGCTCGGTGGTGACTGCGGTCTCCGCCTCCTGCACGGTGCTGTGTACACAGGTGCGATGCTCGGTGGTGACTGTGGCCCCCACCTCCTGCACGGTGCTGTGTACACAGGTGCGATGCTAGGTGGTGACTGTGGCCCCCGCCTCCTGCACGGTGCTGTGTACACAGGTGCGATGCTCGGTGGTGACTGTGGCCCCCGCCTCCTGCACGGTGCTGTCTGTGGCCCCCGCCTCCTACACGGTGCTGTGTACACAGGCGCGATGCTCGGTGGTGACTGTGGCCCCCGCCTCCTGCACGGTGCTGTGTACACAGGTGCGATGCTCGGTGGTGACTGTGGCCCCCGCCTCCTGCACGGTGCTGTGTACACAGGCGCGATGCTCGGTGGTGACTGTGGCCCCCGCCTCCTGCACGGTGCTGTGTACACAGGTGCGATGCTCGGTGGTGACTGTGGCCCCCACCTCCTACACGGTGCTGTGTACACAGGCGCGATGCTCGGTGGTGACTGTGGCCCCCGCCTCCTGCACGGTGCTGTGTACACAGGCGCGATGCTCGGTGGTGACTGTGGCCTCCGCCTCCTGCACGGTGCTGTGTACACAGGTGCCATGCTCGGTGGTGACTGTGGCCTCCGCCTCCTGCACGGTGCTGTGTACACAGGTGCGATGCTCGGTGGTGACTGTGGCCCCCGCCTCCTACACGGTGCTGTGTACACAGGCGCGATGCTCGGTGGTGACTGTGGCCCCCGCCTCCTGCACGGTGCTGTGTACACAGGCGCGGTGCTCGGTGGTGACTGCCGCTTCCTCTCTTCCAGGCCATGTACCAGCACTTGCTGCCCCTCTACTTCCCGCGGTCCCCTCAGGAGGAGCGGCGCTCGCTGCCGCTGTTGCCCCCGGATATTGGGAATGCTGACGGGGAGCCGGTGGTCCCGGAGCGACAGATCAGAATCTGTGAGAAGCCGGGAGCCCATGAAGGTCAGGACCGGGGTGCTAGATCGAGGGCTCACACCTGTGACATTGGGTCCCGAGCCCCTCATCGGCCACATCCGGGTGGAGAGTTGTTACCGGCGGCCTCTTCACCAGGTGGGATGAGGGGCTGTCGGACCCTCGCTGTGTGTGTGGTTCTCTATTTGCTTCTTTGTGTACACGGCCTCCATATTTGCGCTCTGGCTCCGGGGTCCCATCTTATTTCCCTGTGTTGCAGATGAGGAGGAGGAGGACGAGGGTCTGGGCCGCGATCTCTCCCTCATCGGCTCGCACGCTTTTGCTCGCATGGAAGGTGATGTGGACAAGCAGCGACGCCTGGCACTGCAGGGGCAAATGTCGGGGGTCGCCCTACAGAAGCAGCACCAGAGGAAGTGAGTCCTTCTGCTGAGACCACCCGAACCACTAGATGGGCTCAGTCCTGCGCATTCGTTGTGTGGATCTGTCGGACCCTCTTTTATCTATCACCTGTTATCGGGGGAGACCCCTGTAATGGCGCGCTAAAGACTCCTCCTGCTGGCGTTCATAGCGTGCGATGGCTGAAGCCCCATAGGGACCCGATACGTCTCACAGCTGTAGGGTCTGTCGGGGCCGCTGGTCTGCCTGTCGGGGCCGCTGGTCTGCCTGTCGGGGCCGCTGGTCTGCCTGTCGGGGCCGCTGGTCTGCCTGTCGGGGCCGCTGGTCTGCCTGTCGGGGCCGCTGGTCTGCCTGTCGGGGCCGCTGGTCTGCCTGTCGGGGCCGCTGGTCTGCCTGCCTGTCGGGGCCGCTGGTCTGCCTGCCTGTCGGGGCCGCTGGTCTGCCTGCCTGTCGGGGCCGCTGGTCTGCCTGCCTGTCGGGGCCGCTGGTCTGCCTGCCTGTCGGGGCCGCTGGTCTGCCTGCCTGTCGGGGCCGCTGGTCTGCCTGCCTGTCGGGGCCGCTGGTCTGCCTGTCTGTCGGGGCCGCTGGTCTGCCTGTCTGTCGGGGCCGCTGGTCTGCCTGTCTGTCGGGGCCGCTGGTCTGCCTGTCTGTCGGGGCCGCTGGTCTGCCTGTCTGTCGGGGCCGCTGGTCTGCCTGTCTGTCGGGGCCACTGGTCTGCCTGTCTGTCGGGGCCGCTGGTCTGCCTGTCGCTGCCGATCTGTCACTTTCTCACTTTTCCTATTTCGTCCTCAGTTACAATCGCTGGCTGTCTCGGGCGCGGACAGAAGATCTCTCCGACATCGCTGCCCTGAAGGCTCTCTACCAGTCCGGTGGGTGTCTCTATAGACCTTGGGTGTTCTCCCCCCCCCCCGATCCTGTGTGACATAATGCGGGGGGCTGCCGGTGAGTGGTCTTTACATGTCCTCTGCCTTGCTGACATCTCCCTCCTTACAGGTGTGGACACCTGCGGCCGCAGCGTCATCGTCATCGTGGGGAGAAACATTCCAATCCTGCTGATCGACATGGAGAAGGTAAGTCATGCGAGACCCCCGCTGTGGAGGTGGCGAGTGCCATGTGAGACCTCTGCTGTGGAGGTGGCGAGTGTCATGTGAGACCCCTGCTGTGGAGGTGGCGAGTGCCATGTGAGACCTCTGCTGTGGAGGTGGCGAGTGTCATGTGAGACCCCTGCTGTGGAGGTGGCGAGTGTCATGTGAGACCCCTGCTGTGGAGGTGGCGAGTGTCATGTGAGACCCCCGCTGTGGAGGTGGCGAGTGCCATGTGAGACCTCTGCTGTGGAGGTGGCGAGTGCCATGTGAGACCTCTGCTGTGGAGGTGGCGAGTGTCATGTGAGACCCCTGCTGTGGAGGTGGCGAGTGCCATGTGAGACCTCTGCTGTGGAGGTGGCGAGTGCCATGTGAGACCTCTGCTGTGGAGGTGGCGAGTGTCATGTGAGACCCCTGCTGTGGAGGTGGCGAGTGTCATGTGAGACCTCTGCTGTGGAGGTGGCGAGTGTCATGTGAGACCCCTGCTGTGGAGGTGGCGAGTGCCATGTGAGACCTCTGCTGTGGAGGTGGCGAGTGTCATGCGAGACCCCCGCTGTGGAGGTGGCGAGTGCCATGTGAGACCTCTGCTGTGGAGGTGGCGAGTGTCATGTGAGACCCCTGCTGTGGAGGTGGCGAGTGCCATGTGAGACCTCTGCTGTGGAGGTGGCGAGTGTCATGTGAGACCCCTGCTGTGGAGGTGGCGAGTGTCATGTGAGACCTCTGCTGTGGAGGTGGCGAGTGTCATGTGAGACCTCTGCTGTGGAGGTGGCGAGTGTCATGTGAGACCCCTGCTGTGGAGGTGGCGAGTGCCATGTGAGACCCCTGCTGTGGAGGTGGCGAGTGTCATGTGAGACCCCTGCTGTGGAGGTGGCGAGTGCCATGTGAGACCCCTGCTGTGGAGGTGGCGAGTGTCATGTGAGACCTCTGCTGTGGAGGTGGCGAGTGTCATGTGAGACCTCTGCTGTGGAGGTGGCGAGTGCCATGTGAGACCTCTGCTGTGGAGGTGGCGAGTGTCATGTGAGACCCCTGCTGTGGAGGTGGCGAGTGCCATGTGAGACCTCTGCTGTGGAGGTGGCGAGTGTCATGTGAGACCCCTGCTGTGGAGGTGGCGAGTGCCATGTGAGACCCCTGCTGTGGAGGTGGCGAGTGTCATGTGAGACCCCTGCTGTGGAGGTGGCGAGTGCCATGTGAGACCCCTGCTGTGGAGGTGGCGAGTGTCATGTGAGACCCCTGCTGTGGAGGTGGCGAGTGTCATGTGAGACCCCTGCTGTGGAGGTGGCGAGTGCCATGTGAGACCCCTGCTGTGGAGGTGGCGAGTGTCATGTGAGACCCCTACTGTGGAGGTGGCGAGTGTCATGTGAGACCCCTGCTGTGGAGGTGGCGAGTGTCATGTGAGACCCCTGCTGTGGAGGTGGCGAGTGCCATGTGAGACCCCTGCTGTGGAGGTGGCGAGTGTCATGTGAGACCCCTGCTGTGGAGGTGGCGAGTGTCATGTGAGACCCCTGCTGTGGAGGTGGCGAGTGTCATGTGAGACCTCTGCTGTGGAGGTGGCGAGTGCCATGTGAGACCCCTGCTGTGGAGGTGGCGAGTGTCATGTGAGACCCCTGCTGTGGAGGTGGCGAGTGCCATGTGAGACCCCTGCTGTGGAGGTGGCGAGTGTCATGTGAGACCCCTGCTGTGGAGGTGGCGAGTGTCATGTGAGACCTCTGCTGTGGAGGTGGCGAGTGTCATGTGAGACCCCTGCTGTGGAGGTGGCGAGTGCCATGTGAGACCCCTGCTGTGGAGGTGGCGAGTGCCATGTGAGACCTCTGCTGTGGAGGTGGCGAGTGTCATGTGAGACCCCTGCTGTGGAGGTGGCGAGTGCCATGTGAGACCTCTGCTGTGGAGGTGGTGTCATGTGAGACCCCTGCTGTGGAGGTGGCGAGTGTCATGTGAGACCTCTGCTGTGGAGGTGGCGAGTGTCATGTGAGACCCCTGCTGTGGAGGTGGCGAGTGTCATGTGAGACCTCTGCTGTGGAGGTGGCGAGTGTCATGTGAGACCCCTGCTGTGGAGGTGGCGAGTGTCATGTGAGACCTCTGCTGTGGAGGTGGCGAGTGTCATGTGAGACCCCTGCTGTGGAGGTGGCGAGTGTCATGTGAGACCTCTGCTGTGGAGGTGGCGAGTGTCATGTGAGACCTCTGCTGTGGAGGTGGTGTCATGTGAGACCCCTGCTGTGGAGGTGGCGAGTGTCATGTGAGACCCCTGCTGTGGAGGTGGCGAGTGTCATGTGAGACCCCTGCTGTGGAGGTGGCGAGTGTCATGTGAGACCTCTGCTGTGGAGGTGGCGAGTGTCATGTGAGACCCCTGCTGTGGAGGTGGCGAGTGTCATGTGAGACCTCTGCTGTGGAGGTGGCGAGTGTCATGTGAGACCCCTGCTGTGGAGGTGGCGAGTGTCATGTGAGACCCCTGCTGTGGAGGTGGCGAGTGTCATGTGAGACCCCTGCTGTGGAGGTGGCGAGTGCCATGTGAGACCTCTGCTGTGGAGGTGGCGAGTGTCATGTGAGACCCCTGCTGTGGAGGTGGCGAGTGTCATGTGAGACCTCTGCTGTGGAGGTGGCGAGTGTCATGTGAGACCTCTGCTGTGGAGGTGGCGAGTGTCATGTGAGACCCCTGCTGTGGAGGTGGCGAGTGTCATGTGAGACCCCTGCTGTGGAGGTGGCGAGTGTCATGTGAGACCCCTGCTGTGGAGGTGGCGAGTGTCATGTGAGACCCCTGCTGTGGAGGTGGCGAGTGTCATGTGAGACCTCTGCTGTGGAGGTGGCGAGTGTCATGTGAGACCCCTGCTGTGGAGGTGGCGAGTGTCATGTGAGACCTCTGCTGTGGAGGTGGCGAGTGTCATGTGAGACCCCTGCTGTGGAGGTGGCGAGTGTCATGTGAGACCCCTGCTGTGGAGGTGGCGAGTGTCATGTGAGACCCCTGCTGTGGAGGTGGCGAGTGTCATGTGAGACCTCTGCTGTGGAGGTGGCGAGTGTCATGTGAGACCCCTGCTGTGGAGGTGGCGAGTGTCATGTGAGACCCCTGCTGTGGAGGTGGCGAGTGTCATGTGAGACCCCTGCTGTGGAGGTGGCGAGTGCCATGTGAGACCTCTGCTGTGGAGGTGGCGAGTGTCATGTGAGACCTCTGCTGTGGAGGTGGCGAGTGCCATGTGAGACCTCTGCTGTGGAGATGGCGAGTGCCATGTGAGACCTCTGCTGTGGAGGTGGCGAGTGTCATGTGAGACCTCTGCTGTGGAGGTGGTCTCATGTGAGACCTCTGCTGTGGAGGTGGCGAGTGTCATGTGAGACCTCTGCTGTGGAGGTGGCGAGTGTCATGTGAGACCCCTGCTGTGGAGGTGGCGAGTGTCATGTGAGACCCCTGCTGTGGAGGTGGCGAGTGTCATGTGAGACCTCTGCTGTGGAGGTGGCGAGTGTCATGTGAGACCCCTGCTGTGGAGGTGGCGAGTGTCATGTGAGACCCCTGCTGTGGAGGTGGCGAGTGTCATGTGAGACCCCTGCTGTGGAGGTGGCGAGTGTCATGTGAGACCTCTGCTGTGGAGGTGGCGAGTGTCATGTGAGACCCCTGCTGTGGAGGTGGCGAGTGTCATGTGAGACCTCTGCTGTGGAGGTGGCGAGTGTCATGTGAGACCCCTGCTGTGGAGGTGGCGAGTGTCATGTGAGACCTCTGCTGTGGAGGTGGCGAGTGTCATGTGAGACCCCTGCTGTGGAGGTGGCGAGTGTCATGTGAGACCTCTGCTGTGGAGGTGGCGAGTGTCATGTGAGACCTCTGCTGTGGAGGTGGCGAGTGTCATGTGAGACCCCTGCTGTGGAGGTGGCGAGTGCCATGTGAGACCTCTGCTGTGGAGGTGGCGAGTGTCATGTGAGACCTCTGCTGTGGAGGTGGCGAGTGTCATGTGAGACCCCTGCTGTGGAGGTGGCGAGTGTCATGTGAGACCTCTGCTGTGGAGGTGGCGAGTGTCATGTGAGACCTCTGCTGTGGAGGTGGCGAGTGTCATGTGAGACCCCTGCTGTGGAGGTGGCGAGTGCCATGTGAGACCTCTGCTGTGGAGGTGGCGAGTGTCATGTGAGACCTCTGCTGTGGAGGTGGTCTCATGTGAGACCCCTGCTGTGGAGGTGGCGAGTGTCATGTGAGACCCCTGCTGTGGAGGTGGCGAGTGTCATGTGAGACCCCTGCTGTGGAGGTGGCGAGTGTCATGTGAGACCTCTGCTGTGGAGGTGGCGAGTGTCATGTGAGACCCCTGCTGTGGAGGTGGCGAGTGTCATGTGAGACCTCTGCTGTGGAGGTGGCGAGTGTCATGTGAGACCCCTGCTGTGGAGGTGGCGAGTGTCATGTGAGACCTCTGCTGTGGAGGTGGCGAGTGTCATGTGAGACCCCTGCTGTGGAGGTGGTCTCATGTGAGACCCCTGCTGTGGAGGTGGTCTCATGTGAGACCCCTGCTGTGGAGGTGGTCTCATGTGAGACCCCTGCTGTGGAGGTGGCGAGTGTCATGTGAGACCTCTGCTGTGGAGGTGGTGTCATGTGAGACTCTCGCGTCCCCCACCCCCCGTGTGACCCTCGTGTCTTCCCCAGGCCCTGCTGTATTTCATCCATATGATGGATCACGTGGCCGCCAAGGAGTACGTCCTGGTGTATTTCCACACGCTGACCGGGGAGCACAACCACCTGGACTCCGACTTCCTGAAGAACGTGTACGACGTGGTTGACGCCAAGTGAGTGACTGCCGTCAGCCCCGTGTTTCCCTTGGCTCCAGCAGGAGGCGCTGAGCACCCAGAGCATTGAGCGCTGTATTACACCGTGATGCTCGGGGCCGGTGTCCGCCAGCATCCTGCAGGTCAGGGGCCATTGTCCTGGGTGCAGATTCTCTGCCCTTTTTTTTTTTTTTTTTTTTTTTTTTTTTGCTGGGGACGGGGGTGCAGGTAGATGCATCCCCATGTCTCCCTGTACTACGCACCTGCTACACCTGCCTCAGATAGAATATCCCTTTTAAGTTTCATTCTGGGCCGGATTCTGTCATTTCTCATTTCTTGACTTTCGTTTTTCTTTTTTTTTTGGCCTCCAGTGACAAAAAGTCTTAAATCCGTTAAAAAGTCGCTAATTTAAAAACTTCTCCAGAAACCTCACTTACTCCGGGGGGTGCAGTGATGGGGCCCTCGGGTCAGAGACGGCCGTGCACTCCGCTCTAGCAGAGATCCCTCCTGGCCGTGGTGTGGTGCCATGATGGGGCCCTCGGGTCAGAGACGGCTGTGCACTCCGCTGTAGCAGAGATCCTTGAAGGCCGTGGTGTGGTGCCATGATGGGGCCCTCGGGTCAGAGACGGCTGTGCACTCCATACTAGCAGAGATCCCTCGGTGCCGTTGTGTGGTGCCATGATGGGGCCCTCAGGTCAGAGACAGCCGTACACTCCGCTCTAGCAGAGATCCCTCGGTGCCGTGGTGTGGTGCGATGATGGGGCCCTTCGGTCAGAGACGGCTGTGCACTCCGCTTTAGCAGAGATCCCTCGCGGCCGTGGTGTGGTGCCATGATGGGGCCCTCGGGTCAGAGACGGCTGTGCACTCCATACTAGCAGAGATCCCTCGGTGCCGTTGTGTGGTGCCATGATGGGGCCTTCAGGTCAGAGACAGCCGTACACTCCGCTCTAGCAGAGATCCCTCGGTGCCGTGGTGTGGTGCGATGATGGGGCCCTTCGGTCAGAGACGGCTGTGCACTCCGCTTTAGCAGAGATCCCTCGCGGCCGTGGTGTGGTGCCATGATGGGGCCCTCGGGTCAGAGACGGCCTTACACTCTACTCTACCAGAGATCCCTCCTGACCGTGGTGTGGTGCCATGATGGGGCCCTTCCGTCAGAGACGGCCGTAGACTGCTCTAGCAGAGATCCCTTGCAGCCGTGGTGTGGTACCATGATGGGGCCCTCGGGTCAGATACGGCCGTACACTCTGCTCTAGCAGAGATCCCTCGGTGCTGTGGTGTGGTGCCATGATGGGGCCCTCGAGTCAGAGACGGCTGTGCACTCCGCACTAGCAGAGATCCCTCGGTGCCGTGGTGTGGTGCCATGATGGGGCCCTCAGGTCAGAGACAGCCGTACACTGCGCTCTAGCAGAGATCCCTGGGGGCCGTGGTGTGGTGCCATGATGGGGCCGTTCGGTCAGAGACGGCTGTGCACTCCACTCTAGCAGAGATCCCTTGCAGCCGTGGTGCTATGATGGGGCCCTCAGGTCAGAGACGGCCGTGCACTCTGTCCTATAATGCTCCAAGCACAGAGATCAGGAGTTTTACGGACTGCAGAGTCCTTGATGATGTCGCAGAACTTCTCCCTATACATTCAGTAGATGTTTATGAAGACGGCACCGTTCCTTTAAGATTGTTGTTGTTTTTTTCTGTTTTTCTCCTGTTCTGATGATCAGGATTTCTGCTTTTCTCACAGATATAAGAAGAACTTGAAGGCTCTTTATTTCGTGCACCCAACGTTTCGCTCTAAGGTGAGTGTCCTTCCCCAGCTGTTAAGTGAGGGGATCGGGGTGCAGGCAGTGAGGTTCAGGTGTCTGAGCGATCAGATAGTGATCGGTGGATCAGGTGAACCCAGCTAATCAGCAGGACTGGGCGGCATGTACTGGAGCACTGTGGCCCCTTCAGTGCAGAACCTGACACAGGGGCCAATGTGTATTCAGCTCCACGCCAAAGGGGATGGAAGTGCCGGTGTCCGCACGGCCCAGAGGTGTGAAGGGGCACAAGCGAGCGGCCGACCTCCCACCCCCTCCGTCTGTGATTGATGATGAAATGCTAATTTAAAGCCTTTCGTTTCTCGCAGCTCATAAAATCCGAGCACTTTCCAAATCCGGTAAATCGCACAATCGGGTTCAAACTTGTTCAAAAACATAAAAAAATTAAACTTTTAATATGGGGATGATTATCGCGCCTCCGTCTTACTGGCCACTTCTGCGGCCGTCCGTGTGTCCCTAAGGAGAAACAGCTGTGAGGGCCGAGTCACTGGAGCGGAGAGTACTGTCTGGTGGGATTCGGCCCCCTGTGATTGGTGTGGACTCGTGATCGATCCTGAGCTACTGAACCCCTTCAGTGACACCTGCCGCCAACTCGTGTAATACTATACATTCCTTTAAGCCATGCTCTACATCTTCTATCAGTCTCAATCAGGTGGTATTAGGGTTGTGAGGGAGCTGAGACCAGATTCATTGTATAGAGAGAATAAGACGTAAAAGGGTTGTGAGGGAGCTGAGACACGATCCATTGTGTGCACTAGCCATATTTATGGGGACTTGGCCTTCTCTTCCTCCACATCAAATAGTGAGCTCTATGAAAGATTGAAATTGAGATTTCCCAACAGCAGTAGGAAGCGATAAGGGTGTCAGGGAGCTTAGAGAAGATCCATTGTATGTAAGGCATAGGAAGTAATAGGAGATTGAGGGAGCTTAGACAAGAATCAAGTGAAAGGACTCAAAAAGAACATAAAGCAAGTAGAATAACAAATATGTAAAGACACTTAGATTCGGTCACATATTGGGTAACAGGTGGGAATTAGAGCTCTGAGGTTTCTGTCCTTGTGGAGTGAGTACAGATTGTATTTGAACGGTTACGGTGCTATGTCGAGTCTTCATGTGTTTTGTGTGAGCAGATGGGTAAGGAATTGGCTAAATGACAGGAAACAAAGTTGTCAAAAATGGTACGTTCTCTAAATGGGATATAGTCAGCAGTGGGGACCACAGGGAGCTTTACCGGGAGCTGTGGGGACCGCAGGGATCTGTACCCATGAGCAGTGGGGATCGCAGGGATCTGTACCCATGAGCAGTGGGGATCACAGGGATCTGTACCCATGAGCAGTGGGGATCGCAGGGATCTGTACCTGGGAGCAGTGGGGATCGCAGGGATCTGTACCTGGGAGCAGTGGGGACCGCAGGGATCTGTACCCATGAGCAGTGGGGATCGCAGGGATCTGTACCTGGGAGCAGTGGGGATCGCAGGGATCTGTACCTGGGAGCAGTGGGGATCGCAGGGATCTGTACCCGGGAGCAGTGGGGATCGCAGGGATCTGTACCTGGGAGCAGTGGGGACCGCAGGGATCTGTACCCATGAGCAGTGGGGATCGCAGGGATCTGTACCCATGAGCAGTGGGGACCGCAGGGATCTGTACCCATGAGCAGTGGGAATCGCAGGGATCTGTACCCGGGAGCAGTGGGGATCGCAGGGATCTGTACCCGGGAGCAGTGGGGATCGCAGGGATCTGTACCCGGGAGCAGTGGGGATCGCAGGGATCTGTACCCGGGAGCAGTGGGGATCGCAGGGATCTGTACCCGGGAGCAGTGGGGATCGCAGGGATCTGTACCCGGGAGCAGTGGGGATCGCAGGGATCTGTACCCGGGAACAGTGGGGATCGCAGGGATCTGTACCCGGGAACAGTGAGGATCGCAGGGATCTGTACCTGGGAGCAGTGGGGATCGCGGGGATCTGTACCCATGAGCAGTGGGGATCGCAGGGATCAGTACCCATTAGCAGTGGGGATCGCAGGGATCTGTACCCGGGAGCAGTGGGGATCGCAGGGATCTGTACCCATGAGCAGTGGGGATCGCAGGGATCTGTACCCATGAGCAGTGGGGATTGCAGGGATCTGTACCCGGGAGCAGTGGGGATCGCAGGGATCTGTACCCATGAGCAGTGGGGATCGCAGGGATCTGTACCCATGAGCAGTGGGGATTGCAGGGATCTGTACCCGGGAGCAGTGGGGATCGCAGGGATCTACCCGGGAGCAGTGGGGATCGCAAGGATCTGTACCCGGGAGCAGTGGGGATCGCAGGGATCTGTACCCGGGAGCAGTGGGGATCGCAGGGATCTGTACCCGGGGGCAGTTGGGGAACTTAGGTGACATTATTTAAGAGGAAAAGAATCTACCGTAATAGAGAAGTCCAGATGGGAAAAAAAGTCTAGTAGTTTAGAAACCTAATATTTAAATGAGTATGATATGAAGGTGAAGGAACAATTACAAGATACAGTGCTTAAGAACAGGGAAGTAAGGGAGCTTAGATGAGATTATTTAAGAGAAAAAGAAGCTACTTAGTTGAAATCCAGATGGAAAAATGATAATATTTTATAAGAACTGAAGATTCTGAAGATTCGATGACTGTATTGTGAAGGAACTATTACAAGCTTCAGTGCATTAGAAGAACGAGATAGCGGGAGTGAGGGAGCTTAGATGAGATCCTTTAAGGGCAGCGGTAGATATTCGGGTGATTTGAGCCCAGATGGTTCATTGTTCTGTGACTTAATTCCAGTCATTTTCAGGATAGTGAAATCATTCTCAACCAAATGTTGTCTACTGTTGGTGCAGAATAGGTTGCAGTCACCAGATCCTGATTTCTGCAAACTCTCTTGGGATCTGATCGGGGCAGGCGGTGGGTGTCTTTGATGCAGAATTTATAAACATTAGCGAAGTGAGTCGGACAAGCACCTCTGATGTTCGTGCTGGCACGGCTCTGCAGAGCGTGTTGTGCTGCTCCGCTTCCACCCAATTCTGGAAGAACAAATAATAGGGAACAGAGCAAAGGACGAATTGAGGGCAAGTTACCAGAACGGAGAGGTTTTTGTCTTGTTCTTAATATTTGCAATCACTTACCATTATATGCAGATGTTATCAGGACATTCTATAAAGAACAATGGGGTGACACACCGGCCCAAAAGCAAATCACTAAAGCTGCACGACTCTGGGATTACATCACTTTAGCAATCCTTGGTATATTTCTGGGTTTTTTATTTTTACTGTTTTTTTAGCCATGCAGTGACCATTATTCCTCATATAATAACGTATTTGTGGATGTGCACGTCTGATAAATGTGTCACTGGCTCCGACTTTCTCATCGACACCTTCTTCTTTTTTTTTTCTTCCTTTTATTGGTATTCGGCTCGATCTTGAGCCATGGTGACTTGGCGATGAATGATCTGTAGGATGTAAATCTTATTAGATACAATATTTTGTAGGTTATACTGGAAACAAAGATGGTATCTAGGGATATGAGGGAGTTTAAACAGAATACATCCATGAATGGGCAGCTAATACTTTGTGTTCTTTGCTTACAATGTATCCTTTCTGAGCTCCCTCTCACCCTATTACTTCCTGTACTTTACATACAATGTATCAGGTGTTTAACTTCCTCATAAACCCCATTACAATAGATTTTCCCAGTTCTTTCATAACCCCATTACTTGTATACAATAGATTTTCCCAGTTCTTTCATAACCCCATTACTTGTATACAATAGATTGTCTCATCTCCCTCATAACCCCAGTGCTTGCATACAATAGATTGTGTCTCAGCTCCCTCATAACCCCATTGCTTGTATACAATAGGTTCTGCCTCATCTCCCTCATAACCCCATTACTTGTATACAATAGATTCTCTCATCTCCCTCATAACCCTATTACTTGTATACAATAGATTGTCTCATCTCCCTCATAACCCCATTACTTGTATACAATAGATTGTCTCATCTCCCTCATAACCCCATTACTTGTATACAATAGATTCTGTCTCATCTCCCTCATAACCCCATTACTTGTATACAATAGATTCTGCCTCAGCTCCCTCATAACCCCATTACTTGTATACAATAGATTCTGCCTCAGCTCCCTCATAACCCCATTACTTGTATACAATAGATTCTGCCTCAGCTCCCTCATAACCCCATTACTTGTATACAATAGATTCTGCCTCAGCTCCCTCATAACCCCATTACTTGTATACAATAGATTCTGTCTCATCTCCCTCATAACCCCATTACTTGTATACAATAGATTCTGCCTCAGCTCCCTCATAACCCCATTACTTGTATACAATAGATTCTGTCTCATCTCCCTCATAACCCCATTACTTGTATACAATAGATTCTGTCTCATCTCCGTCATAACCCCATTACTTGTATACAATAGATTCTGTCTCATCTCCCTCATAACCCCATTACTTGTATACAATAGATTCTGCCTCAGCTCCCTCATAACCCCATTACTTGTATACAATAGATTCTGCCTCAGCTCCCTCATAACCCCATTACTTGTATACAATAGATTCTGTCTCATCTCCCTCATAACCCCATTACTTGTATACAATAGATTCTGCCTCAGCTCCCTCATAACCCCATTACTTGTATACAATAGGTTCTGTATCATCTTCCTCATAACCCCATTACTTGTATACAATAGATTCTGTCTCATCTCCGTCATAACCCCATTACTTGTATACAATAGATTCTGTCTCATCTCCCTCATAACCCCATTACTTGTATACAATAGATTCTCTCATCTCCCTCATAACCCTATTGTATACAATAGATTGTCTCATCTCCCTCATAACCCCATTACTTGTATACAATAGATTGTCTCATCTCCCTCATAACCCCATTACTTGTATACAATAGATTCTGTCTCATCTCCCTCATAACCCCATTACTTGTATACAATAGATTCTGCCTCAGCTCCCTCATAACCCCATTACTTGTATACAATAGATTCTGTCTCATCTCCCTCATAACCCCATTACTTGTATACAATAGATTCTGCCTCAGCTCCCTCATAACCCCATTACTTGTATACAATAGGTTCTGTATCATCTTCCTCATAACCCCATTACTTGTATACAATAGATTCTGCCTCAGCTCCGTCATAACCCCATTACTTGTATACAATAGATTCTGTCTCATCTCCCTCATAACCCCATTACTTGTATACAATAGATTCTGTCTCATCTCCCTCATAACCCCATTACTTGTATACAATAGATTCTGTCTCATCTCCCTCATAACCCCATTACTTGTATACAATAGATTCTGTCTCATCTCCCTCATAACTCCATTACTTGTATACAATAGATTCTGTCTCATCTCCCTCATAACACCATTACTTGTATACAATAGATTCTGTATCATCTCCCTCATAACCCCATTACTTGTATACAATAGATTCGGTCTCAGCTCCCTCATAACCCCATTACTTGAATACAATAGATTCTGCCTCAGCTCCCTCATAACCCCATTACTTGTATACAATAGATTCTGCTTCATCTCCCTCATAACCCCATTACTTGTATACAATAGATTGTGTCATCTTCCTCATAACCCCTTTTATAGATTCTGTCTTAGCTCCCTCATAACCCCATTACTTGTATACAATAGATTTTCCCAGTTCTTTCATAACCCCATTACTTGTATACAATAGATTGTCTCATCTCCCTCATAACCCCAGTGCTTGCATACAATAGATTGTGTCTCAGCTCCCTCATAACCCCATTGCTTGTATACAATAGGTTCTGCCTCATCTCCCTCATAACCCCATTACTTGTATACAATAGATTCTGCTTCATCTCCCTCATAACCCCATTACTTGTATACAATAGATTGTGTCATCTTCCTCATAACCCCTTTTATAGATTCTGTCTTAGCTCCCTCATAACCCCATTACTTGTATACAATAGATTCTGCTTCATCTCCCTCATAACTCCATCAGTGCATACGATAGATTCTGTCTCATCTCCCTCATAACCCCATTACTTGCATATAATAGATTTTGTCTCAGCTCCCTCATAACCCCATTTCTTGCATAAATAGTGTGGCGCCTTCCTTACCCTCAGGTCAGTCAGGGATCTGCACCAAAGATAATTAGTCGCCGTAGAGGCTGCCCTGTCACGTACTGGTTATCGGGGCTCTCTGCAGTGAGGGTGGTATAAATATCACCAAAGGCAGCACACTGCATTGCTAGAACATGCAAACTTGAAACACGAAATTTGAACTGTATTACTGCACTAGAAATATGAAAAATGAGAGCGTTTAGCGCATAAAAATGGCCAATTTTATGTGTACCTGGTAGCCCCTTTACGGCATCTCTCTTATACCAGGCAAGTTTAGGACCTGGTATAAGAGAGATGCCGTAAAGAGGCTACCAGGTACACATAAAATTGGCCATTTTTATGCGCTAAACGCTCTCATTTTTTCATATTTCTAGTGCAGTAATGCAGTTCAAATTTCGTGTTTCAAGTTTGCATGTTCTAGCGCTGCAGTGTGCTGCCTTATTTACTTAACTATATATGAGTTGGCGACTCTAGGTTCAGCACCTGTTCACACTTAGTCTATGTTTGGATGTGCCGGTCAGGTTTTTGAAATGTATATATATCACCAGGCCGGGAATATATATATATATACATACACCTCCGATCCGTCACTGCCAGGAGCCCCCAATAACACCAGGACGGTATGCTGCCACCAGTTCCTCGTTAGATTTAAGCCAGGTCGCCTATATCGGGTCAGAAACCAACCCCAGGTAGTGTGTAAGTACTAGCAGCCCAAAACTAATTGATATTTTAATTGCCGAAAGGCGCACTAGAGTCTTCAAATATATACAGAATACAGTCATGGCCAAAAATTTTGAGAATGAGACAAATATAAATTTTTCCAAAGTCTACTGCTTCATTTTTTCTAATGGCAATTTGCATATACTCCTGAATGTCAGAGTGATCAGCTTAACAGCAATTACTGTACTTGCAAAGTCAATATTTGCCCAGAAAATGAACTTTAACCCCCAAAACACCTTTCAACATCATTGCAGTCCTGCCTTAAAAGGAGCAACTAACATTGTTTTAGTGATTGATCCATTAACACAGGTGTGGGTGTTGATGAGGACAGGGCTGGCGATCAATCAGTCATGATTAAGTAAGAATGACATCACTGGACACTTTAAAAGGAGGCTGGTGCTTGGTATCATTGTTTCTCTTCAGTTAACCATGGTTATCTCTAAAGAAACACGTGCAGCCATCATTGCACTGCACAAAAATGGCCTAACAGGGAAGAGTATCGCAGCTACAAAGATTGCACCTCAGTAAACAATCTATCACATCATCAAGAACTTCAAGGAGAGAGCTTCCATTGTTGTCAAAAACGCTCCAGGGCGCCCAAGAAAGACCAGCAAGCGCCAGGACCGTATCTTAAAACTGTTTCAGCTGCGGGATCGGACTACCAGCAGTGCCGAGCTTGCTCAGGAATGGCAGCAGGCTGGTGGGAGTGCTTCTGCACGCACTGTGAGGTGGAGACTCTTTGAGCAAGGCCTGGTTTCAAGGAGGGCAGCAAAGAAGCCACTTCTCTCCAGAAAAAACATCAGGGACCGACTGATATTCTGCAGAAGGTACAGGGAGTGGACTGCTGAGGACTGGGGCAAAGTCATTTTCTCTGATGAATCCCCTTTTCGATTGTTTGGGACATCTGGAAAACAGCTTATTCGGAGAAGAAGAGGTGAGCGCTCCCACCAGTCTTGTCTCATGCCAACTGTCAAGATCCTGAAACCATTCATGTGTGGGGTTGCTTCTCAGCCAAGGGAATCGGCTCACTCACAGTCTTGCCTAAAAACACAGCCATGAATAAAGAATGGCACCAGAATGTCCTCCAAGAGCAACTTCTCCCAACCGTCCAAGAGCAGTTTGGTGCCCAACAATGCCTTTTCCAGCATGATGGAGCACCTTGCCATAAAGCAAAGGTGATAACTAAATGGCTCATGGAACAAAACATAGAGATTTTGGGTCCATGGCCTGGAAACTCCCCAGATCTTAATCCCATTGAGAACTTGTGGTCAATCATCAAGAGACGGGTGGAGAAACAAAAACCAACAAATTCTGGCAAAATGCAAGCATTGATTATGCAAGAACGGACGGCTATCAGTCAGGATTTGGTCCAGAAGTTGATTGAGAGCATGCCAGGGAGAATTGCAGAGGTCTTGAAGAAGAAGGGTCAACACTGCAAATATTGACTTGCTGCATTAACTCATTCTAACTGTCAATATAACCTATTGGTGCTCATAATATGATTGCAATTATATTTCTGTATGTGATATAAACATCAGACAAACACTAATAAAAACCAGAGGGCAGCAGATCATGTGAAAATATAATTTTGGTGTCATTCTCAAAACTTTTGGCCATGACTGTATTATACAGATATTACAGCCAGAAGTACAGAAAAAGGGAGGGTATAAGTTGGGGATAGCAGTTGGCTGTATGTGTCACCTTACCTTTCTTTATACCATGTGGGCCTAGGGAAGCGCTCGAGTCCACATGCACCTTCTTAGTTTCTGGTCCGTCTCCACACTTGACGTAACGCGGCTTCCGTGGCAGAACAATGACATTGGCTAAAGGTGTGTAGCTAGTTTTTAACCCTTAGCTCACCCCCTCCCATATTTGCCACAGCTCCTCTGGTTGGACTGAAATCTCCTCCTTGGACCTCCTAGCCGAAATAATTCCCAATATCTAGGATGGGTCATAATTTCCTAGTGGGACGACTGACGTCTGAACGGTTTGTTGGGGCAGGACCGATATGGAGAGTCGAAACTTGGGTCAGCTAAGAGGTTCTGGAGCGCCAGTCTCAATAGCTCGTAATTCGGGACAGCTAGAGAACGAAGTACCCAGCTGTGTGTGCGGAGGGCTCCCAGTGATAGCTGATTGATGTTGGTGGGGTCCGAGCTCTGTTTCTCCTCGACTTAATTAACATGTGGCCTCTAATTCTCTGGCCATATGGCATGTTCCTGTTATTTTAGGAATTTGTGTACTTAATCCATGGGTCGGGGACACAGTTCCGGGAGCAGAAGGAGATCTCTGAATAATATATTGTGCCTGAATTAATAAACCAAAAAGGGAGTCTCCCTCGTCCTTCACAAATAGATTCTCTCAGCTCCCTCATAACCCCAGTACTTGCATGCAATGGATCTTGTGTCAGCTCCCTCATAACCCCATTGTTTGCATACATTAGATTCTGTCTTGGCTCCCTCATAAACCCAGTACTTGCATACAATAGATTTTGGCTCAGCTCCCTCATAACCCCAGTACTTGCATACAATGGATCTTGTCTTAGCTCCCTCATAACCCCAGTGCTTGCATACAATGGATCTTGCCTTAGCTCCCTCATAACCCCAGTGCTTTCATACAATGGATCTTGTCTTAGCTCCCTCATAACCCCAGTGCTTGCATACAATGGATCTTGTCTTGGCTCCTTCATAACCCCAGTACTTGCATACAATGGATCTTGTCTTAGCTCCCTCATAACCCCAGTACTTGCATACAATGGATCTTGTCTTAGCTCCCACATAACCCCAGTGCTTGCATACAATGGATCTTGTCTTAGCTCCCTCATAACCCCAGTGCTTGCATACAATGGATCTTGTCTTAGCTCCCTCATAACCCCAGTACTTGCATACAATGGATCTTGTCTTAGCTCCCTCATAACCCCAGTACTTGCATACAATGGATCTTGTCTTAGCTCCCACATAACCCCAGTACTTGCATACAATGGATCTTGTCTTAGCTCCCTCATAACCCCAGTGCTTGCATACAATGGATCTTGTCTTAGCTCCCTCTTAACCCCAGTGCTTGCATACAATGGATCTTGCCTTAGCTCCCTCATAACCCCAGTGCTTTCATACAATGGATCTTGTCTTAGCTCCCTCATAACCCCAGTGCTTGCATACAATGGATCTTGTCTTAGCTCCCTCATAACTCCAGTACTTGCATACAATGGATCTTGTCTTAGCTCCCTCATAACCCCAGTACTTGCATACAATGGATCTTGTCTTAGCTCCCTCATAACCCCAGTGCTTGCATACAATGGATCTTGTCTTAGCTCCCTCATAACCCCAGTGCTTGCATACAATGGATCTTGTCTTAGCTCCCTCTTAACCCCAGTGCTTGCATACAATGGATCTTGTCTTAGCTCCCTCATAACCCCAGTGCTTGCATACAATGGATCTTGTCTTAGCTCCCTCATAACCCCAGTACTTGCATACAATGGATCTTGTCTTAGCTCCCTCATAACCCCATTGCTTGCATACAAGACAGTAGCATATTGTAACTTTGATATTTTCTATTTTCTTACTTTTTCTCATATAACCGGATATATTTCTTGTTCAGGTGTCGTCCTGGTTTTTCACAACTTTTACCGTGTCTGGATTAAAGGATCGGGTCCAACACGTCGAGAGTCTGCACCAGCTTTTCACCGCCATCTCCCCCGACCAGATAGAAATCCCCCCGTTTGTACTGGATTACGATGCTCGGGTAAGACGAGGTGGAGCTGATCAGTGCCGCCCTGGGATCTCACATATCGCCCCCCTAGAACACACTGCCACGTGTGGTGGAGCAGGCACGAGGTGGCCGCCATGCTTTCTCATACTGTTGTGCAATGTATCCGACGGTTATCACCAGAAGAGGTTAAGTGTCAGCACCGAGAATGAAAACCAGGTGTAGGATGTAAGGTGCCGCCAACATCGGCAGGGTCAGCAGCCCACCCCTCCCCCAGGAGGGTCTGTGCCAGTGGATCAGATGTGGGGGGTGCAGCCTGCGGCCCAGATGGGGGTTACAGAGGCCAAGTCTGCTGCGCTTTAGTGACAGATACCGGGCAGAAATCCGTTCCCTGCCAGTGCAGAGCAGATCTGTGCTCGGGGTTTGTTACAGTGTCTCAGCGCAGATAAAGGAGGGCTGGGGCTGCTCCGCTGTAGTGGGGAGGGTTTGCAGCAGGATGGATGCGTGTTCTGATGTTGTCGTCTTCTTCTGCAGGAGAACGGACCCCTGTTCCCATCACACTCCTCGTTCTCCAGCCTCTGACCTCCTCCTCTGCCCGTTGTCTCAGGACGGTCCTGTCCTCTGCTGCTTCTCTGCACATATTCTCTGCCTGGACGCCGGCCAGCGCTGGACAAGGCTTCTGATAACCCCCAGATACTATAGACTGTGCTGCACAGAGGGGTGTCAGATGCTGTATTTATACTGCTGTACATAGCGGCTCCGCAGTGAGGACGCGCGTCGTGGGCCGACCCCTACTGCGCTGACAATAAAGTCCCTTTATAATGTGAGTCCCCTGTGTGCACCGTACGAGGGCCCCGTCCTGCTGCACCGCACAGGGACGCCAGGTCTTAGGTCCCCCATTATCTTCCCTTCCACCAGTCCTTACAGGGCTTTTCCATTACCGCTGCCGCCCATCAGCTTGTTCTGTGCACAGGGGACCTAAGGGGAAAAAGAGCTGATAATGGGGCCATACATGGGGGCCCCCGGAGTAAGCAATGGGACATTCTCATTGGTGGGAGGTTCCCAGGATGGGGGGTCACCAACCAGCTGACTATCTGGGACCCCGATGTCTCGTGTCCCTGTAATGTGCAACCTCCAAGGAGCAGATCAGCTTCTGATAATATGGGGGCATTAGATCCTGGAGCACCATAGTAACATTACTCTGAGGCGCCGACCTCCTGCCCTCGGCACGGACCGGCCACAAAGCTGCACCCCCCTCAGGGCACATTATCATTGACAGTGACACGATCACCGCAGCTCTGGAGGATAAGACATGTGACAGCAGAAGAGTGACTGCAGCTCTGGAGGTGACTGGAGTATAAGACACGACGTGACAGCAGAACAGTAACTGCAGCTCTGGAGGTGACTGGAGTATAAGACACGACGTGACAGCAGAAGAGTGATTGCAGCTCTGGAGGATAAGACGTGATGTGACAACACAATAGTGAGTACAGCTCTGGAGGATAAGACACGATGTGACAACAAGAGTGACTGCAGCTCTGGAGGTGACTGGAGTATAAGACACGACGTGACAGCAGAAGAGTAACTCCAGCTCTGGAGGTGACTGGAGTATAAGACACGACGTGACAGCAGAAGAGTGACTGCAGCTCTGGAGGTGACTGGAGTATAAGACACTACGTGACAGCAGAAGAGTAACTCCAGCTCTGGAGGTGACTGGAGTATAAGACACGACGTGACTGCAGCTCTGGAGGATAAGACGTGATGTGACAACAGAATAGTGAGTGCAGCTCTAGAGGATAAGACACGATGTGACAACAAGAGTGACTGCAGCTCTGGAGGTGAGTGCATCTCTGGAGGTGACTGGAGGATAAGACATGATGTGACAGCAGAAGAGTGGCTGCAGCTCTGGAAGTGACTGGAGGATAAGACATGATGTAACAGCAGAATAGTGAGTGCAGCTCTGGAGGATAAGATGTGAGGTAAGAGGTAAACAATAAAATGTCCGTATGGTGGCTGGGGGTTGTAGTACTTGGGTGGCCGCTGCTGGTATACCGTATATATTGTAGTGTGGTCACACCAGTCTCGCCGTTCCCTGAAACGATCAGCCAGAGCAGCCTGGTGACGTGTGACATGAAGCGTCCTGAGTGCGGCTGCAGGTACAGCTGTGTGATCGGACCACTGCGGCTCCGTACTGACCCCCGTCATCCTGTCTGGGCCCCTGGACGTGTGCACGGAGGAGCGGCTCGTAAGAACCATGCAGCGCACCACCGCCCCTGTGATCCCAGCATTATTGGGCCGGTCACTGGGGGAATTCTGCTCCTGGGTACTAGGATTATGGGTCATGGATGTGGCCCCCTTTGGTTGTGGCGCCCTCCTCTGGTGCCGTCGACCTCCTCTGGTGGCGGCGACCTCCTCTGGTGGCGGCGGCCTCCTCTGGTGGCTCCTTCTGGTGGCGGTGGCTTCTTCTGGTGGCTGTGACCTCCTCTGGTGATGGTGACCTCTGCTGGCGGTGACCTCTGCTGGCGGTGGCTCCCTCTGGTGGTGGTGACCTCCTCTGGTGGCTCCCTCTGGTGGCGGTGACCTCTGACTCCCTCCTGGTGGCGGTGGCTCCCTCTGGGGGCGGCGATCTCCCCTGGTGGCTCCGTCTGGTGGCAGTGACCTCTGGTGGCACCCTCTGGTGGAGGTGACCTCCTCTGGTGGGGGGTGACCTCTTCTGTTGGCTCCCTCTGGGGGCGGCAACCTCCTCTGGTGGCGGTGACCTCCTCTGGTGGCGGTGACCTCCTCTGTTGGCTCCCTCTGGGGGCGGCGACCTCCTCTGGTGGCTCCCTCTGGTGGGGGTGACCTCCTCTGTTGGCTCCCTCTGGGGGCGGCGACCTCCTCTGGTGGCTCCCTCTGGTGGGGGTGACCTCCTCTGTTGGCTCCCTCTGGGGGCGGCGACCTCCTCTGGTGGCTCCCTCTGGTGGGGGTGACCTCCTCTGTTGGCTCCCTCTGGGGGCGGCGACCTCCTCTGGTGGCTCCCTCTGGTGGGGGTGACCTCCTGTTGGCTCCCTCTGGGGGCGGCGACCTCCTCTGGTGGCTCCCTCTGGTGGGGGTGACCTCCTCTGTTGGCTCCCTCTGGGGGCGGCGACCTCCTCTGGTGGCTCCCTCTGGTGGGGGTGACCTCCTCTGTTGGCTCCCTCTGGGGGCGGCGACCTCCTCTGGTGTCTCCCTCTGGAGGTGGCGACCTCTGTTGGCTCCCTCTGGGGGCGGCGACCTCCTCTGGTGTCTCCCTCTGGAGGTGGCGACCTCTGTTGGCTCCCTCTGGGGGCGGCGACCTCCTCTGGTGGCTCCCTCTGGTGGCGGTGACCACCTTCCAGGTTTGTCCTACCTGCTCGCTCAGTGTGGGAACATCTGCTCGTCCTAAGTGCTTGTTCCGCGGCGCTGGCTGATTTTAGTTTTTTTCCACGTCCATATTTAGCTGGTGCCATCTGTCCGCAGCTCGTGGAAATCCCACATAATCTCCGTCCAGCCGCTCCAGGGTCACAGCGAGAAATGATTCACATGGAAACAAAGCGTCGCCGTCTATTAACCCCATCAAGGCCAAGGATGCCGGCAGCGGAGGTCAGGAGAGTGAAGCCCAATCCCAGTACTCACCGTAGGGTCCGATCAGACAGCGACACATCGGGGAACAGCAGGGTGTGATCAGGCACAAGCTCCCGATTCATCACTTCTGATTTCTTGACGTCACTTTTCTTTTTTTTGTTTTGAATTCTCTGACTATTTTTTCTCCACATTCTTCAAAATAACGATCGCAGGTCAAACATTCTCCTTTTTTTTTTTTTTTCTGAACTTTTTTTCAACTTTTCAGCACCAAAAGTTGCAAATCCTTTAGTCACGTTTGTCGTCTAATAAAGAATCAAATTGAAAACTCCAGAAACCTCCACAGTGACCGGGTGAGAGGCGCCAAAAACGTCACATTTGGTCAAAGTCTAAAACATCTGGATAAGCAAAGCGGACGAGGAAAAATAAAAAAAGACTTTAAAAAGTAAAAAAAAAATGGCAGAAAATGCACAGAAAGAAAGCAAATACAAAAGTCACTAAAGCGGAGAAATTACTCCATAAAAAGTGGAGACACCGCACCGAGGACTTGGGATCTCACAGAGTAAAGTATTTTCTCACTGCACGAACCCTCTAGATGTTTGTCTGCAGATTGTTCTCACTCCCCCGAGATATGAACATTCGGCCAAAGATGCTTGTGTTTAATAGATTATAATGGAGCAAGAAGCTGTTGGGATCCTCTTTCCTCCTCCTCAAGACTCTTCCTTCCCCACTCCAGACTCCTCTATCATAGAATCCTAGAATGTTAGAGTTGGAAGGGACCTCCTGGATCATCGTTTCCAATCCTCTGCTCAATACAGGAGTCACTAAACCATCTCAGACAGATGTCTGTCCAGCCTCTGTGTGAAGTCTTCCATTGAAGGAGAACGCACCACCTCTCGTGGCCGCCTGTTCCACGTATTGATCACCCTCACTGACAAAACCTTTTTTCTAATATCTAATCTGTATCTTCTGCCTTTCAGTTTCCTCCCATTGCTTCTCGTGTTTCTTTGTGTAAATGAGAATAAAGATGATCCTTCTACAATGTGACAGCCCTTCAGATATTTGTAGACGGCTATTAAGTCTCCTCTTCGCTTTTTTGCAGCTAAACATTCCAAAATCCTGTAAACGTTCCTCGTAAGACATACTTTGCAGTCCGCTCACCATCCTGGTAGCTCTTCTCTGAACTTCCTCCAGTTTTTCAATGTCTTATATAATGTGGAGCCTAGAACTGAACACAATATTCCAGATGAGGTCTGACCAGAGAGGAGTAGAGGAGATAATTACTTCACGTGATCTAGACTCTCTGCTTCTGTTAATACATCCCAGAACGGTTTGCCTTTTTTGCTGCGGCATCACACTGTTGACTCGTGCAGTCTGTGATCTATTAGTGTACCCAAGTTTTTCTCACACGTGCTTTTGCTTAGTTCTATACCTCCCATTCTGTAGATGTAATTTTTGTTTTTCTTGTCCAGATGTAGAATCTTGCATTTCATCTCTCTTACATACCATTCTATTAGTCGCTGCCCATTGTTCAAGCTTATGTAGATCCTTCTGAATCCCTGCTCTGTCATCGTCTGCAACTATGATCAGTTTACCTTCAGTTTCCTTATCTAGATCATTTATAAAAATGTTGAACAACACTGGGGCCAGGACAGAGCCTTGTGGTCCCCACGTGAAACACTCTTCCATTTGGATGTGCAACCATTTATTTCCACTCTGAGTACGATCACTGAGCGAGTTATGAATCCACCTAACCGTAGCCTTGTAAGTCACATACTTGGTCATTTTTTTCAGTAAGGATAGTATGAGATAATTAATCAAATGCTTTGCTGAAGTCGAGATGCTATATCTACAGCATTTCCCTGATCCACCCAGTCAGTGATTCCATCATAAAATGAAATTAGAGGAGTCTAGCATGACTTGTTTGCTACAAACCAATGCTGGCCCTGGTTAATTACTGTATTCTTATCCAAGTACTTACCTACATGCTGTTTAATAATTTGTTCAAAGATCTTTCCTGGTATAGAAGTAAGGCTCACTGGCCTGTAATTTCCTGGCTCCGTCTTTCCTGTTTTGAAGATAGGGACAACATTTGCCCTTCTCGTATCTTCTGGGACTTCTACTGTTCTCTGGGATTTTTCTGAGATTCTGGCCAGTGGTTCTGCAATTTTCTCTGATAACTCGGTACACTAGGATGTAATTCATCTGGACCTGGAGATTTATAGATAGTGTGGACTCTCTTTTTTTTTTTTTTTTATTCCTTCGATGGTGCTGTGAAGATCAGTTAATGTTACATTTGTTTTCCTAGAGAGCACAGATGCAAAGTAGGAATGTAAAACTTCTTCTCAACATCATTTCTGACCACTTTTCATCCTATAAGAATCTTATAGCATCTTTCACTTTTCTTTTGCTTTTGACATGCCCCCAACATCCTTTTTTGCTGCTTTTGGTCTCCCTTACAAGCCTCACTTCATTGCTGGCTTTAGCTCTTCTAACTCTTGCCCTGCATTCCCTGCAGACAGGATTATGTTCTTCTTTAGATATGATCCCTCTTTCCATTTGATACACATTTCATTTTTGCTTTTTAACAAGTGATTAAGTTCTGTGTTCATCCATCCTGGTCTCTTTAAGTGCTTCCAATTCTTCCTGCTTTTCGGGATTGTTACCAATTGTGCAGTGAGAATTTAATTTATCAAAATCTCCCATCCTTCACGGACATTTCTGTCCTTTAGAACATCCGGCTATTGGTCCTTTCCTACCCTCTTTGTGAGTCCATTTAAATCTTCCTTTCTGAAGTCCAACCTTAGAGTCTTGAGTCCTCGCTGGTCTTCCTCCTATTGTTATCCAGAATTCGATGATAGCATGATCGTTGCCTCCTAAATTCCCAGCCACTTTCCTTTCTCAACCATTTCCTCCCTCTTGGTAAGAATTAGGTCCAAGATGGCAGATCCTCTTGTTCCCTTATCTACCTTTTGAAAGAAAGTTGTCAGCGAAGAAAGATAAGAATTTTCTGGACCCAGTACTTTTGCCTGAGAGAGATTCCCAACAAATATATGGATAGTTAAAATCTCCCATGATCACGATGTTGTACTTTTTTTATGAACAGAGTCATCGGATTTAAAAAGAGTTCATCCATATCTTCAGTCTGTCCAGGTGGCCTATATTAAGCGCCTACAATACAGCCTTTCTTTTCTTCTCTCCTTGAATTCTTAACAAAACAGTTTCTACAGAGCTACCAGTCTCTAAAGCTTGGATCGCTGTGGAAATATACGTTTTCCTAACATACAATGAAACATCTCCCCGATTGTTAATCCTGTTTCTAATAAAGAAGTTGTAGCCTTCAAGGTTGGTATTCCAATCATGTATGTCACCCCTCCAAGTTTAGTGATGCTTATGACATCATATCTCAATTCTCCTTGCTTCCCATGTTCTGTGCATTTGTATAGACACATTTTAGTTTGTAGTCTACTTACCTTTCTTTATTTTCATTCAGAGTTGGTTGTTTTTGTTCTTCCTTTCCATTTCTAATAGCAGGGATCCCAAAAGAATTCATTAGCTGCATATTTCTTCCTGGGCGTATATTTCCCATTCCATATTGCTCTAGTATAAAGCTCTCCTGATGAGTGTAGCAATGCATTTACCAAATATGTGTTTTTCTGTTTTCATAAGATGCAACCCATCTGTAGCAAGGAGTACATTATACAGGTAATTCACTCCATGGACAAGAAACCCAAGACATTGCTCATGGCACCATTTATGTAGCCAGTTATTCAACTGTAGAATCCTATTCAATCTCCGTGATCCATGTCCATCCACTGGGAGGATGGATGAGAAGGCTACCTTTCTTTCCCAGTTCCTTCACTTCCAGGCCTAGGTCTTCAAAGTTTAAACCAAAAAAAATAGGAGCACAAAAGAACCTATCACATAATACAATAGAATTCAAGTAGACAACAACATGATATACCAAAGAAAAACCACTTGAAAAATAAAAATATATATAACACCAAAAATAATCACGGAAACAAGTATATTCAAAATATAAATAAATTTATTGAAGACACCAATCCAATTTAACACACAAAAATGATTAAAAACACATATGACAAATCTAAAAAAGGAGAACAGAGCACCACCCGTAATCCGAACAAATTGCCAAAATAGCATATAATGCTATGCAGATCCAACTATCATAAATAGGGAAGCATACATTTCATATTATCAATCTCGTAATAAATTTAATAAAGTGCCTATCAATATTGTTATGAATAGGTAATTCAGAACCACAATGGACCTTGAAGTTCAGAGCACACAAGTGACCTGACAAAAACCACAAAACATAGGACGAGCTCTGAGACGTGGGAACTCTGCTGACCGCAATTCCTAAACCTATCAAACCACACTAGAGGTAGCCGTAGATTGCGCCTAACGCTCCCTATGCAACTCGGCACAGCCTGAGAAACTAGCTAGCCTGAAGATAGAAAAATAAGCCTACCTTGCCTCAGAGAAATTCCCCAAAGGAAAAGGCAGCCCCCCACATATAATGACTGTGAGTTAAGATGAAAAGACAAAACGTAGAGATGAAATAGATTCAGCAAAATGAGGCCCGACTTACTGAATAGACCGAGGATAGGAAAGATAGCTTTGCGGTCAACACAAAAACCAACAAACAACCACGCAGAGGGGCAAAAAGACCCTCCGCACCGACTAACGGTACGGAGGTGCTCCCTCTGCGTCTCAGAGCTTCCAGCAAGCAAGCAAAACCAAAAAAGCGAGCTGGACAGAAAATATAGCAACAAAAGTAACACAAGCAGAACTTAGCTTATGCTGAGCAGACAGGCCACAGGAACGATCCAGGAGAAAGCAAGACCAATACTGGAACATTGACTGGAGGCCAGGATCAAAGCACTAGGTGGAGTTAAATAGAGCAGCACCTAACGACTTAACCTCATCACCTGAGGAAGGAAACTCAGAAGCCGCAGTACCACTCGTGACCACAGGAGGGAGCTTGATCACAGAATTCACAACACAATATATATCAAATCCAAGTAGTACAATATAACGTGCATGAATAGCAGGGTACATATAGCCCCAAATATATTATAAAGTGCACATAATAAATTACCTATAGTAATCCCTAATAGGAGAATGACTAGAACAAAATGAACACATCCATATACTAACAGGGATTCATTTCCCACGTGGTGGTGCTGCTGCTACCCCACACAACGCGCGTTTCACACGTTGCTTCGTCAGGGAGTCACAGTGCGACATAGTTCAGTCATGTTTAGTGAACAAGTTCTGTCAGTCACAGTGCCACGTAGTTCAGTCACGTTTACTGAACAAGTTCTGTCAGTCAAAGTGCCACGTAGTTCAGTCACGTTTACTGAATAGGTTCTGTCAGTCACAGTGCCACATAGTTCAGTCACGTTTACTGAACAAGTTCTCAGTCACAGTGTGATGTAGTTCAGTCACGTTTAGTGAACAAGTTCTGTCAGTCACAGTGCGACATAGTTCAGTCATGTTTACTGAACAAGTTCTGTCAGTCACAGTGCGACGTAGTTCAGTCACGTTTACTGAACAAGTTCTGTCAGTCACAGTGCGACGTAGTTCAGTCATGTTTACTGAACAAGTTCTGTCAGTCACAGTGCGACTTAGTTTAGTCACGTTTAGTGAACAAGTTCTGTCAGTCACGTTGCGACGTAGTTCAGTCACGTTGCCACGTAGTTCAGTCACGTTTACTGAATAAGTTCTGTCAGTCACAGTGCCACGTAGTTCAGTCACGTTTACTGAATAAGTTCTCAGTCACAGTGCCATGTAGTTTAGTCACGTTTTCTGAATAAGTTCTCACACAGTGCGACGTAGTTCAGTCACGTTCACTGAACACGTTCTGTCAGTCAGAATATTCTAGAATACCCGATGAGTTAGAATCGGGCCACCATCTAGTTATTTGTATAAATGTGATGTCCCCTGACATCATTACCCCGCGGCCTCCGGTTCTGCGTTTTTGATCGGACCTGTTCATTATTGCTACAGATCTCATTTGATGTCCATGACCTGAGTTACCATTGAAATTCTATAATAATTCAGCCTCTCCTCCAGTATCAGTGACAGGTGGCGATCGTGGTGGTCTTCATTGCACTGGAGTTTTACTGAGAGGCATCAGAGAGGATGGAGGGGTCGATAATTTCACAGGAAGAGTCATAAGAAAGTATCAGATCTCACATCCTCTTCTCACATGTGTCTGTTTACATACAGAAAGTAACATTGTAACCAGCAGCTGATACATTGTAACTGTCACAGTGGATAAAGATCTCACTGACCCCAAACCCCAATACATCAGACACCCCAGAGACCACCGATCCCATCACCCAGAACCAGTAAAGTTTTTAAATTTAAAATAATAAGTATTGGGTTTATATTAATCACGTAAATCATAAATAATTCCCATAAAATACGATTTTTTATTTAGACTCTTAAAAATGCCACCAACCTGTGGCTACCGACACACTAAATCACCGTGGGAAAACAAAAGTGCAAACAATGGTGAAAAAAACGGTGAAAAGACACTGGTGGGGGGAGGATTTTGCTGAATCCTATTATGTTATCTATACTGATGCCTACCTTACTGCGGGGGGTTGGCACCCTAGGGGGAGCGTTGTGGCACCCCCGCTCAACAATGGCTTTCCCTAGGGTCCCTAGATATACCCTGCAGTGAAATGTTAACCCTTCTACCCAAATGCAATTCTGAAGGGTCCCCTGATATCTATACAGAGATCAATCCTATAACTAAAGAAAACCTCATCCCCCAATCCTATTAAAAACAATAGAGAACATGTATTACGGCAAGCGTCGGTAGTATATCCAAATTTTGCATGCTCCTGGTTACTTCTCCTGTGTATATATATGCAATCACATGATACCAGTACAGAAGTCTCTGAGCCACAAAGTCATCCCGAGCACCTTGATCCCTCACTCTTTGATATTGCAGGGATTATCATAACAATAATTTCTTATGAAGACAAACAGAGAAATGATGGAGGTGGAGGCAGTTCAGACTTTGTGAGGATCAACGCGTTTCAACTATGAAGTCTTACTCATGATCATGAGTAAGACTTCATAGTTGAAACGCGTTGATCCTCCTCACTGGTGTGCCAGGTGTTTGCTATGTAAAGATTTTTCTTGTTGAAGAACTTTTTATCGCTTTAGTTGTCTAATGAAGTCTCACAAAGTCTGAACTGCCTCCACCTCCAGCTGGATCATTTCTCTGTTTGTCTTCATTTGCTGTGGGTGCTCACCCCGAACCGTGCTGGGCGTTGGTAGGTCTGGAGATTTCATCTAAGACCGGTAAGCTGACTACATTCCTTTTTTCTTTAGTTAATGATTTCTTATGGTGCAAGGGGCGCCACAACGCTCCCCCTAGTGTGCCAACCCCCGCAGTAAGGTCCGCACAAAGAATTGACATGCTGTGGAATAAGCAACGCTACGTTTCCGCGCGTTTTTTTCCTGCAGCATGTGCACTGCGGATTTTGTTTTCCATAGGTTTACATGGTACTGTAAACTCATGGAAAACTGCTGAGAATCCGCAGCGTTCAATCCGCTGCGGATCCTCAGCAAAATACGCAGTGTGTGCACATGGCCTAAAGGTACCTTCACACTGAGCAACTTTAGAATGATAACGATAGCGATCCGTGACATTGCAGTGTCCTGGATAGTGATATCGTAGTGTTTGACACGCAGCAGCGATCAGGATCCTGCTGTGACATCGCTGGTCGGAGCTAGAAGTCCAGAACTTTATTTCGTCGCTGGATCACCCGCTGACATCGCTGAATCGGCGTGTGTGACGCCGATCCAGCGATGTGTTCACTGGTAACCAGGGTAAATATCGGGTTACTAAGCGCAGGGCCGCGCTTAGTAACCCGATGTTTACCCTGGTTACCATTGTAAATGTAAAAAAAAAAAACACTACATACTTACATTCCGGTGTCTGACGCGTCCCCCGGCGTTCTGCTTCCCTGCACTGTGTCAGTGCCGGCCGGCCGTAAAGCAGAGCACAGCAGTGACGTCACCGCTCTGCTTTACGGCCGGCGCTGACACAGTGCAGGGAAGCAGAACGCCGGGGGACACGACAGACACCGGAATGTAAGTATGTAGTGTTTTTTTTTTACATTTACAATGGTAACCAGGGTAAACATCGGGTTACTAAGCGCGGCCCTGCGCTTAGTAACCCGATGTTTACCCTGGTTACCTGGGGAGTTCGGCATCGTTGGTCGCTGGAGAGCTGTCTGTGTGACAGCTCTCCAGCGACCACACAACGACTAAACAGCAACACTGCAGCGATCGACATCGTTGCTTATATCGCTGCAGCGTCGCTTAATGTGACGATACCTTTAACCTGATGCTGTCTTCTCACACTGCCTCTCTTCTCCATACTGTCTTATCACTCATTTTCGTCCTCTCCATATTGTTTCCTCACACATTCCTGCCCAGTTGGGGCACCACGGTTACTCAGCAGCTAGCACTGCAGCCTTGCAACGTTTTGTTCATGGTTTCAAATCCCACCAAGGACAACATGTGCAAGGAGCTTGTATGGGCTCCCTGTGTTTGCATGTTTTCCTTCGGGTTTTCCATTTTCCTCCCATTTTCCAAAAACATACTGAAAGGTAATGTAGATTATTGGTGCTCACAATGTCTGTAAAGCGCTGTGAAATTATTAGTGTTACATGTAAATAAAATAAATACTATCTTGTAAAATATTCCCCCCCATAGTGTCTCCTCACACATTCTCCCACTCCCCATACTGTCTACTCACACATCCTCCCCTGTTACCCATACTGACTCCTAACACATTCCCCCATAGTGTTTCCTCACACATCCCTCCCTAAACCGTATTTTCATACATTCCCCCTATGCTTTCAGATTGACAACTAGCTCATTGGGTGAATCCAGTTCTAGGCGAGGGCGGAAAAATGCCACCAGGGAGACATCTTGGACTGCTGCAAAGGTAACCCGAAGGCACCCCTATGCCGGCTGCCCCCTCCTAGATACTCCCCGTCCATACACAAAAGCCCTGTCACACAGGATACTATAGACTAATGCTCTGTCACACAGGACCCCATAGATCCCAGCCCCATCACACAGGAACCCATAGATTACAGCCCCATCACACAGGAACCCATAGATGCCAGCCCCATCACACAGGACCCCATAGATGCCAGCCCCATCACACAGGACCCCATAGATCCCAGCCCCATCACACAGGAACCCATAGATTACAGCCCCATCACACAGGAACCCATAGATTACAGCCCCATCACACAGGACCCCATAGATGCCAGCCCCATCACACAGGAACCCATAGATTACAGCCCCATCACACAGGACCCCATAGATCCCAGCCCCATCACACAGGACCCCATAGATCCCAGCCCCATCACACAGGAACCCATAGATTACAGCCCCATCACACAGGAACCCATAGATCCTAGCCCCATCACACAGGAACCCATAGATTACAGCCCCATCACACAGGACCCCATAGATGCCAGCCCCATCACACAGGAACCCATAGATCCCAGCCCAATCACACGGGAGCCCATAGATCCCAGCCCCATCACACGGGACCCCATAGATCCCAGTCCCATCACACAGGACCCCATAGATCCCAGCCCAATCACACGGGAGCCCATAGATCCCAGCCCCATCTCACAGGAGCCCATAGATCCTAGCCGCATCACAAGGGACCCCATAGATCCCAGCCCCATCTCACAGGAGCCCATAGACACAGCCTGCGTGACCCAGGAGTGAGGGTGTGGCAGTTATGTGGGGGTCCTGCTGAGGGTTTGGTGCAGTGGTGATGTGACATGGACGGTAATGTTATATTTCGCTCCACAGCTGCAGGTTTCTCTCTTTCCTGCGTCACAGAAATGGTTTCACTACTAAAAGCTGAATTTCAGTTCACGGTTTCAGGGTGACACCTGGAGGGGGCAGGGGTGAGAGTGGGGGGCTTACAGGCGTCCACAAATGCTCAAAAAGACGAGAAGACAAGTGGATGAAAGTGAATCAGTCAACACAATTATATACAGCAGTGTTCAAAACACTCTCCGTCCAATATGACTGACCAGATGTTTTCGGTATAAATTCTATCACCACACGTCACACAATTTACCAGTCGGTGCAGTAGATAAGAGCACCACCAGACTCCACATTCAGGATCTGCAGGTTTGTCAGTCTGTGGATTAGAATCATTAATTGACAGGCGGTGATCACAATAATATCAGTGTGGGGGGAAAAAAAGCCATTAACTGAAGGGGATACAATGTGCCAAAGAACACATCACCTGGCCTAAAGGGAAACGGAGACACATTCTGTGGACTGATGAAAGTAAAATGGTTCTTTTGGGTCCAAGAGCCGCAGACAGTTCATCAGACGACCCCCAAACTCTGCAGCCACAGAACACTCTGCACACAGTGATGCATGGTGGAGCCAGCATCATGATATGGGCATGGTTCTCTTAGGCCGGCGTCACACTAGAGAGTTTTACGGCCGTATGAGCGCATAAAATACGTCCGTAAAACACGCATTACCCACGGCCCAATGATTCTCAATGGGTCAGGTCCTATCAGCCGTATATAACGCATCCGTATTATGCGGCTTTCTACGGCCGTACAAAATCGCAGCATGCTGCGTTTGTCACTGTATTGCGCAAATAATACGCCAATGAAAGTCTATGGGGCGAGAAAAATACGGATTACACACGGACCAGCAGTGTGACTTGCGAGAAATACGCAGTGGTGTTAGAGAGAAAAGCCGGTAATTCAGTGCGGTGTACAGTAAAATCACACTGACAGCTTACAATAGAATAGATAGAATAAATGCGTACACATAGAATAGGTATATATATATATATGTCAGTGAGACACATATATGTATATATATTATTACTTCATACAGCGCTACATAGCTTTAAAGCTGGTAATTCAATTGCCGGCTTTTGCTATCTCCTTCCTAAACCCGACATGATATGAGACATGATTACATACAGTAAACCATCTCATGTCCCTTTTTTTGCATATTCCACACTACTAATGTCAGTAGTGTGTATGTGCAAAATTTGGCCGTTCTAGCTATTAAATTAAAGGATTAAATGGCGGAAAAAATTGGCGTGGGCTCCCGCGCAATTTTCTCCGCCAGAGTAGTAAAGCCAGTGACTGAGGGCAGATATTAATAGCCTGGAGAGGGTCCACGGTTATTGGCCCCCCCCTGGCTAAAAACATATGCCCCCAGCCACCCCAGAAAAGGCACATCTGGAAGATGTGCCTATTCTGGCACTTGGCCACTCTCTTCCCATTCCCGTGTAGCGGTGGGATATGGGGCAATGAAGGGTTAATGTCACCTTGCTATTGTAAGGTGACATTAAGCCAAATTAATAATGGAGAGGCGTCAATTATGACACCTATCCATTATTAATCCAATACTAGTAAAGGGTTAAAAAAACAAACACATTATTAAAAAGTATTTTAATGAAATAAACACAAAGGTTGTTGTAATATTTTATTGTTCTCTCAATCCACCTGAAGACCCTCGCTCTGTAACAAAGAAAAAATAATAAACCAACAATATACATACCTTCCGAAGATCTGTAACGTCCCATGATGTAAATCCATCTGAAGGGGTTAAAATATTTTACAGCCAGGAGCTCTGCTAATGCAGCTGTGCTCGTGGCTGTAAAACCCAGGGGAATGAAGGTAAAGTAGGTCAATGACCTGTAGTTACCTTCATTCGCGGTGAGGCGCCCTCTGCTGGATGTCCTCATATGAACTCGAGCCTGGGAACTTTTCTGATTTTTTTCCCACGCTCGAAGGACATCCAGCAGAGGGCGCATCACCGCGAATGAAGGTAACTACAGGTCATTGACCTACTTTACCTTCATTCCCCGGGGTTTTGCAGAAAGGAGCAGCGCTGCATTAACAGAGCTCCTGGCTGTAAAATATTTTAACCCCTTCAGATGGATTTACATCGTGGGACATTACAGATCTTCGGAAGGTATGTATATTGTTGGTTTATTATTTTTTCTTTGTTATAGAGCGAGGGTCTTCAGGTGGATTGAGAGAACAATAAAATATTACAACAACCTTTGTGTTTATTTCATTAAAATACTTTTTAATAATGTTTGTGTTTTTTTAACCCTTTACTACTATTGGATTAATAATGGATAGGTGTCAGAATTGACGCCTCCCCATTATTAATCTGGCTTAATGTCACCTTACAATAGCAAGGTGACATTAACCCTTCATTACCCCATATCCCACCGCTACACGGGAATGGGAAGAGAGTGGCCAAGTGCCAGAATAGGCGCATCTTCCAGATGTGCCTTTTGTGGGGTGGCTGGGGGCAGATGTTTTTAGCCAGGGGGGGGCAATAACCATGGACCCTCTCCAGGCTATTAATATCTGCCCTCAGTCACTGGCTTTACTACTCTGGCGGAGAAAATTGCGCGGGAGCCCACGCCAATTTTTTCCGCCATTTAACCCTTTAATAGCTAGAACGGCCAAATTTTGCATATACACACTACTAACACGCCGTGTGGGGTGCGATGATTCCGGATGTGTGCAATGAACACATCCGACATCATCGGGTCTCCAGAAGGGGGTGGAGCGAGTTTGCCGCTCCGTCAAAACCGCCGGCCATCCTGAACGTGGACACGTACCCTTAGAGCCCTTCATGCTTCCCTCTGCCGACAAGCTTTTTGGAGATGGAAATGTCATTCTCCAGCAGGACTTGGCCCCTGTCCACACTGCCAAAAGTACCAATACCTGGTGTAAAAACAACAGTATCACTGGGCTTGATTGGCAGCAATCTCACCTGACCTTAACCCCATAGAGAATCTATGGAGTATTGTCAAGAGGAAGATGAGACACCAGACCCAACAATGCAGACGAGCTGAAGGCTGCTATCAAAGCAACCTGGGCTTCCATAACCCCTCAGCAGCCACAGGCTGATCGCCTCCATGCCACGCCGCATTGATGCAGTAATTGATGCAAAAGGACCAAGTATTGAGGGCATTTACTGAACATACATTTCACCAACACCAAGCTGGTGTTATAAAGTATTCTAATTTACTGAGATAATGACTTTTGGGTTTTCATTGCCCATAAGCCATAATCATCAACATTAACAGAAATAAACACGTGAAATTGATCACTCTGTGTGTAATGACTTAATAGAATGTACGACTTTCACTTTTTGATGATATTCTAATTTATTGAGAAGCACGGGGCCAGGACCAGGAATCGCTGCAGGGCCACGACCGGGAATCGCTGCGGGGCCACGACCGTGAATCGCTGCGGGGCCACGACCGGGAATCGCTGCGGTGCCACGACCGGGAATCGCTGCGGGGCCATGACTGGGAATCGCTGCGGGGCCACGACCGGGAATCGCTGAGGGGCCACGACCGGGAATCGCTGCGGGGCCACGACCGGGAATCGCTGAGGAGCCACGATTGGGAATCGCTGCGGGGCCACGACCGGGAATCGCTGAGGGGCCACGACCGGGAATCGCTGAGGGGCCACGATTGGGAATCGCTGCGGGGCTACGACCGGGAATCGCTGCGGGGCCACGACCGGGAATCGCTGCGGGGCCACGACTGGGAATCGCTGCGGGGCCACGACCGGGAATCGCTGAGGAGCCACGATTGGGAATCTCTGCGGGGCCACGACCAGGAATCGCTGAGGTGACTCTGTCCCCCTGTGGACCACCAATGGACGGACCACCCATGGACGGACCATCCGCGGACACTAACACACTGGCCGTCTCTCAGGCACAGTGCCATAAAGTGACACTGGTCAGAATGGTCAAATTTGGCCTGGTCATTAAAGGGTTAAAGTACCTGCCAGGATGTGCTCTGCACTGCCCCCCATGGTGATCAGTGATGCTGCAGGGTCTGCTGGTTTCTTGCAGTTTTAGGACAATTAGTGAGGAAATAACCAGGAGATCTGGAGACGCGGAGGAAGTGATTTCCCTATTGTGTGTTCCTGGTCGGCCATAATCAAACAATCGTAAGGTGACAAAGGAATGATGGATCCTGTTGGGCAGAGAGTCACCCGGAGCAGGTGGGAGTAGCACAGGTCCGGGACAATGGCAACTGCGGCCACAGCACATTCACCGACAGCAAGCAGAGGTGCAGCCAGAAAGATCCCCCACCAGAGAGGAAGGTGCAAGTCACAGGATGCAGCAGTCAGACAGAAATGGCTGATAACAGCAAGTAATAGACTAGATTGTAGTTATTTTCTATTATATAAAAATACTTCACGTGACACAACTACGATACATTAAAAAATAAAACACAACAGAACAAAACATAAGAACAAAACTCCAATCAGAATACAAAAAACGACACAAATCACAAAGAAATAAAACCAGAATTGGAAACAAAATGGAGAAAGTTCATGACCTACAAATCAGGGACAAGAAAGAAAAATTCTAATAAAATGAAGGAAACAAAACTATAAGGCAAAAAAACAAAATACCCACAAGTACATGAATACCCCCGTAAAATAATAAATAATAGTATAAAATCATGTAAGACCCCCGGCTCAGCTTCATTCATACTACTATATACAAGCCCCAACTACATTCACACCGTCCTATATACAATATTATATACAATATATACACGATAAACATATTACACTATACCGAATATTATACAACACCGCAAACGCAACAAAACCCTACTGGTCCCACTGCCTTACCTTACAGCCCCCCCTTACACCACCACATTCACCCCACAACAATCTGTGAGATAGCGCTACCTGAGTGGGTTGCGGGACACTCGCTTGGCAATGGGATTAAAGCACTCAGGCACAGTTTCTCACAAAAACAGTCTATCCGGTTTATTAAACATCATAAACTGCACCACAAACAGTTCATTATTTACATCAATGGAACATCATAAGCACTGACAGTCTGTTCCAATGGCAGATACGTCTCTGCCCGTATCCCACTTTATCTGGAGTTACCTTACAGGAGCTCCTGCTCCACACACTGACTCCTGTCAGTCCCGGATCCCAGGGAAGCTGCCTAACTGGGATCACCGTCCTTGTGACCAGGGCACTTCAGATATTCCAGACCCGCAGACGGAACTGTAGCTTCCCCAACACAGTAGCCATCACAGGCTCTGCAGATTAGGCCTCTCCGTGTGCTATTCAGGAAGTCCAGTCCCAGGCACTTCCATCACACAGGCCATCAGTCCATGGCCTCACCATGTGCTTCCAGGAATCCAGTCCACTCCAGGACATTCCAACAAACAGGCCATTCACAGGACCTCACACTCTGACCATTCAGATCCATACACTATGAACATGTGACCAAACTCTGATCACATTATGTAGCTGTAACCCCCCCATAGGTGGGAGGTGTGTGTGGTTAGCCAGTCCCACCCAGCTCTCCGACTAACCGTGAAAGCCTCCCTTTTAACAATACAAATACTTGTGGGACTACAGGTCCAAGAACAAAACTACAGGCTTACAGCGCAGACTCCCTCTGCGACACATACCGGCCATTTACAATCACGCCGAACACTGTTTCATTATCACCATTACAGATACGCCTCGGGGCGCATCCTGAGGAGCACATACAGCGCCCCCTGGCTGTAACATGAGTCACTGCATCACAAAACCTAAACACAACAAGTATACAAAATTAACTTTTTCTTTATTTTATTTTTCATATATACAGTACAGACCAAAAGTTTGGACACACCTTTTCATTTAAAGATTTTTCTGTTTTTTTCATGACTATGAAAATTATACATTCACACTGAAGGCATCAAAACTATGAATTATCACATGTGGAATTATATACTTAACAAAAAAGTGTGAAACAACTGAAATTATGTCTTATATTCTAGGTTCTTCAAAGTAGCCACCTTTTGCTTTGATGACTGCTTTGCACACTCTTGGCATTCTCTTGATGAGCTTCAAGAGGTAGTCACCGGGAATGGTCTTCCAACAATCTTGAAGGAGTTCCCAGAGATGCTTAGCACTTGTTGGCCCTTTTGCCTTCACTCTGCGGTCCAGCTCACCCCAAGCCATCTCGATTGTGTTCAGGTCTGGTGACTGTGGAGGCCAGGTCATCTGGCGTAGCACCCCATCACTCTCCTTCTTGGTCAAATAGCCCTTACACAGCCTGGAGGTGTTTGGGGTCATTGTCCTGCTGAAAAATAAATGATGGTCCAACTAAACGCAAACTGGATGGAATAGCATGCCGCTGCAAGATGCTGTGGTAGCCATGCTGGTCCAGTATGCCTTCAATTTTGAATAAATCCCCAACAGTGTCACCAGCAAAGCACCCCCACACCTCCTCCTCCTCCATGCTTCACGGTGGGAACCAGACATGTAGAGTCCATCCGTTCACCTTTTCTGCGTCGCACAAAGACACGGTGGTTGGAACCAAAGATCTCAAATTTGGACTCATCAGACCAAAGCACAGATTTCCACTGGTCTAATGTCCATTCCTTGTGTTCTTTAGCCCAAACAAGTCTCTTCTGCTTGTTGCCTGTCCTTAGCAGTGGTTTCCTAGCAGCTATTTTACCATGAAGGCCTGCTGCACAAAGTCTCCTCTTAACAGTTGTTGTAGAGATGTGTCTGCTGCTAGAACTCTGTGTGGCATTGACCTGGTCTCTAATCTGAGCTGCTGTTAACCTGCGATTTCTGAGGCTGATGACTCGGATAAACTTATCCTCAGAAGCAGAGGTGACTCTTGGTCTTCCTTTCCTGGGACGGTCCTCATGTGAGACAGTTTCTTTGTAGCACTTGATGGTTTTTGCCACTGCACTTGGGGGCACTTTCAAAGTTTTCCCAATTTTTCGGACTGACTGACCTTCATTTCTTAAAGTAATGATGGACACTCGTTTTTCTTTACTTAGCTGCTTTTTTCTTGCCATAATACAAATTCTAACAGTCTATTCAGTAGGACTATCAGCTGTGTATCCACCAGACTTCTGCACAACACAACTGATGGTCCCAACCCCATTTATAAGGCAAGAAATCCCACTTATAAAACCTGACAGGGCACACCCGTGAAGTTAAAACCATTCCCGGTGACTACCTCTTGAAGCTCATCAAGAGAATGCCAAGAGTGTGCAAAGCAGTCATCAAAGCAAAAGGTGGCTACTTTGAAGACCCTAGAATATAAGACATAATTTCAGTTGTTTCACACTTTTTTGTTAAGTATATAATTCCACATGTGTTAATTCATAGTTTTGATGCCTTCAGAGTGAATGTACAATTTTCATGAAAATACAGAAAAATCTTTAAATGAGAAGGTGTGTCCAAACTTTTGGTCTGTACTGTATATTTTTTTTTTTACTATACATAAACAGAGATCTACACTAACTTAATTCCCAGGGACGGCATAGCACGTCATGGGCGATCAGCTGCGCCCACGGGAGGAGCGCGGCCGATCGCTGCAGGGTGTCAGCTGATTATTACAGCTGACATCCGGCACTATGTGCCAGGAGAGGTCATGGACCACTCCCGACACATTAACCCCCGGAACACTGCGATCAAACATGATCACAGAGTTTCGGTGGCATAGGGAAGAATCGCGCAGGGAGGGGGCTCCCTGTTGTGAATTCTGTGGCAGAGCTCCCTCCTGTGGTCACAAGTGGTACTTCGGCTGATTCTCTCTGTGAGCTTCTGTTGGTGGAGGGAAGTGGTACTGCGGCTTCTGAGTTTCCTCCCTCAGGTGATCTGGTGAGGTCGTTAGGTGCTTCTCTACTTAACTCCACCTAATGCTTTGATCCTGGCTTCCTGTCAATGTTCCAGTGTTGGACTTGCTTTTCCCTGGATCATTCCTGTGGCCTGTTGCTCTGCATAGCTAAGTTCTTCTTTGCTATTTGTTTGCTATTTTTTCTGTCCAGCTTGTCTAATTTGTTGCTGGAAGCTCTGGGACGCAGAGGGTGTACCTCCGTGCCGTTAGTTCGGTACGGAGGGTCTTTTTGCCCCCTTTGCGTGGTTTTCTTTAGGGTTTTGTGTAGACCGCAAAGTTGCCTTTTCTATCCTCGCTCTGTTAAGAAAGTCGGGCCTCACTTTGCTGAATCTATTTCATCTCTACGTTTGTCTGTTCATCTTAACTCACAGTCATTATATGTGGGGGGCTGCCTTTTCCTTTGGGGTATTTCTCTGAGGCAAGGTAGGCTTATTTTCTATCTTCAGGCTAGTTAGTTTCTCAGGCTGTGCCGAGTTGCATAGGCAGAGTTAGGCGCAATCCACGGCTGCCTCTAGTGTTGTTTGGAGAGGATTAGGGATTGCGGTCTGCAGAGTTCCCACGTCTCAGAGCTCGTTCTATGATTTTGGGTTATTGTCAGATCACTGTATGTGCTCTGACCGCTATGTCCATTGTGGTACTGAATTGCCTTTCATAACAGCTCCCTGCGCACTTTACCTGAGACCCTCGGAGCATTGCGATGTGATCGTGTTGCTCCGAGGGTCTCCTACCTCCTCCTCCCTGCAGAACCCGGATCCAAAATGGCGACGGGGCTCCTTCCAGGTCCTGCAGGGAGGTGGCTTTCAAGCGCCTGCTCAGAGCAAGCAACGGGAAGCCTCCTGCAGTGCCTGTTTGATCGCTGATCTGACACAGTGCACAGCAAAGTGTCAGATCAGCGATCTGACACTATAGTATGATGTCCCCCCCTGGGGCAATGTTAAAAAGTTAAAAAAATATATATTTACTTGTGTAAAAAAAAAAATCCTAAATAAATAAATATATATATATATTGTTCCAATAAATACATTTCTTTATCTAAATAAAAAAAAACAATAAAAGTACACATATTTAGTATCGCCGCAACCGTAACGACTCAACCTATAAAACTGTCCCACTAATTAACCCCTTCAGTGAACAGCGTAAAAAAAAAAAAAAAGAGGAAAAAAACAACGCTTTATTATCATACCGCTGATTAAAAAGTGGAATAGCACGCAATCAAAAAGACGGATATAAATAACCATGATACCGCTGAAAACGTCATCTTGTCCCGCAAAAAAACGAGCCACCATACAGCATCATCAGCAAAATAAAAGAAAGTTATAGTCCTCAGAATAAAGTGATGCAAAAATAATTATTTTTTATATAAAATAGTTTTTATCGTATAAAAGCGCCAAAACATGAAAAAAATAAATTAGGTATCGCTGTAATCATTCTGACCCGAGGAATAAAACTGCTTTATCAATTTTACCAAACATGGAATGGTATAAACACAACCCCAAAAGAAATTCATGAATAGCTGGTTTTTGGTCATTCTGCCTCACAAAAATCGTAATAAAAAGTGATCAAAAAATGTCACGTGCCCTAAAATGGTACCCATAAAAATGTCAGCTCGTCCCGCAAAAAACAAGACCTCACATGACTCTGTGGATCAAAATGTGGAAAAATTATAGCTCTCAAAATGTGAAGACGCAAAAACGATTTTTTTGCAATAAAAAGCGTCTTTTAGTGTGTGACAACTGCCAATCATAAACACCCGCTATAAATAGTAAATCAAACCTCCCTTCATCACCCCCCTTAGTTAGGGAAAAATAATAAAATTTAAAAAAATGTATTTATTTCAATTTTCCCATTAGGGCTAGTGTTAGGGTTGGGGCTAAAGTTAGGGTTAGGGTTGGGGCTAAAGTTAGCATTAGGTTTGGGGCTACAGTTAGGGTTAGGGTTGGGGCTCAAGTTAGGGTTGGGGCTAAAGTTAGGGTTAGGGCTACAGTTAGGGTTGGGGCTACACTTAGGGTTGGGGCTACACTTAGGGTTGGGGCTACACTTAGGGTTGGGGCTACACTTAGTGTTGGGGCTACACTTAGGGTTAGGGTTGGGGCTAAAGTTAGGGTTAGGGTTAAAGTTAGGATTAGAGTTGGGGCTAAAGTAAGGGTTGGGGCTAAAGTTAGGGAAGGTGTTGGGCTAAAGTTGGGGTTAGGGTTTGGGCTAAAGTTAGGGTTGGGCTAAAGTTAGGGTTAGAGTTGGGGCTAAAGTTAGGGTTAGGGTTTGGGCTAAAGTTAGGGTTAGGGTTGGGCTAAAGTTAGGGTTAGGGTTGGGGCTAGGGTTAGGGTTGGGGCTAAAGTTAGGGTTTGGATTACATTTACGGTTGGAATTAGGGTTGGGATTAGGGTTAGGGGTGTGGTTAGGGTTATGGTTGAGATTAGGGTTAGGGGTGTGTTGGAGTTTGGGGTGTGGTTAGAGGTGTGTTGGGGTTAAGGGTGTGTTGGGGTTAGGGGTGTGTTTGGGATTAGGGCTAGGGGTATGTTCGGGTTAGGGGTGTGGTTAGGGTTATGGTTGGGATTAGGGTTAGGGTTTCAATTAGAATTGGAGGGTTTCCACTGTTTAGGCACATCAGGGGCTCTACAAACGTGATATGGTGTCCAATCTCAATTCCAGCCAATTCTGCGTTGAAAAAGTAAAACAGTGCTCCTTCCCTTCCGAGCTCTGCCATGCGCCCAAACGGTGGTTCCCCCCCACAAATGGGGTATCAGCATTCCCAGGACAAATTGGACAACAACTTTTGGGGTCCAATATCTCCTGTTACCCTTGGGAAAATACAAAACTAGGGGCTAAAAATTAATTTTTGTGGAAAAAAAAGATTTTTATTTTCACGGCTTTGCGTTATAAACTGTAGTGAAACACTTGGGGGTTCAAAGTTCTCACAACACATCTAGATAAGTTTATTGGGGGTCTAATTTCCAATATGGGGTCACTTCTGGGGGGTTTCTACTGTTTTGGTACATCAGGGGCTCTCCAAATGCAACGTGACACCTGCAGACCAATCCATCTAAGTCTGCATTCCAAACGGCTCTCCTTCCCTTCTGAGCACTGCCATGTGCCCAAACGGTGGTCCCCCCGCATATTGGGTATCAGCGTACTCAGAACAAATTGGACAACAACTTTTGGGGTACAATTTCTCTTGTTAGCCTTGTAAAAATACAAATCTGGGGGCTAAAAAATAATTTTTCTGGAAAAAAAAAGATTTTTTATTTTCCCAGCTCCGCATTATAAACTGTAGTGAAACACTTTGGGGTTTACAGTTCTCACAACACATCTAAATAAGTTCCTTAGGGGGACTACTTTCCAAAATGGTGTCACTTGTGGGGGGTTTCCACTGTTTAGGCACATCAGGGGCTCTCCAAATACGACATGGCGTCCTATCTCAATTCCAGTCAATTTTGCATTGAAAAGTCAAATGGCGCTCCATCCCTTCCGAGCTCTGCCATGCACCCAAACAGTGGTTTACCCCCACATATGGGGTATCAGCGTACTCAGGACAAATTGCACAACAGCTTCTGGGGACCAATTTCTTCTGTTACCCTTGGGAAAATAAAAAATTGGGGGCGAAAAGATCAATTTTGTGAAAAAAATATGATTTTATATTTTTACGGCTCTACATTATAAACTTCTGTGAAGCACTTGGTGGGTCAAAGTGCTCACCACACATATAGATAAGTTCCTTAGGGGGTCTACTTTCCAAAATGGGGTCACTTGTGGGGGGTTTCAATGTTTAGGCACATCAGGGGCTCTCCAAACGCAACATGGCGTCCCATCTCAATTCCAGTCAATTTTGCATTGAAAAGTCAAATTGCGCTCCTTCCCTTCCGAGCTCTGCCATGCGCCTAAACAGTGGTTTACCCCCACATATGGGGTATCAGCGTGCTCAGGACAAATTGCACAACAACGTTTGTGGTCCAATTTCTTCTGTTACTCTTGGGAAAATAAAAAATTGTGGGCGAAAAGATCATTTTTGTGAAAAAATATGATTTTATATTTTTACAGCTCTACATTATAAACTTCTGTGAAGCACTTGGTGGATCAAAGTGCTCACCACACATCTAGATAAGTTCCCTAGGGCGTTTACTTTCCAAAATGGGGTCACTTGTGGGGGGTTTCAATGTTTAGGCACATAAGGGGGTCTCCAAACACGACATGGCCTCCCATCTCAATTCCAGTCAATTTTGCATTGAAAAGTCAAACGGCGCTCCTTCCCTTCCAAGCTCTGCCATGCGCCCAAACAGTGGTTTACCCCCATATATAAGGTATCAGCACACTCAGGACAAATTGTAGAACAACTTTTGGGGTCCTATTTCTCCTGTTACCCTTGGTAAAATAAATCAAATTGGAGCTGAAATAATTTTTTTGTGAAAAAAAGTTAAATGTTCTTTTTTTTAAAACATTCCAAAAATTCCTGTGAAACACCTGAAGGGTTAATAAACTTCTTGAATGTGGTTTTGAGCACCTTGAGGGGTGCAGTTTTTAGAATGGTGTCACAGTTTGGTATTTTCTATCAAATAGGCCCCTCAAAGTGGCTTCAAATGTGATGTGGTCCCTAAAAAAAAATGGTGTTGTAAAAATGAGAAATTGCTGGTCAGCTTTTAACCCTTATAACTCCCTAACAAAAAAAAATTTTGGTTCCAAAATTGTGCTGATGTAAAGTAGACATGTGGGAAATGTTACTTATTAAGTATTTTGTGTGACATAAAGTACAGACCAAAAGTTTGGACACACCTCCTCATTTAAAGTTTTTTATGTATTTTTATGACTATGAAAATTGTACATTCACACTGAAGGCATCAAAACTATGAATTAATACACGTGGAATTATATACTTAACAAAAGAGCGTGAAACAACTGAAATTATGTCTTATATTCTAGGTTCTTCAAAGTAGCCACCTTTTGCTTTGATGAATGCTTTGCACACTCTTGGCATTCTCTTTATGAGCTTCAAGAGGTAGTCACCGGGAATGGTTTTCACTTCACAGGTGTGCCCTGTCAGGTTTAATAATTGGGATTTCTTGCCTTATAAATGGGGTTGGGACCATCAGTTGTGTTGAGCAGAAGTCTGGTGGATACACAGCTGATGGTCCTACTGAATACACTGTTAGAATTTGTATTATGGCAAGAAAAAAGCAACTAAGTAAAGAAAACGAGTGGCCATCATTACTTTAACCCCTTCATGACCCAGCCTATTTTGACCTTAAAGACCTTGCCGTTTTTTGCAATTCTGACCAGTGTCCCTTTATGAGGTAATAACTCAGGAACGCTTCAACGGATCCTAGCGGTTCTGAGATTGTTTTTTCGTGACATATTGGGCTTCATGATAGTGGTAAATTTAGGTCAATAAATTCTCCGTTTATTTGTGATAAAAACGGAAATTTGGCGAAAATTTTGAAAATTTCGCAATTTTCACATTTTGAATTTTTATTCTGTTAAACCAGAGAGATATGTGACACAAAATAGTTAATAAATAACATTTCCCACATGTTTACTTTACATCAGCACAATTTTGGAAACAAAATTTTTTTTGTTAGGAAGTTATAAGGGTTAAAATTTGACCAGCGATTTGTCATTTTTACAACGAAATTTACAAAACCATTTTTTTTAGGGACCACCTCACATTTGAAGTCAGTTTGAGGGGTCTATATGGCTGAAAATACCCAAAAGTGACACCATTCTAAAAACTGCACCCCTCAAGGTACTCAAAACCACATTCAAGAAGTTTATTAACCCTTCAGGTGCTTCACAGCAGCAAAAGCAACATGGAAGGAAAAAATGAACATTTAACTTTTTAGTCACAAAAATTATCTTTTAGCAACAATTTTTTTATTTTCCCAATGGTAAAAGGAGAAACTGAACCACGAAAGTTGTTGTCCAATTTGTCCTGAGTACGCTGATACCTCATATGTGGGGGTAAACCACTGTTTGGGCGCACAGCAGGGCTTGGAAGGGAAGGAGCGCCATTTGACTTTTTGAATCAAAAATTGGCTCCACTCTTTAGCGGACACCATGTCACGTTTGGAGAGCCCCCGTGTGCCTAAAAATTGGAGCTCCCCCACAAGTGACCCCATTTTGGAAACTAGACGCCCCAAGGAACTTATCTAGATGCATAGTGAGCACTTTGAACCCCCAGGTGCTTCACAAATTGATCCGTAAAAATGAAAAAGTACTTTTTTTTCACAAAAAAATTCTTTTAGCCTCAATTTTTTCATTTTCACATGGGCAACAGGATAAAATGGATCCTAAAATGTGTTGGGCAATTTCTCCTGAGTACACCAATACCTCACATGTGGGGGTAAACCACTGTTTGGGCACATGGTAAGGCTCGGAAGGGAAGGAGCGCCATTTGACTTTTTGAATGAAAAATTATTTCCATCGTTAGCGGACACCATGTCGCGTTTGGATAGCTCCTGTGTGCCTAAACATTGGCGCTCCCCCACAAGTGACCCCATTTTGGAAACTAGACCCCCCAAGGAACTTATTTAGATGCCTAGTGAGCACTTTAAACCCTCAGGTGCTTCACAAATTGATCTGTAAAAATGAAAAAGTACTTTTTTTTCACAAAAAAATTCTTTTCGCCTCAATTTTTTCATTTTTCACATGGGCAGTAGGATAAAATGGATCATAAAATTTGTTGGGCAATTTCTCCCGAGTACGCCGATACCTCATATGTGGGGGTAAACCACTGTTTGGGCACTCGGCAGGGCTCGGAAGGGAAGGTGCGCCATTTGACTTTTTGAATGGAAAATTAGCTCCAATTGTTAGCGGACACCATGTCGCGTTTGGAGAGCCCCTGTGTGCCTAAACATTGGAGCTCCTCCACAAGTGACCCCATTTTGGAAACTAGACCCCCCAAGGAACTTATCTACATGCATATTGAGCACTTTAAACCCCCAGGTGCTTCACAGAAGTTTATAACGCAGAGCCATGAAAATAAAAAATAATTTTTCTTTCCTCAAAAATGATTTTTTAGTCTGGAATTTCCTATTTTGCCAAGGATAATAGGAGAAATTGGACCCCAAATATTGTTGTCCAGTTTGTCCTGAGTACGCTGATACCCCATATGTGGGGGTAAACCACTGTTTGGGCGCACGGCAGGGCTCGGAAGGGATGGCACGCCATTTGGCTTTTTAAATGGAAAATTAGCTCCAATCATTAGCGGACACCATGTCACGTTTGGAGAGCCCCTGTGTGCCTAAACATTGGAGATCCCCCAGAAATGACCCCATTTTGGAAACTAGACCCCCAAAGGAACTAATCTAGATGTGTGGTGAGGACTTTGAACCCCCAAGTGCTTCACAGAAGTTTATAACGCAGAGCCATGAAAATAAAAAAAAAAATTATTTTCTCAAAAATTATCTTTTAGCCTGCAATTTTTTATTTTCCCAAGGGTAACAGGAGAAATTTGACCCCAAAAGTTGTTGTCCAGTTTCTCCTGAGTACACTGATACCCCATATGTGGGGGTAAATCACTGTTTGGGCACATGCCGGGGCTCGGAAGTGAAGTAGTGACGTTTTGAAATGCAGACTTTGATGGAATGCTCTGTGGGCGTCACATTGCGTTTGCAGAGCCCCTGATGTGGCTTAACAGTAGAAACCCCCCACAAGTGACCCCATTTTGGAAACTAGACCCCCAAAGGAACTGATCTAGATGTGTGGTGAGCACTTTGAACCCCCAAGTGCTCTATAGAAGTTTATAATGCTGAGCCGTGAAAATAATAAATACGTTTTCTTTCCTCAAAAATAATTATTTAGCCCAGAATTTTTTATTTTCCCAAGGGTTACAGGAGAAATTGGACCCCAAAAGTTGTTGTCCAGTTTCTCCTGAGTACGCTGATACCCCATATGTGGGGGTTAACCACTGTTTGGGCACACGTCGGGGCTCAGAAGGGAAGTAGTGACTTTTGAAATGCAGACTTTGATGGAATGGTCTGCGGGCGTCACATTGCGTTTGCAGAGCCCCTGGTGTGCCTAAACAGTAGAAACCCCCCACAAGTGACCCCATTTTAGAAACTAGACCCCCCAAGGAACTTATCTAGATATGTGGTGAGCACTTTGAACCCCCAAGTGCTTCACAGACGTTTACAACGCAGAGCCGTGAAAATAAAAAATCATTTTTCTTTCCTCAAAAATTATGTTTTAGCAAGCATTTTTTTAGATTCACAAGGGTAACAGGAGAAATTGGACCCCAGTAATTGTTGCGCAGTTTGTCCTGAGTATGCTGGTACCCCATATGTGGGGGTAAACCACTGTTTGGGCACACTTCAGGGCTCGGAAGTGAGGGAGCACCATTTGACTTTTTGAATACGAGATTGGCTGGAATCAATGGTGGCGCCATGTTGCGTTTGGAGACCCCTGATGTGCTTAAACAGTGGAAACCCCTCAATTCTACCTCCAACACTAACCCCAACACACCCCTAACCCTAATCCCAACTGTAGCCATAACCCTAAACACAACCCTAACCGCAACACACCCCTAACCACAACCCTAACCCCAACACACCCCTAACCATAACCACAACCCTAATTCCAACCCTAACCCTAAGGCTATGTGCCCATGTTGCGGATTCGTGTGAGATATTTCCGCACCATTTTTGAAAAATCCGCGGGTAAAAGGCACTGCGTTTTACCTGCGGATTTTCCGCGGATTTCCAGTGTTTTTTGTGCGGATTTCACCTGCGGATTCCTATTGAGGAACAGGTGTAAAACGCTGCGGAATCCGCACAAAGAATTGACATGCTGCAGAAAATACAACGCAGCGTTTCCGCGCGGTATTTTCCGCACCATGGGCACAGCGGATTTGGTTTTTCATATGTTTACATGGTACTGTAAACCTGATGGAACACTGCTGCGAATCCACAGCGGCCAATCCGTAGCCAAATCCGCACCGTGTGCACATAGCCTAATTCTAAAGGTATGTGCACACGCTGCGGAAAACGCTGCGGATCCGCAGCAGTTTCCCATGAGTTTACAGTTCAATGTAAACCTACGGGAAACAAAAATCGCTGTACACATGCTGCGGAAAAACTGCACGGAAACGCAGCGGTTTACATTCCGCAGCATGTCACTTCTTTGTGCGGATTCCGCAGCGGTTTTACAACTGCTCCAATAGAAAATCGCAGTTGTAAAACCGCAGTGAAATGCGCAGAAAAAAACGCGGTAAATCCGCCATAAATCCGCAGAGGACCAGAATACGTGTGCACATACCGAAACCCTAACCCTAACCCTACCCCTAACCCTACCCCTAACCCTACCCCTAACCCTAACCCTACCCCTACCCCTAACCCTAACCCTATTCTAACATTAGTGGAAAAAAAAAATTTCTTTATTTTTTTATTGTCCCTACCTATGGGGGTGACAAAGGGGGGGGGGGGTCATTTATTATTTTTTTTATTTTGATCACTGAGATATAATCTATCTCAGTGATCAAAATGCACTTTGGAACGAATCTGCCAGCCGGCAGATTCGGCGGGCACACTGCGCATGCGCCCGCCATTTTGGAAGATGGCGGCGCCCAGGGAGAAGACGGACGGGACCCCGGCTGGATCGGTAAGTATGATGGGGTGGGGGGGGACCATGGGGGGGGGATCGGAGCACGAGGGGGGGGGGGAATCGGAGCGCGGGAGGGGTGGAACGGAGCACGGGGGGCGTGGAACGGAGCACGGGGGGGCTGGAATGGAGCACGGGGGGGTGGAACAGAGCACCGGGGGGGGGTGGATCGGAGTGCAGGGGGGGTGATTGGAGCACGGGGGGGTGATTGGAGCACGGGGGGAGCGGACAAGAGCACGGGGGGGAGCGGAGCACTGGACGGAGGGGAGCCGGAGCAGTGTACCGGGCAGATCAGGGGGCTGGGGGGGTGATCGGTGGGGTGGGGTGGGGGCACACTAGTATTTCCAGCCATGGCCGATGATATTTCAGCATCGGCCATGGCTGGATTGTAATATTTCACCAGTTATAATAGGTGAAATATTACAAATCGCTCTGATTGGCAGTTTCACTTTCAACAGCCAATCAGAGCGATCGTAGCCACGAGGGGGTGAAGCCACCCCCCCTGGGCTAAACTACCACTCCCCCTGTCCCTGCAGATCGGGTGAAATGGGAATTAACCCTTTCACCCGATCTGCAGGGACGCGATCTTTCCATGACACCACATAGGCGTCATGGGTCGGATTGGCACCGACTTTCATGACGCCTACGTGGCGTCATGGGTCGGGAAGGGGTTAAGAAATGAAGGTCAGTCAGTCTGAAAAATTGGGAAGACTTTGAAAGTGTCCCCAAGTGCAGTGGCAAAAACCATCAAGCGCTACAAAGAAACTGTCTCACATGAGGACCGCCCAAGGAAAGGAAGACCAAGAGTCACCTCTGCTTCTGAGGATAAGTTTATTCGAGTCACCAGCCTCAGAAATCGCAGGTTAACAGCAACTCAGATTAGAGACCAGGTCAATGCCACACAGAGATCTAGCAGCAGACACATCTCTACAACAACTGTTAAGAGAAGACTTTGTGCAGCAGGCCTTCATGGTAAAATAGCTGCTAGGAAACCACTGCTAAGGACGGGCAACAAGCAGAAGAGACTTGTTTGGGCTAAAGAATGTACATTAGACCAGTGGAAATCTGTGCTTAGGTCTGATGAGTCCAAGTTTGAGATCTTTAGTTTTACCTAAAGGTACCGTCACACTAAGCGACGCTGCAGCGATACCGACAACGATCCGGATCGCTGCAGCGTCGCTGTTTGGTCGCTGGAGAGCTGTCACACAAACAGCTCTCCAGCGACCAACTATGCGGGTAAACATCGGGTTACTAAGCGCAGGGCTGCGCTTAGTAACCCGATGTTTAAACTGGTTACCAGCGTAAAAGTAAAAAAAAAAAAAACACTTCATACTTACCTTCCGCTGTCTGTCCCTCTGCGCTCTGCTTCTCTGCCCTGTGTAAGCACAGCGGCCGGAAAGCAGAGCGGTGGCTTTCCGGCCGCTGGGCTTACACAGGGCAGAGAGGCAGAGCGCCGAGGGACAGACACCGGAATGTAAGTATGTAGTGTTTGTTTGTTTTTTTACTTTTACGCTGGTAACCAGGGTAAACATCGGGTTACTAAGCGCGGCCCTGCGCTTAGTAACCCGATGTTTACCCTGGTTACCAGCGAAGACATCGCTGAATCGGCGTCACACACGCAGATTCAGCGATGTCAGCAGGAAGTCCAGCGACGAAATAAAGTGCTGGACTTTCTGCAGCGACCAACGACATCACAGCAGGATTCTGATCGCTGCTGTGTGTCAAACTGAACAATATCGCTAGCCAGGACGCTGCAACGTCACGGATCGCTAGCGATATCGTTTAGTGTGACGGTACCTTAAGTGTGAAGAGTGCCCTAATAAATAGGAACATAGCTCCCCTGGTGGACTGGAGTATGAAATGTGTTGTATGTTTGTGGTACCTGGTAAAGAGATCTCCTTTATTGCCTCCAAACGTAACATCACTTCCCCCTAGAGGAAAATGACATTACTGCAATGACCAGGACCCTGGGGCGCTGCACTCCCCCCGTTAAATCCAGTACTCCGGGACTGGGAAAAGAAAACAACAATACATTACCAAAAAGACATACAATTTTTAAAATGCTATAAAACAAATTAATTTAACTGTTGCTTCCCTTTATGGGAGGTGAGGACACTTGAACGTTGCATAACAAACATTTACATTTTGCGCGCGACTTTACTACAAGTAGAAAACAATTATTAACTAGCTATGAAATACAATTACCCATACAGGTATGCTATCTGTATGCTAGGGACCTGTAAGGCTACTTTCACACTTCCGTCTTTACAGCTCCGTCGAAAAACAGATCCCACAAATGTGCTTGCAGGATGTTTTTTCCATACACTTGTATTAGCGACGGATCGCCACACGTCACATCCGTCGTGCGACAAATGCGTTATGTTTTGTCGGAAAGTCGGCACAAGAAAAGTTCCATGTAACTTTTTTGTGCGTCGAGTCCACCATTTTCGACCGCGCATGCGTGGCCGAAACTCCGCCTCCTACTCCCCAGACTGCAGAATGTGTGCTGTTCCATGTATGTTGTTATGTTTTACTCTGCTGCCACCCAATGGCCTTTTTCCATATGGCAGCTTGTTATTTATTAATTCCTGTGGGCATGTCTTTCATTTCCGGTTCAGTGGTCAAGTCTTCTCTTCCTCTGGCAGCCATTTTATTTTCAGTTTACTTGCTGTTGTGAGAGGACACACTTGAACAAGGCTTAGGAAGGCATCAGTCTTTCGACCTCTTGCGGCTCACACTTGCAGTCATACTTGGTGCTACATCTTACTATACTTTGTCTACACCTGCATTTCTGGAAAAAGTACTGTATTACCAGTTATACGCTGTATGTCCAGATTTCCAAATAAACAAGTCTGGATTGCACAATCCCTGGAGTGCATCATCTCTTCAGATGCTGAGCAGCATTGGTCCTGTCTGCCTCACGTGGAGGAAAATACTGAAGGTACGATTATCTCTCTCACAACCCTTATTAGTCAATGACACCTCCATTCGCCTCATGGGGACAACAGTCGAAAAACTGCCTTGAAGCCCATCCAGAATCATCCTTATATCCCTATCCATGTGCCCGCTCTCTGCCCGCTCACATACTGCAGCCCTGCTCTTCTAAGAAATCTCCTGCAGCATCACCTCAGACCGCATTGTGCATAAAGACTCTCTGTATTATACCACATTGCTACAGATTGTCGGACTGCAGAACCCCACAATTCTCTAAAAACACCTTGGGAATCTTATCAGGGGGTCGCAACTAAGCTGCACCACCTTTTCCAGCCCCCAATTCAAAGGTTCATTTTCTTAAAGAGATAGCGCACCTTAAATCAAAATGGCCGAAAAGGACCTTATGCAGTTCCCCAATGCTGAAACAGAGCAAATACAACCAGATACTGTCCATTATGAAGACCGGGAAAAAGAGCTTGCTTCCGCAGCAGACCCAGATGCATGACCAGTACGCTCCATCAAGCCAACATTAAAGGTCCTCGAGAATTACCATTCCACAAGGGACAAGTTCAATGACAACCTGGACGACCTATGGGAATGAATCGCCTCCCTCTTATCAAGCGTCCAACGCCACAAAGATGATGCAGTGAGTTTACAGGACAGTATAAGACAGCTAGACCTGGCCCACGGCAGATACAAGAGACTGTCCGCAAAGTATGCTGCCTTCCTAAAAGACTCTAAAATAGACTAAACCCTATCAAAGTTAAGCAAGGCAGATTCCACAAACAGAGGAAGGGACGCCGCCGTGCAAGACACCAAGTATAAAGCGGAGCTTCGTATCGCCCATCTGCAAAAAACTAGATTGCACAGGTCAGCCTCATCTAAACACTCTGTTCGGTCATACAAATCATCCTGCTCAAGAACTTCAGCCCTCGGCGACAGAATTCTAGAGGCCCGTTTAAATGCAGCGTGATCCAAACTAAGACGTTCCTACACAGAAAAGAAAGCAGAAGTCATGAAAGCAGACGCAGAGGCAGAAGTCATGAAAGCAGGAGCCAGGAAAGCAGAAGCAGAGGCTCGAGCAAAGATCCTTCAAGCAGAAGCAGAGGCCTGAACAAAGATTCTTCGAACAGAAATGGAGGAAGAAATCGCGCTAGCTGAAGTAAAAATACTCGAGCAAGCATTGAAGCAAAATCTCGACCCGATTTGCCTGCCACCACAGGAAGAAGACGACCCAGCTGTTCGTACCAGAGACTACGTGCAGAAACAGATTCCTGCAGCGCACACCTTCTCCAGCGACGTTCAACCCAACATTGCGGAAACGTCCAAGTCAGCCCAACCTATGGCGCCGGTATTGCCTACAGCCCCTACAGAGACCCAAGACCAATGCCGTGATGTACCCCCTCAGGAGCAGTCATCACCGCAAGACGACCACAAGGCGCACTCCAGCCCGCCTCCACAGTTCAAGCAGCAGTCATCAGAATCTCCAGAGGTTAAACCACAGCTCAACCCTGCAGCAACATCATTCTACCCGGGAACAATTCACCCTTCCACGCCACACAGCTTATACGCCTGAGGGGCACCACAAGCTACTACGGTAACAAGGAGTGAAGGATCAGACATGTCCGAGTTTGCCAGGTTCATGGTGAGCAGGGAGCTAATTAGCACTAGCCTCTCAAAATTCGACGACCGTGCAGAGAACTACAGAGCCTGGAAAGCAATCTTCAAGGCCGCCATTGCTGATCTCAACCTATCCGCGGAGCAGGAGCTCGACCTCCTGGTAAAATGGTTGGGTCCCGAATCCACAAATCGTATTAAGAGTCTTAGGACCATCTATGTGGGGCAAGCTGAAGCAGGACTCGCAGCTGCCTGGCAGAGACTCGAAAGAACCTACGGCAGCGCTGAAGCCATAGAAAAGTCCCTATTCAAGAGACTGCAGAACGTTCCAAGGATCAACCTTAAGGAAGCCCACAAGCTTCTGGACTTAAGTGATCTGCTTATGGAGCTGGAACTTGCTAAAAGAGACCCTCGTCTGTCTGGACTGTGCTACCTGGACAGTGCACATGGGGTGAACCCGATCGTCTCAAAGCTGCCACATAGTCTGCAAGAGAAGGGGTTCAAGAGAGGCCTGGATGTCTTCCTGGAGCAGAACAATATTGTATCATACAATTATTAGGTTCTGTAGAAGGACGTAGATCTGGGTATTTATTATGATGGAATATAGGCTGAACTGGATGGACAAATGTCTTTTTTCGGCCTTACTAACTATGTTACTATGTTACTATGTAGAAGTGGGCAGTGTGCGTCTCCAGGTATAAAAGGTCACATGACGTCACCTTTCCTCCGTTCATCCAGTTCTGCAAGTTCATTGACGAACAAGCCCAAATGAGGAACGACTCTAGCCTCGACTTCCTGGAGTCTAACATTGCAGCTCCAGCAACACCTTCATCAAGGTATGAGAGTGTCGCACATAGACGCAAGGACTCAAGGAACAGTGTAAGCATCAGAAAGACTAACCTGCCATCACCTGCAGTACCTGCCGATAAGCAGAACACTATTCCGTTGAGGGATAAGTCTTTCAATCGTGAGTGTCCCGTTCACAAAAGACCACACTCACTGAACAAATGTAGAGGCTTCAGATCCAAAACCATGCAGGAGCGCAAGAAAATCCTCAGCGAACTTGGGGTATGTTTCAAGTGCTGCGCTTCATCAGAACACATGGCCAAGGACTGTAAATCTGTCATTAAGTGTGAAGAGTGTCATAGCGACAGACACCCATCAGCCTTGCACCCAGCCTCAGTCACCGGCAATCCAGCAGTCGCAGTTACCTCTAGTCCCGCTACAAGCCATGGCGGGGAGCCACAGAATCACGCCAAGTCCACCACAGCTGTGTCCTGCTCATGCTCAGAGGTATGTGGGGAGAGTCAAAGTGCTAAATGCTGTGCCAGGATATGCCTAATCAGAGTCTATCCAGAAGGGCAACCAGGGAAGGCAGTAAAAATGTATGCCATCATTGACGATCAGAGCAATCGATCCCTAGCTGGACCTAAGTTTTTTGAAGCCTTTAGAATCAAGGGACCAGCAACACCCTACACTCTAAACCAGGGGTGTCAAACTGCATTCCTCGAGGGCCGCAAACAGGTCATGTTTTCAGGATTTCCTTGTATTGCACAGGTGATAATTTAATCACCTGCACAGAATGATTCCAGCACCTTGTGTAATGCAAAGGAAATCTTGAAAACACGCATGGTCTGAGGCCCTCGAGGAATGCAGTTTGACACCCCTGCTCTAAATACTTGCTTGGGGTGCATAGAGACTAGCGGCAGAAGAGCACAAGGTTTCATTGCTTCTCCTGTCAATGGAGACGTACAAATACCCCTACCTACGCTAATCGAATGCGATCAAATACCAGACCAAAGGGACGAGATCCCTACCCAGGAAGTTTCTTTCCACCAACCACACTTAAGGCTCCAAGCCAGCGTTATCCCACCTTTGGACACAGATGAAATCCTACTTCTACTCGGCAGAGATAATTTAAGGATACATAAGGTCCGCCAACAGTGTAATGGTCCTGACTACGCCCCCTACGCCCAGAGACTTGACTTGGGGTGGGTAGTCATAGGAAATGTATGCTTGGACTGAACAGGAATCCATTCTTTTAAGACCTACGTACGCCGGGACTGGCGCACTACTTTCTGCAAACCATGTCCTCATCACTATGAGGTGAAGGAAAGGCTTCCAGATCCTGTACAGCTGCCTGATGTTATCCCTTCTCCCTATGCAGACAACTTGGGAAGATCGGTGTTTCGTACCACTAAGGATGACAACAAAGTAGCCTCGTCTATGGAAGACAAGGAATTCGTCAGGATAATGGACAATGAGTTCCTTAAGGACGAGACTAATCACTGGGTTTTTCCCCTACCCTCACGAGCTACCAGGGTAAGGCTCCCGAACAATCGTAAACAAGCCTTGTCCAGATTCAACTCTCTCCAGCGCACACTAAGCAATAAACCGGAGATGAAAGAACACATCGTGACCTTTATGGGCAAAATATTCCATAACAACCATGCGGAGCCAGCGCCTCCCTTTAAAGGAAAACGAGGAGTGCTGGTTCCTACCCTCATTTGGAGTATATCACCCGAGGAAACCTAAACAAATTAGAGTTGTCTTTGATACAAGCGCCAAACATCAAGGCGTATCTCTCAATGATGTCCTCCTCACAAGTCCTAATCTGACAAACAACCTAGTAGGAATGTTGATGAGGTTCAGGAAAGAGCCCATTGCCATCACCGCCGACATTGAACAGATGTTCCACTGTTTCATAGTAAGAGAAGACCACAGGAATTTCCACAGGTTCCCGTGGTACAAGGACAATGACCCTAGCAAAGAGATGTTGGAGTATCGCATGTGGGTGCATGTATTCGGGAACAGCCCTTCACCTGCAGTGGCAACATATGGCCTGCGGAGAACCGCACTAGAAGGAGAGTCCAAGTATGGAACAGATGCCAGAGACTTTGTAGAGAAAGACATCTACGTAGACGATGGACTAAAATCTCTACCCACAGAAGAAACGGCAATCGACCTACTTAAAAGGACCCAACGTATGCTGTACCGAGCTAAGCTTAGACTGCACAAAATTGCTTTAAACAGCCTGGCTTTTATGAGAGCTTTTGATTCAAGTGACCACACACCTGGATTCAAGGACATAGACCTGGGACCAGACCGTCCGCCTGTGCAGAGAAGCTTAGGCCTGAGGTAGAACCTGTCAGCTGACGCCTTCGGTTTCCAAATCAACTGTGCAGACAAACCATTCACTAAACGTGGTGTCCTGTCAGTGGTAAATAGCCTGTATGACCCACTGGGATTCGTAGCACCAATTACCATACAAGGTAAATCCCTTCTGAGACAACTATCCGAAACCGTCAAGGACTTGGATGCCCCACTACCTCCTGATAAGGAACCAAAATGGGAAACCTGGAAGCAGTATTTGTGTGCCTTGGATAAAATCCATATAACGAGATGCTACACTGGAATCTCACTTGCTGCTAGCACTAGGACGGAACTCCATGTGTTCTCGGATGCATCCACGGAGGCCATTGCAGCTGTTGCGCACCTGAAGGTAACGGGATCCGACAATCAAGATCATGTTGGTTTCGTTTTCGGCAAGGCTAGGTTGGCTCCCAAACCTGACCACACTATTCCCAGGCTTGTGGGACCGTACTTGCAGTAGAACTTGCAGACTTTATTCAGCATGAGCTGGGCATTCACATAGATGACGTACAATACTACAATGACAGCAAAGTTGTCTTAGGTTACATCTACAACCAAACAAGGCTCTTCTATGTGTATGTCAGTAACCGCATTGAGAGAATAAGAAGGTCTAAAAAACCTGAACAGTGGCACTATATCCCATCTGAACTGAATCCAGCCGACCATGCCACTAGAGCTATGTCTATAAACTCTTTTGCTAACTCTTCTTGGCTTTCAGGTCCAAAGTTTCTGCTGGAACAGAAGGAAAGTGAGTGTTTCCAGGAAGTCTTCAGCATCCAGGATCCGGACGATGATCCAGAAGTCCGCTCCGAGGTCAGTGCTCTGGCCACGAACGCTAAACCAACCTCCACCCTCAGTTGCCAGTGCTTTGAACGCTTTTCCAATTGGATGAAACTCGTCAAGACTATTGCAAGGTTAGTCCACATTGTGAGATCTTATCACAATTCACATGGAGACAAAGACTGTCATGGTTGGCACGCCTGCCAAAAACCACTCTCAGCCGAGGACATTTCTCACTGTGAGTCCCTTATAATACTTTATGTCCAGCAGAGTGTATTCAGTACCGAACGGGAATGCTTATACCACAAACAGCAGATCCCTCTGAAAAGCCCCATTGCCCATTTGAATCCACTAATGGACAGCTTCGGTTTGCTGAGAGTTGGTGGTCGATTAAATCGAGCCAAGCTAGAGTTTTCAGAGCAACATGCTTGCATCATTCCCAGTAGACATCACAACACCGATCTACTGATTCGGCACTTTCATGAAAAAAACGAACACCAAAGCAGGCAGATCACAGAGGGCAAGTTACGGTCTGCAGGACTTTGGGTCATGGGCATGAAAAGACGCGTAGCGGGATCAATACATCGCTGTGTGCAATGTCGCAAAACTAGAGGAAAGCAGGTGCATCAACAAATGGCCGACCTACCCTTCGACAGACTGAGTGCTGAACCGCCTTTCACCTACGTTGGCCTAGACGTCTTCGGACCATGGATGGTATCTGCACGCAGGACTCGAGGAGGTCATGCCAACAGCAAACGTTGGGCTGTACTATTCACTTGCATGAGTGTCCGTGCCGTTCACATGGAAGTGATAGAATCTATGGACACATCCAGCCTGATTAACGCTCTTCGGCAGTTTCTAGCGATCAGAGGACTAGCAAAACAATTAAGGTCCGACTGCGGAAGCAACTTCATCGGTGGATGTCGAGAGCTGGATATTGACAAGCCAATTCAGGATCAACTTGCAGAGAGAGAGAGGTTGCACCTGGATCTTCAATCCTCTGCATAGTTCTCCCATGGGAGGTTCCTGGGAAAGGATGATCGGGATCTCACGCAACATCTTGAACTCTATGCTTATGGACATGAAGTCTTCAAGACTTACGCATGAGACCTTGGTTACTCTTCTGGCTGAAGTTTCTGCCATAATCAACTCAAGACCCCTTGTCCCAGTGTCAATGGATCCTGAAATGCCAACTATTCTTACGCCGGCTACTCTTCTTACCCAAAAGATCGGGAACCCGCTAACAGTCAGTGGAGAGTTTACTCGTGCAAACTCCTACCAGAAGCAGTGGAAACGCGTACAGTACCTCATCAATTACTTCTGGAACCGGAGGAGAAAAGAGTATCTTGTGGTTCTTCAAGGAAGAAGAAAATGGCGACAGAGTAAACCAAACTTGAAAGAAGGAGATATTGTGTTAATGAAGGAACAACAAGCTCAAAGGATCGACTGGCCTATGGGAATCATTACAAAGACTTTCCCTAGTGAAGACGGTAAGGTCCGGAAGGTGGAGCTGAAGGTCCTTAGGAAAGGTGAACCTAAGACATTTCAGAGGCCAATCCACGAGCTTGTATTGGTACTACCGATCGAGGACATTCCAGTAGGATAAACCATGAACAGAACTCTGCTATAGTACTTGCCCATTAGATTACAATTCGGTTGGAGATAGTTTGGCCTAGTGCAGCTTCTCTGATCCGAAGATGGGTTTTCCTTTGGATTATCTCATGAACTGACTTAAATTAATGTCTTATCTTGCTTAAAGTTGTTATTATTGCATTACATGCATGTTTGGTTTCATTTTCTAGGTTGTTGGACTTTATTTCAAGGACTTTAATATAGTGAAATCCCTTATGGAATTTCAGACGGGGAGTGTGCTGTTCCATGTATGTTGTTATATTTTACTCTGCTGCCACCCAATGGCCTTTTTCCGTATGGCAGCTTGTTATTTATTAATTTCTGTGGGCATGTCTTTCATTTCCGGTTCAGGGGTCAAGTCTTCTCTTCCTCTGGCAGCCATTTCATTTTCAGTTTACTTGCCATTGTGAGAGGACACCCTTGAACCGGACTTAGGAAGGCATCAGTCTTTTGACCTCTTGCGGCTCACACTTGCAGTCGTACTTGGTGCTACATCTTACTGTACCTTGTCTACGCCTGCAATTTTGGAGAAAGTACTGTATTACCAGTTATACGCTGTATGTCCAGATTTCCAAATAAACAAGTCTGGATTGCACAATCCCTGGAGTGCATCATCTCTCCGGACGCTGAGCAGCATTGGTCCTGTCTGCCTCACGTGGAGGAAAATACTGAAGGTACGATTATCTCTCTCACAACCCTTATTAGTCAACGACACCTCCATTCGCCTCATGTGGGGACAACAGAATGGGCAGCGGATGCGTTGATAAACTGCATCCGCTGCCCACGTTGTGCAGTTATTTCACAACGTCTGTCTGTACGTCGGCCCGATGCATTGCGACGGGCCCGTACCGATGGAAGTGTGAAAGTAGCCTAAGGGTATACTAACGTAGAACCTCAAAGTGCAAATCAACATTTTTCTCTATTATTTTCTAAGTGCAAAATTATCAACCAACCCCCATGGGCTTACTTTATTTAAATGCAAAACAATCTATCAACCCCATGGGCTCACTGCATTTTCCTTCAATTTATTCAAAGTACATCATTTTAGACTATCTAGCTTTAACTCTATAATATTAGCTACATACCATCGGCTATGTAAAACTACAGTTCTAATCTAAATTCAAAGTGATTCTCAGTTCCTTCTTTCAACTAGGAGCTACAGACTCCCACGCCTGCTCAGCTATTCTCCTAGCATACCAGCTCCGCCTTAGCTGATGTTCCACGACAAGCTCCTCTTTTAGCAATTCTCTTTAATACATTAACTCACTATCTGCTATATTAACTCTATAATATATTAACTTTCTGACAAAGTACAATAATTGAACATTCCCTTTAAGGGCGAACTCCAGTCTTTTCTGAGGTAGTGCAAAGTATCAATCACATCAACAATCAAGTCAATTTAGCAACAAAAGTGACGTGAAGCGAGGGACCCGTTACGAACCCCCAACGTTGGTCTTGGGCGGGCTAGAAGACGTGTATCCTGACCCAGAATTCTGCCACACCAACGGGTTTTTCTTTAGGTCTGAAAAACAAAACAAATCTCACAAGATTAATAGCAGTTTCTGTTGGAGGCAGTCTGTGTAAAAGCCTCCGTTGTAAAACCAGTAGAAAGCACCTTTAAGAAGGTGTAAACTATTTGCAATGACAGTCTTTGATCATGCGCAGTTCATGATTCTGCAGTTCTTTAAGGCAACATGCAACGAGGAACTAGTGCAAACTAAGAATCTCTTTAACGCAGGACCCCTTTAAGGAATAACCCTAGATGGGTTTAAAGTAGCAAAAAGAAAGTTTAAGAACTATTTAGTCTTTTCAGATTTCACTTATTGCAACTCTGGAGGTATTACTGGTGGGGGCAGTCTGTTATGATCTGGTGGTTTAGGAACAACATGAGACAAGCTCTGAAGGAGGTGGTATCTGTACTGACCGCAATCCCTGAACCTAGAGGCGCCACTAAAAATAGCCGTGGGGGGTACCTGACGCTCCCTAGACCCCTCGGCACAGCCTAAGATCTAACTTCCCCTAAAGATGGAAACAGGAAACCTATCTTGCCTCAGAGAAAATCCCCAAAGGAAAGATAGCCCCCCACAAATATTGACGGTGAGAGGAGGGGAAAATAACATGCGCAGAAATGAAATCAGATTTTAGCATAGGAGGCCAGTCTAGCTTGATAGATAGGACAGGAAAGGATACTGTGCGGTCAGTATAAAAACTACAAAACCATCCACACAGAGTTTACAAAATCTCCACACCTGACTAAAGGTGTGGAGGGTAAATCTGCTTCCCAGAGCTTCCAGCTAACAGAAAAAATCCATACAGACAAGCTGGACAAATATAGAATGCACAGAACAATAAGTCCACAACATGTGGACTGGAATGAGCAAAGCCAGAACTTATCTTTGCAGAACTGGTCAGGAAACCAGGAGAATCCAAGCAGAGATGTGAATCCAGCCAGGAAACATTGACAAGTGGCACAGGCTGAAGAAAGAGCCAGACTTAAATAGCGGACGATAAGTGGAGGCAGCTGATGACAGCTAACTCCAAGGAGCAGCCATACCACTAGAAACCACAAGAGGGAGCCCAAGAGCAGAACTCACAAAAGTGCCACTTACAACCACCGGAGGGAGCCCAAGAGCGGAATTCACAACAGCAGTCCTTTTGGGTATTGGCGGCTACCAGGTGCTACATATGGGGCTCCCTCACACCAGATGGGGGTCTGAGTGCCCACTGAGTTCTTTTCTGGAGTAACCTTGGCACAGGTTACCGTTGGAGTTGGTTCTGTAGTAACCGCAGTTTTTGTGGTGGTAACAGTACACACGGTGGTCCTTGTAAAGGTGCAGGTAGGGGTGACAGTAGTGGTGGTTGTAGTGGCAGTTGTTTTGACACAAGGTGGCGCTGTTGCAGCAGGAGATGGCATAGCAGGGGTTTTAGCGTGGTGTGTCATGGGGCCTCTTCGCTTATGCACATTCAGAGCAAACCAACCCTTTTCACCTAAGTGCCTGGTTTATGTGACACTATCTCCTGGATACATGTATATATCTGGATGTCCTTCCCAGAGATGAGATTTCACGTCCCTCCTATTCACGAATATTTCTGCGTAGAGTCCCTATTCTTTTATAAAGCCCCATCCTCCTTGGAGTTTGAAAGTGACGACTGTGCCCTGCTTACGCGGGGCCTGGTTAGCAGTGTGGTCCTTGTGGGCCTGGGCTATAATCTGTAGATCCTGCTGGTCAAACGCTCTGCGCTGGGCCTGATGTTTCTCCTCCTTCTCTTCCCGTTCACGGGCAAGCTGGGACTGATAGTCCTCCCAACTTAAGACCTCTACACTCTCTCCTTTCTGTTTAGTGGTCCCGAGGAACCCCATGAGGTCAGGACCTTGGTTTACCCATCAGTATAATACAGTTCGCTCTGCATATAGCTCACCTGGCAGGGTGGTGGACGCAATTGGGGCCTTCATAAACCGCTCCATTCCCGTGGACTGGTCCCAAGGCTCAAGACGTTGGAGCCAGCTGGTACCGCGGGGAGGTGGCGCTGCTACGGGGCCTATCAGCAGTCCCTTGGTCACCTGGGCAGGGTCGACGTCCTTACCTGCCGCAACGGTATCTCCGGTGCCGATCAGCTCCACTGGCAGTGGCATCTGCAGTGGGGCTGGCAGCGGCTCTGGAAGCGATGCAGGGAGCGGTGTTGGAGGCGGTGCTGGTGGATCCTCCGCGGGCGTTGTCCAGCTTGGGGCCTTGGTGCTCAGCCGCATCTGCAGGAGCTGGTCTATGAGTTCCTCCACGCCGGTCTGCGGGAAGTCGGGGCCAACGGGTGATGCCTGGCCGCGGTGTCCCTCCAGGTGGCTGGGGGAGTCCTCGGCCTCTACCCCACGGTCTGGTTCCGGACGGCTGGCCAAGGCATTGCCACGTGGCTGGCTCCTTGCTTGTCCTTTTCCCGCTCTCTCCTCTGGGGGCGGTTTCTTTTTCTTTGTCTCCGCCCTCCATTGAGGATCAAAAGGCGGATCTCGGCTGCTGACGGACACATCCTCAAGGTACAGAGATATTTGGACTGGGCGGCCATTATTTTTCACGCTCTCAATCAGTTCACACCCACGATGGCACGCCCTTCTTCTTCTCCTGCGCTCCTCGTGGCGCTGTAATGGCAGCGGTTTTGGCGGGAATTTTGGCGGCAAATGGCAATACACAGTTCTTTAGTAAATCACAATTCAAGCACAATTCTGGCACAGTTCTTAGGCGCACATGACCCGATTTTCAGGCTTAAGTAGATCTTGTTTGTGACGCCAATTTGGAGTACCCCCAAGGGCTAGGGGATACTCGGTACCGGGTCCTTCGGTTCTCAAGGGGGATGTCACGGTAGCTGACCCGGTCCGTGGCCCTAGGGATGTCCGTTGTAAAAGGGGGGGAAAGGTCTTTAAAGGGATAGTTCGTGACGCCACCAGTGGTATTCGGTCAGGATGACCGACGCTTTAGGGGGTCCGCTGGGGTGATGTTATGGCAGCTAGATGGTATACCTTCCCACAGGTGAAGTGAGTCCCAAGGGCTTCCCAGTATGTAGATGGTGGAGGGTGTATGGTGCAAGGCGCAGTGAAGAACGAGGCCACAAGGTTGCAGTCTCTTTACCTTTACTGAAGGCTTCCACAGTCCAGGGCACCAGATCACAGAGCAGGCAGAGTCCGGCCGGTCTGGAGGCAAATCCAGAGTCCCCTTATCCAGTTGGAAATCAGTAGCCTTCCTCTAGCGCCTGGGTGTTGTAGTACCTTATTGCTGAGCCTCTCATAAGGTCCTCACAACTGTTGTAGATGTTGTAGATGTTATGTCTCTCTCTCTGTCCCCCATATGGATAGGACAACCCGTATGACCGGTGGCCTGAGGCTTTTTACAGGGACGCTAGCATGCCTTGGCCTCTCGTGGGTGCCACCTTGCCTCCTGGGTATGGGGTTTTGCTATGACTTCTTTCTCACTCTCTACAATATAGTTCTCTGTTCGTGTCCTTTCTTAGGAACTGCCGCACGTGGGGCAAACGCAGCTCCAAGTCCTTCTGTCTAGGCCTCTGACAGGATCCCACACCTGTCAGGGACCAACTACCTGAGCCGAAGCTCAGCCAGCAACTGCTTAACTTCCTATCCAGGCCACCAGTTTTACCTAAGTGTGAAGAGTGCGCTAATAGGAGCATAGCTCCCCTGGTGTACTTGAGTATGAAATGTGTTGTATGTTTGTGGTACCTGGTAAAGAGATCTCCTTTATTGCCTCTGTTACAGAACCCTCAGCACCAAGAATATGTTATGCAGTATATATTATGTATAATAGGTTCCATGTGAAATGCATCAGTCCACAGGCTGCGCCCCTGGTCAGAGGGGACAAGATATTCTCCTTCTGACCTCCCCCACCTTTGTAATTCCCACAGTAAATATGTGATTTTCAAATAAAGGTGCATAATTCTTCTTACATGTTACTGAACCACTCAGCACCCAGGATATGTTGTGCAGTTATATGTATGTATAATAGGTTCCATGTGAGACGCATGTCCCTAATGCATCAGCCCACAGGCTGCGCCCCTGGGCAGAGGGGATACGATATTCCCGTTTTGTCCACCCCCACCTTTGTAATTCCCACAGTAAATATTGGCAGGCTCCGGCCCCCTGCGGCTATTGTAATGTATGTCTGGCCTGCTTTTTCTATTGGCCTGCCCTGTGTATCTGTGTTATATATTCTGTGTGCTGTGATTAAAGTGGGTTCTTTTAGACTGGGAATACGTGGAGTAGCAGTCAGCTTTTATATGCTCTCACGTAATCAAGGAATTCCAGCCAGCGTCCTTCATTCAGAATCCAGCAAAAGCAGAGTGGACCTCCTGAAACACGGGGGGTGCTGAAAGAGGTACTACAGCACAGTAGACCACGCTACACTGGTGGCAGACAGCGAGATATGAGACCCCTTCTACAGGAGGAAAGGAATGAATGGAAGACAACTACCAGAAGTTAAAGAGGACTATATTAAAAGATCTGGTGGAAGCCCGAGGGTTAATCGCCAGCAACAAAACAAAAGCGGATTTGATAGCAGCCATCATGGAACACGACAGTGCAGCGCCCCCCAATGTGAACGTGGAGGAGACTGAATTCCAGAGGGAGGTAAAGAACAGACTGGCGTTCTATGGCCCAAACCCTACAGTAGAGATCATACGAGAGGTGATGGCTGATGTGCGTACTGATCTGAAGGAAGAGATGGCTGAGTGGATCAGGATAGAGCTAGCCAAGATGGAGATGGCAGTGCGGAGAGAGGAGAGTCAGCGAGCAATGGGAGCTCTGGCCTCCGCCCAGGTACCTTCAACAGTAAGCCACAAAAAGATCCAGTATAATGCCTTCCGACAGATGGGGGAGGCAGAGGAAGACATTGATGGCTTTCTGCAGGACTTTGAGCGGCAGTGTGCCCTTCATCAAGTGAAGCCGGAGGAACGGGTTCAGATTCTAGCCAGCAAGCTGACAGGCCGGGCAGCGGACGCCTATCGCACGGTACCTGATGAGGACTGTATGGACTATGAGCGGATCAAAGAAGTGATCTTGGCCCGGTATGCGCTGACACCAGAGGCATACCGCCAAAAGTTCCGCGGACTTATAAAACGAGTAACCGATACCCACGCTGAATGGGCCTGTAAATTACGGCGGTCACTGCTACAGTGGATACAAGGGAGCCAAGCAACCAATAAGGAGGACGTCCTCCAGCTCTTCTTGTTAGAACGATTCTTTAATGGACTAAACCCCGAGACACAGGAATGGCTTCGGGACAGGCGGCCAATGACTCTTGAGGAAGCCGCTTGTCTGGCCGATGAACATCATGACGCCAGGAGGTCTCAGTTGTCCGGATCAAAGATGGTCACTAGGGGTCCGCCCATGGACCCGGAGGGCCCCAAACCACCGAAGATTGTAGGGGGACCAGCTAGAAACCCGGCCTACCACAGTTCCCCTGGGGCGTGATGCCACACCTGCCGTCAGCTGGACCACCTGCAAAGACAATGTCCCAACCGGACTCAGCATACCCAGTGGCCAAAGGCGGGAACAGCTACCTTCCGCCGGGCCGCTGTACACTGCTACCAAGGCGAAGCTGACCCGGCATTGGGGGCTACGACTAACCAAGGGGTGGAAGACATGGAGGAAGTGCTGCATGAAGTAGACCCCGTGCAGGCAGCCCGGGCAGATAATCGACAACAGCATCGACAGGTCGTGTGGATTAATGGGAAACGCATGCAGGGACTAAGAGATTCCGGAGCAACTTTGACCCTTGTGAAGCCTCATCTCGTCCGGGACCAAGAGAAGACGGACCGGACAGTGGCAGTCCGTGTAGCAGGGGGAGCCATACATCGACTGCCCACTGCCAGGATTCACCTGAACTGGGGAGTTGGGGATGGCCTTGTTGAGGTCGGCTTGGTGGAGGATTTGCCTGCAGACGTTTTGCTGGGAAATGACTTGGGGCCCATGTTGTCTGCCTTCTCGGTTGCCCCTCTGGCTGAGACATATCCTGTGACCACCCGGAGACAAGCTCGAGCTGCGGAGGCGGAATCACACTCAGAGGAGGCCCAGGTAAGACATCGCAGCCTTACACGTATTCCCATAGCCAGACACATTTCTTGGGCCACCCCAGATGAATTTAAGAGGGAGTTACTTGAGGATCCTTCATTGGAGAGATATCGGGGGAAGGCACAGGAGGAGAGAGGGGTACTGGAAGGGGAACAGTTTATATGGAAGCAGGGACTCCTCTACCGGATCACAGAGCAGCACCACACAGGGACGAGCCCCACTATAAAACGACATCTGGTAGTTCCCAAGAAGTATAGGCAGGAGTTACTGCGAATCTCTCATGACATACCCTTGGCCGGGCACTTCGGCGTCAGTCACATCGTCTGACACAAAACTTCTTTTGGCCGGGGGTAACCTATGATGTTCGTCAATACTGCCAGACCTGTGACAGTTGCCAGCGCATTGGCAAGAGGGGAGATCGATGCAAGGCCAAATTACGCCCCCTCCCCATTGTGGAGGAACCATTTAGCCGAGTAGCGGTCGATCTGATAGGGCCGTTAGCCAAACCGAGTCCGTCAGGGAAAAGGTATATATTGACAGTGGTAGATTATGCCACACGGTATCCAGAGGCGGTTGCGTTACCTAACATACTGCCAGAGACGGTGGCGGCCGCCCTGCTCCAGGTTTTCTCACGGGTTGGATTTCCCCGGGAGATAATCTTGGACCAGGGTACCCAGTTTACAGCAGAGGTGACCAACCAACTGTGGAAGCTGTGCGGCGTAAAGTCCATTAGAAGCGCCCCGTACCACCGGCAAACCAATGGGTTGTGTGAACGCTTTAACGGGACGTTAAAACAACTCATTGGGACTTTTACCAGGACCTACAGGGACTGGGAGAAATTCTTGCCTCACCTCCTGTTTGCCTATCGATAGGTGCCCCAAGAATCCACGGGGTTCTCCCCATTCGAACTGGTATACGGGAGACGGGTAAGGGGACCCCTAGATTTAGTGCTAGAACACTGGGAAGGGGAGTGCATCATAGAAGGGGTACCTATTGTACCCTATGTGCTGGAAATCCGGGACCGCCTACACGAGCTGACCCAGGCTGTACGTGGGAACATGCAGGTGGCCCAGCGGCGCCAGCGCGTATGGTACGATCGGAGGGCCAGAGAGCGCACCTTGGAAATAGGGCAGAAGGTCCTGGTGTTAGAGCCCGCTAGGCAGAACAAGTTCCAAGCTGCATGGCAGGGGCCCTACCAGGTAGTGGGGAAAATAGCTGACACCACCTATAATGTTGCCGATTGTGACGACCCCAGGGTTATCCGCATGTTCCACGTGAATATGCTGAAGCCCTATCGGGAGCGCCCTGAAGAGGTAGTGGCCATCTGTGCACCTGAAGCAGAGGATTTAGCCGGACTTCCCTTGCCTGATGTCTTAGGGGAGAGGACTCAGTCTAAAACATGGGACCAGGTACACTGGGGTGAAGACTTAGGTCCCCGGGAGAGACAGCAGGCGGGGGAGTTGTTGAGGCAGCGACAGAGGATGTTTTCGGGGAAACCCGGGTACACTCACCTGGCACAACACAAGGTTGAGACCCAGGATCAGACCCCCCTGCGACAACCCCCCTTCCGCGTTCCTGACTCTGTACGAGAAGGGATGCGACAAGAGATACAAGAGATGTTGCGTTTAGGGGTCATTGAAGAGTCAGATAGTCCCTGGGCATCCCCCGTAGTGTTAGTGCCCAAGAAGGATGGGACTACACGGTTTTGTGTAGACTATCGTAAGCTCAATGAGAAAACAGTGATGGATGTGTATCCCATGCCGCGTGTGGATGAGTTGTTAGACCGGCTGGCAGGGGCAAAGTATTTGACCACCATCGATCTATGCAAAGGCTACTGGCAGATTCCCCTTAGTCCTGATGCTATTCCCAAGTCGGCATTTGTCACCCCGTTTGGCTTATTCCAGTTTCGAGTTATGCCATTCGGGATGAAGACTGCCCCGGCGACCTTCCAGAGGCTGGCTGACCGGCTTCTGGATGGTCTCCAGGACTATGCGTGTGCCTACCTGGATGACATAGCCATCTACAGCGCGACATGGGAAAAGCATCTAAATCACCTAGAGACAGTATTAGACAGGATCCACAAGGCCGGAATCACCCTGAACCCAAACAAGTGTCACGTGGGCAAAGCTGAGGTTCAGTATTTAGGGCATTGGGTGGGAAGTGGGAAACAGAGACCAGAACCAGCCAAGATTGAGGCCATAGCCAAATGGCCCACCCCACGCACTAAAACCCAGGTCATGGCATTTCTAGGGACAGCGGGGTATTACAGGAAATTCATTCCCAATTACAGCAGCGTGGCCAAGCCCCTCACTGATCTGACCCGTAAGAACCAACCCCGCCAGGTAACCTGGACCCCAGAGTGCGAGGAAGCCTTCCGCAAACTAAAGGACGCCCTCACCAGTACCCCTGTATTGGCCGCACCCGATCCAACTAAACGTTTCCTTGTTCACACAGACGCTTCTATGTTTGGATTGGGGGCAGTACTGAGCCAAGTCGGGCCGGACGGCCAAGAACACCCGGTAGCTTACCTGAGTCGGAAACTACTGCCCCGTGAAGTGAGCTATGCGGCCATCGAGAAGGAGTGCCTGGCAATAGTATGGACACTCAAAAAGTTACAACCATATTTGTATGGACGACAGTTTTCCCTCCTAACGGACCATAATCCCCTAGTCTGGCTTAAAGGGACACTGTCACCTGAATTTGGAGGGAACAATCTTCAGCCATGGAGGCTGGGTTTTTGGGTGTTTGATTCACCCTTTCCTTACCTGCTGGATGCATGCTGGCTGCAATATTGGATTGAAGTTCATTCTCTGTCCTCCGTAGTACACGCCTGCGCAAGGCAAGATTACCTTGTGCAGGCATGTACTACGGAGGACAGAGAATGAACTTCAATCCAATATTGCAGCCAGCATGCAGCCAGCAGGTAAGGAAAGGGTGAATCAAACACCCAAAAACCCAGCCTCCATGGCTGAAGATTGTTCCCTCCAAATTCAGGTGACAGTGTCCCTTCAATCGGGTCTCCGGAGACAACGCTAGATTACTGCGGTGGAGTTTAGCGCTACAACCTCTGGACTTCACCATCCACTACAGACCCGGCAAACAAAACGGTAATGCCGATGGACTAAGTCGACAAACGGAACTTGTACCAACCCCATAAACTTCGGTCATCCCCAAATCGATCTGTTAAGGATCAGACTGTGTATGCCGATCGCGTCGCTGAAAAGGGGAGCCGTGTTACAGAACCCCCAGCACCAAGAATATGTTATGCAGTATATATTATGTATAATAGGTTCCATGTATCAGTCCACAGGCTGCGCCCCTGGTCAGAGGGGACAAGATATTCTCCTTCTGACCACCCCCACCTTTGTAATTCCCACAGTAAATATCAGCAGGCTCCGACCCCCTGCGGCTATTGTAATGTATGTCTGGCCTGCTTTTTCTATTGGCCTGCCCTGTGTATCTGTGTTATACAGGTCCTTCTCAAAAACTTAGCATATAGTGTTAAATTTCATTATTTACCATAATGTAATGATTACAATTAAACTTTCATATATTATAGATTCATTATCCACCAACTGAAATTTGTCAGGTCTTTTATTGTTTTAATACTGATGATTTTGGCATACAACTCCTGATAACCCAAAAAACCTGTCTCAATAAATTAGCATATCAAGAAAAGGTTCTCTAAACGACCTATTACCCTAATCTTCTGAATCAACTAATTAACTCTAAACACATGCAAAAGATACCTGAGGCTTTTATAAACTCCCTGCCTGGTTCATTACTCAAAACCCCCGTCATGGGTAAGACTAGCGACCTGACAGATGTCAAGAAGGCCATCATTGACACCCTCAAGCAAGAGGGTAAGACCCAGAAAGAAATTTCTCAAAAAATAGGCTGTTCCCAGAGTGCTGTATCAAGGCACCTCAATGGTAAGTCTGTTGGAAGGAAACAATGTGGCAGAAAACGCTGTACAACGAGAAGAGGAGACCGGACCCTGAGGAAGATTGTGGAGAAGGACCGATTCCAGACCTTGGGGAACCTGAGGAAGCAGTGGACTGAGTCTGGTGTGGAAACATTCAGAGCCACCGTGCACAGGCGTGTGCAGGAAATGGGCTACAGGTGCCGCATTCCCCAGGTAAAGCCACTTTTGAACCATAAACAGCGGCAGAGGCGCCTGACCTGGGCTACAGAGAAGCAGCACTGGACTGTTGCTAAGTGGTCCCAAGTACTTTTTTCTGATGAAAGCAAATTTTGCATGTCATTCGGAAATCAAGGTGCCAGAGTCTGGAGGAAGACTGGGGAGAAGGAAATGCCAAAATGCCTGAAGTCCAGTGTCAAGTACCCACAGTCAGTGATGGTGTGGGGTGCCATGTCAGCTGCTGGTGTTGGTCCACTGTGTTTCATCAAGGGCAGGGTCAATGCAGCTAGCTATCAGGAGATTTTGGAGCACTTCATGCTTCCATCGGCTGAAATGCTTTATGGAGATGAAGATTTCATTTTTCAGCACGACCTGGCACCTGCTCACAGTGCCAAAACCACTGGTAAATGGTTTACTGACCATGGTATTACTGTGCTCAATTGGCCTGCCAACTCTCCTGACCTGAACCCCATAGAGAATCTGTGGGATATTGTGAAGAGAAAGTTGAGAGACGCAAGACCCAACACTCTGGATGAGCTTAAGGCCGCTATTGAAGCATCCTGGGCCTCCATAACATCTCAGCAGTGTCACAGGCTGATTGCCTCCATGCCACGCCGCATTGAAGCAGTCATTTCTGCCAAAGGATTCCCGACCAAGTATTGAGTGCATAACTGAACATTATTATTTGATGTTTTTTTTGTTTGATATTAAAAAACACTTTTATTTGATTGGATGGGTGAAATATGCTAATTTATTGAGACAGGTTTTTTGGGTTATCAGGAGTTGTATGCCAAAATCATCAGTATTAAAACAATAAAAGACCTGACAAATTTCAGTTGGTGGATAATGAATCTATAATATATGAAAGTTTAATTGTAATCATTACATTATGGGAAATAATTAAATTTAACACTATATGCTAATTTTTTGAGAAGGACCTGTATATTCTGTGTGCTGTGAATAAAGTCTTTTCTTTTAGACTGGAAATACGTGGAGTAGCAGTCAGCTTTTATATGCTCCCATGTAATCAAGAAATCCTAGCCAGCGTCCTTCATTCAGAATCCAGGAAAAGCAGAGTGGACCTCCTGAAACACGGGGGGTGCTGAAAGAGGTACTACAGCACATTAGACCTCCAAACGTAAAATCAGAGGAAAATGACATTACTGCAACGACCAGGACCCTGGGGCGCTGCATCTTCCTGCAGGACCCTCATTCTCCAGAGATTCAAGGACAGACGTCCGCCATCTTCCTTTACCATTTGCTGATTTTGTAGATGGAGGCCCTGGGCAAGTGCCGAGCATGCCCCTCTAATGGCCGTCCTGGCCAAGATGCAGCAGAACTGGCCCAAACCCCGATACCACCACTGCACAGTATATCGGGTAAATCCCGGCCTCAGTGCAGCACCACATGAGGACCTAATGATGGAGGTAAGCGGCAGGCCTCCGTCTGCCAAGGGGACTGCTCCGTTTAAACAGAGATTGACAGCGGCATGCAAATGGTTAACAGCAGCAATCAGAGTTCAGCTCCTGAGTTCCTCCTGACACGATATATCTGTCTGTTTATATTAAGGGGGTAACATAACACAGGTCGCTCACTCCTGTCATCCCATCGATTGCAAAAATCCCACTCATTTCATCTTCCTATAATCTGCTGATCCTTAAGGGATCACATACTTTCTCCGCTCACACGTGATATTGGAGCATTTACAATGATAGAGTCGCAGACTTTTCACTTGTTTTTTGAAAACCTGATGTCATTTTAGGTGAAAAATATTCAGAAATCTGGAGGATTCAGAGGGTTCACAAACTTTCCGAAGCACTCCGGTCCTGTGATAGGGGCTTCTGTCCTGGCCCTTGTGGTTGGGGCCCCTTCCTTCGTGGTGACCCTGTGCTATCAGTGGCTTTACCGCTGTGATTAATCTAGTCAATACTTGGCGGTGGCTGCACCGGCGGAGGATCACGCTGATCTGCAGCACACGGATCGTTTGCCACCTGCAGTTTATTTCTTTCTGCACTTAGAGGATTATTTAATTAAAAGCGTCTCAGGCGCTGGAAATCCACCATCTCTGGAGGTTCAGCCGGGGTTAACGCAGCCCCACCACAGACTGTACCATGGCATGCTTTCTACCCTAGTCACATCCAGAGCTGCAGTTACCGTTCTGCTGTCAGCGCTCAGAATCGTAAACCCCCGAGCGCCATTTCTTACACAGCAGGACACTGTGGATGCAGCTTTGTATGGGACTGGAGGAAAGGCTTTAATAAGATCGGGAGTATAAACGTGGCGCCATGCACCTTCTATTTAGCTTTAGATAATATACTCCATTCACATCCAGAGCTGCAGCTGCCTACTTGACCATCACCCATAATGCATTGCAGCACGGTGTAGTGCATGATGGGCTGTCAGGAGATCGGAAGAATGTGTTGTTGTCCCAACTGCACTTCCGGAACTTTCCACTGCATTTGGTGTTACAAAAGCAAAGCCCTATGGCAGGCACATGCCTGTGGGTGATGACAGCCCCCCTTCGCATGCTTTTCTCCTCACTCTGCCTGCGTGTGTAATCCTATACCCCTCCCCCCTTCAGGAATTTTTATGGCTATGAGCTGCGAAAGCCAGGGTCCTTAAACCCCTCATTCCCCCCTCCTGCCTAATACCAGCCAAAACTGGTACAGAAACTGCATGGGACTCTTGTTCTTTTAAGGGTATGTATACTGGCACCAATCCGGGCTAGAGATAAGGATTATATATTCCTGATGTCCATCGAGAGATCTATAGCTCACTGAAATCGCTAGGAGCTAAACCCAACGAGTTGCAAGGAGCAGATTGCTCCATAAGCAGGTCATGTATCTAGGCTGGGTTTATACTTAAAAGAACCCCCCTGACGTGAACATCCCGATCATGGTGTTGTTTGTATACAAGGTTCATACAGCGAGTTATGTACAGAATTGGTCGGTCACAGCTCAAAGAAAGGGGAGGATTCAGCCTCTGAGAGGTCACCACCGGGAAAGTGCCTTGGTTTTGGGCTGGGAGATAACTGAGTGGGACATCTGTCTTTAGGGTCTTTTTGTCCGGAGTCTAGCTGCAAGACAGATGTGTGATGCATCTTGATGTGTCCCCTGAGCACATGGTTAGCCATGAGATGAAATGATCTGAACGAAATAAGTGTTTTTTCAACTTTAATCCCATTTTATTTGTAATTATACTGTACATACGATACTTTTCTTTATATCTTTTTATACTTCTGTAAACACTGCCTACCTTTTTAGAGTAAAATAACTAGCTTTGTCTCTCCTTGCTCTATAACGTACTGTCACGTCCTCTGAAGTGAATTACGCTACTAATCTGGGTTGGCTTCGGACCAGTTAATAATTAAGAAATTGGAGCTGGTGGCAGTGGGATTTGTCCTGTGTGTTTGGGAGGCTTTGTAGCGACGGCAGCGTTGATAATTATTGTTCCCGCCTAAGTGGGAGTAGTTATATCGCCCTCGCTGCAGTGTGCCCATTAGCCAGTGCAAAGTAAGGCAGCCTTGCTGTTGACTAACTATCCTAGGTGCAGTACCCTGACTGACCGGAGGGTAAGGGGGCAGCCAGAGAGCTGCAAGTTCCAAACCGGAATATATATAAATCCCCTTCAGAAAGAACCAGGGGCAACCAAACAACCCCGGTTCATGACAAATTGGTGAGTGGTGGGGATGATAAAGGTATCCTCCCTGTGAACCGTGGCATGGGCTATTAGCTATATAATCAGGGCACCGATTGTTATAGTGTGCCTGCAGCTCTGGCTGTGACTGGAGTAACGGCAGTTCCCGGGTAGGACGTGCTGCCAGTTCCGCTGCCGTCATTAGACCAGTCGGTGACGCTGGCACAGGATTGCACTTTCCATGCCGCTGAACACCAGACGTGGAGGGTGCGGCGCTGTTTGAACGATCGCAGAATCTTGTGGATTTTAAGTTCAGCCAAGGAACAAAACACAATCGGAGCCACAAATAGGCGAGTGCCCGCAGCAGTGCCCGGGGCAGAGCTGCACGGAGGTGACGGGTGCTGACGTACAACCCAGCGAGCGGCTGTCAGTGCTGAAGCCAGAAACTGCGGTGGGAAAGGGATTGCTCGGCCCCGTTGGCTACAGGACTCCTCTCCAGTAGGATGTGTGCACACGTTTAGTGTTTGCAACAGGACTTTCTGCATCCTCGGCCAGAAAACGCTGCATTAGGCTATGTGCAGACGTTGCAGATTTGACTGTGGAATTTTCTGTGCAGATTCTGAATTTCTTGGCAGAAAACGCAGGTCAGAATCAGCACTTTTTTGGTATGTGCACACGTTGCAGATTTTTGTGCAGATTTCTATTATGGAATGGGTGCAGAAACGCAGCAGATCTGCAAAAAGAATTGACATGGTCCTTTTTTGAATCTGCTGCATTTTCTGTGCAGAATTTTCTGCACCATTAGCACAGCATTTTTATTTTGCCATTGATTTACATTGTACTGTAAACTACTTGCAGATCTGCAGCGTTTCTGCGAGGAAAAAAAAAAAGCTGCAGTTCTGCAGGAAATCTGCAACGTGTGCACATACCCTAAATCAATTGCGGATCTGCAGCGTTTCTGCACTGCAAAAAACGCTGCGGATCCGCAACGTGTGCACATAACCTTAGGTCACAAGCAGCAATAGTTGCAGGTCTGACGCTGTGGATTTATGCAGCGGCCATATGTTACAGAACACAGGGGAGCGGGGGCAATTGTTTCTACAAGTGTGTATGTGCACCTGCAGATCACCTGCGGGCACTGACATGGGGGCATCTTTAGGAACCACAGCATGTCCTTCTCTTGCAGTGATGAGTCTCCACAACAGATTTCACCAGTACAACGTATCATATGCAGTGATGGATCGGTGATCAGAGGAGTCACCCGCACTCAATAGACGGCAGCGGGCACTGGGCCTAAGGTGTGACGTTTACATGCGATTATGTTGTAGCTTTTTCCCACACTCAGAACAGGTGAAATCTGCCGAAGAAACGTTGAATTTACTCATCGCAGGTTTTATTCTGCAAGAAAACGAAGTAACGTGTGCTAGACATCAGGAATCTCATTCATTCACTTTGCTGCCCGAGAAGTTTTTTAGGTTGTCACAAACCTGTGCATAAAGCCGGCAGTGTGTGCACAGACACCAAGGTACAGCTGTGCAGTATAGAACGGTGCCCGCGAAGACGTGATCCGACACCACACTATGAAGCAGGAACGCTGCACAGCACCGTGAGCTATGGCTGGTGGGGAACATGGAGAGACTCCCCCGTAACTAATGAGTCCTCCAGAGCTGCACTCACTATTCTGCTGTTACATCATGTCTTATCCTCCAGAGCTGCAGTCGTGTCTTATCCGCTCATCATCTCCAGAGCTGCACTCACTAGTCACAGCTGACTACAAGTCCCAGGCTGGCCTCCGTCCCCAATGTTTGTGCCATCTTTGCCAGAGCCGTATCAAAGTCCCGTCTGCATAGACACTGGCATGTGCCCAGGTCACCGTACCCTGATCTGCTCCTGACATGGGGCAGTGACCGGTCGATTAGGAGCTCACTCCAGGCTCTGGAGGGTGCACGACCCCTGGAGGTTACACCAGTATGAGGGCGCCTGCTCACTAGCTCAGCACGTACCGGTGCCCCTTACTGGCAGAGTTGGCATCAGCCTCCATGGTGGATGAGGACCCAACTGCAGGACGAGGGGCTGCAGTAACCTGCACATGGCATGGGGTGCTGCACCAACACGGCAGCCATTGTACCCCATAGTCCGAACAATGCACCCAGATCCGACTACGTATTCGGGTGCACTGAGCGGCAGCGTCACCTTCAGAGCTGCACTCGTGTCCTGCAGCACTTGCTGCTATGTGAGAACAGCGAGCGCAGCTTCGGCAGGGACTGGAGCACATTTCCTCCATGCGGATGACCTCCAGGATTATGTAGCAGCGGTCAGGTCACCGTTTTCTCTGCATGCGCCAACATCTGGGCAAACACCTCCGATCGTGTATTTGCTTTTCCATTGCTCGCGGCGATATAGATTAACCCCTCAGGTGCCAGCAGATTTTAAGGACAGACCAGAGACAGCAGCAGAGATACGTCAAGGAGCTTTTATTTCACAACACAAGTGATGACAATTTCCTGAGCAGTAAAGGAACACAACGGCAATAACCGTACAGGACACTAGTGGTGCGGGGTCGTCACAGTGTGCCAGGCTGGAGGGCGCCGGACACAGAATAAGGCACTTCTTCCTTCTCGGGAGGAGGGATGTAGATCAGTACACGGCCGCCAGCCAGTGGTCACTTCCCAATCCGGAACCGGCCCTAGGACAAGACTTCATGGCAGCAGCACATTACACTAGTCACATCCAGAGCTGCAGTCAGTAACAGAGCCTCTGCCTGCAGTGCCTGAACTACATCTCACACGATGCACTGCAGAGGGGCTGGACATGAAGGTGTGACCACAGATTACCCCGAGACCCTGCATGAAGGCCAACATGCCCCCAACCGGTCGCTGCTCCCCGGCCTCCGCTCCTTGACGCAAGTGGCTTTTCTATAGTCTGACACTGCAGTAAGTGGATAGGGGGAAAAAAAAAAAAAAACTGGAAAAAAAAAAAACCCCAAAAAGTAAAGCAACTGCAGTCTGAAATCCAAAACTAGCAACAAAAAAAAATTTTTTTTTGAGTCTGCACCCAGTAGAAGGGTGAGAAACCGTGGCGCAGCCCGATAAGGCACAATCGCCCCGGCTCATAACATAAATAGCACTTCACATCCAGAAACAAACACCCGCTCCCAAACCTTTTTTTTTTTTTTTAACTTTTTGTCCTATTTTTGGTTTTAAGGCTTTTACAATAAATAAACACAAGTCACCACTTTTTTTGGTAATTTCTGCTGTTTTTTCCCCCCCCCTTCATTTCTTTAGCTCCCAGGCCCTTCCTAGCCCCAAGTCCCAGAGTGGGGAGAAGAGTTTGATCGCGCCGTTCTGATAGTGGAGGACACATCCAAACACTGATTGGTAAGGAAAACAAAAAAACAAAAAACCAACCACCAAACCCTGTGACCGTTGGGGGCCCTAGGACTCAATCACAGCTTGTTGCTACACGATCACAGTATCGGCGGTCCGGTGGAGGTGCGTGGGTCAGACCTCTACCATTTACAGTCAATATTTGGGGTGGTGGGGCACATGTGATGTGGAGTGGGCTTCTGGTTGCATCCAGTAATAAAGGCTCAGTAGTCAGTAAGGGTCCACTGCCTCCAGCCCCCTAACTGCACGGCAGCCACGTCGGGTAGGACTGGCTGTAGGAGACGGCTGTGTTGGCGATGTAGTAGTTGCTGAAGTTGGCATCGCTCACATACGGTGCAGGCTGGTAGTAGCAGGTGACATTGGTGGCATTGGGGATAATGTTCTGCTCGGCCAGCACCCTGAGGGCGAGCAGGGAGATCAGGTTTAGAGTCTGTCGGCGCTCGTGGCCCATCAGGCACACTGTACTCTCATTCACCACCCTGCGGAGGATCATCAGGTAGTCATACTTGCTCTTCTCCTCCCCGATGAAGTGGTTCTGGAGATACGACTCCAGCTTGCGCTGCTGCTCGAAGATGTCGGAGAAGTCAATGAAGAAGCGGGAGCACATGTAGCGCTCCAGGGACTTGATCTGCTCCTTGTCTGCCGGCTTGAAGTCCCGCACCAGCAGATTGCTGTACTTCATCAGGCCACCGCCCCGGATCTCCTCTGGATTCTTGGTAGCGATCTGCCTATTCCGGAGGTGGCCCAAGGAGGCTTCAAAGTCTCCATACATGCTTTCCCCAATGACGGTGGGGTGGAAGTGCTCAGACATTGGGTTCTCTGAGCAGTCGTAGTAGAAGAGCAGAGAGTCCAGCACAATCTGGAAGGAGTCCACGCTGAACTCAAACTGCCGGCGGATGGAGTGGACAAACTTCAGCTCGATGTTCCTACCGTCCTTGTTGGAGAGCGAGATGAGGCTCCAGCGGTCCAAGTCCGTGAACACCTTCACTAGCTTCTGCACGTAGGCCTCCTTCAGGGTGACAGGGCTGATCCGCTCCTTGTTCACCCCCTCCGGCAGGAAGTTGAGGAGCAATCCTATGACCACATCTTTCACAAGCTGGAAGTCAGCCTCAGAGGAGATGGTCACCCCAAAAATCAAGTCCAAGTCCTTGTAGCCCAGACCGTTATCCTTCACGAGGACGTGACTAGCAGCAGAGCCATTGAGCCGCACATCCCGCACTTTGATCCCCGCATCCTCCAGGTGGCAGCGGACCATCTGCACAATGTCCTTCAGTGTGATCTTCAGGGTGGGGAAGTTCCCACGTCCGTGGATGGGGACCACCTCAGTAAGGAAGCTGTTCAGGCGATCCACCTGCTCCCAGGTCAGGACGCTGCAGGCTTGGGGGGAGTTGCTGCTGTCACTTCCTTGGCTTGCCATGCTTCTGGTATCTGCAGGGCAGAGAAGGAGATGGTCAGGACAATGTCAAGACAGGAGGACCAGCGACATTAGGCTTTCCTCTAGTCACATCCAGAGCTGCAAGTACAACATGAGGATTCAGTGCTGCAGGCATTAATAAGTAGAGTTGTGAATGCAGCTCTGGATGTGAGTGGAGCAGGGCACAGTATAAGATCTAAAGAAATATGTGACATGCTGGACAGCAGGGGGAGCTGCAGAACTATAATTAGTCAAAGCCCCCAAGTGCCAATCTCAGACAGGTCAATCAGTCCAATGCGCAGAGAGGACGACAGGTCAGCTGCCATCAGGGCACATAGGATGTGAACTCTGGCCACCAGGTTTGGTGTGGGGAAACCATAGGCAGGCAGGGGGTCAGACTTGTCCAGCCCTGGAGCACAGTGGTGGTCATCCATTATACATGTGTGATGCAGACAGCACATACCTGCTGTAGGTTCACAGCCTGGCACAATATGGGCATTACCAGGACACATCATGTGGGCGCAGGGCCAGCTCTGCTTACACTAGACCTGTAGTGACTGCATGTCCCTGGCCACCGGCCAACCCAACAGCTTTTAATAGAAGCCCTGGCAGCGAGCCAGCCATCACTAGAGTAGGAAGCACAGACGTAGCCCCGGCCCAAAAACCTATGTACCCCAGCGCCGGAGGAGCGGCTGATAACAGGGAGCAAAGCATGCATCTCCTAGACCCAGAGACCGGCGGCACAGGTCTCGCCCCGGATCAGCGGCAGCCCGGCACAGGTCTCGCCCCGGATCAGCGGCAGCCCGGCTGACAAGTCCACACACGTATAATCTGAGCAGCTGGACAGGTGGCACAGACCCCCTGCTCCCGAGCTCATTACACCGCACAGGGGGCACCCAACGGCAGCTCTGCAACTTACACTTCTGTCAAGAACTGATCGCTGTCAGGGACCAAGGGAAGTGGCCATATGCTAAACAAAAAAAAAAAAAAAAAAAAAACCAGCACACAGGTACTCCCAGCAGAGGATTCGTTACATTGTAATAAACCCCAGCTGTCAGCAGGACAGAGCAGCAGCCATCATCTCCAAAGCCGGTCCACTAGAAGTCTATAGCCATGCCCCCCCTCCCCCCAGTGACAGACAGCAGCGCTTCTGACCCAACAGCTACATACAGACAGCAGATAGGTGCCCTGGTCCGATTACAGGAGTCACTACCAAGGCTGCAACACCAGACGTGCAGGATGAGCATGGATGATGGTCTACTTGGCAGAGGAAGCATCTGTGGGTACCCTAGCAGTCATCAATATCTCTGCTTTCTGTCAGTGAATAAAGACATCCGAGTTGGTGTTGGGATCCAATTGTAGCAAATGCTCAGCTGTGACAGTCTGGGCAAACAGGACAAGTTATGTTCACCGATAGCAAGCAGAGATCTTTCAGTCACTCACTGGTCAGCAGTTGATTAGAGATGACAGCGGAGGTCGGGCACAGACGAGTCCTCCTGACACTGGAGCACGGCCGCCATGTGCAGCGTTATCAGGGTCATGTATGGGGGCTCCATAATTGCAGGTTCTGAACCAAGACTTGAACCCACCAAGAGCAGCTTCACCAACCCTAGAATGTTAGCGTTGGAAGGGACCTCCGGGGTCATAGTGTCCACCCCCTGCTCAGTGCAGGAGTCACCAAATCATCTCAGACAGGTGTCTGTCCAGTCTCTGTGTGAAGACTTCCATTGAAGGAGAACTCACCACCTCTCGTGGCCGCCTGTTCCACTCATTGATCACCCTCACTGTCAAAAAGATTTTTCTAATATCTAATCTGTGTCTCCTCCCGTTGCTTCTAGTCTTTCCTTGTGCAAATGAGAATAATGATCATTCTACACTGACAGCCCTTCAGATATTTGTAGACGGCTATTAAGTCTCCTCAAGCTAAACATTCCCAGGCCATGTTCACACTTTATTTTTATTTTTTAAGCCAAAGCTGCGATTTCTCAGGAATAGAAATGAGTGAGCAGAGTTTTGCCTGAATTGAAGCGTGCAGCGTCGGCAGTTTCCAGCCTTTAAGGAATAAAATGACGACTATAATGTAGTCAAATAATTTGCGTCAAAACCCAAACTTGCGTTTTTCAGAGTTTTTTTTGGTGCCAAGAAAGTAGGTTTTGACTGCTGAAAACACAAAACTGCAGTGTATAAACATGGGGGCCTCCCATCTACAGCATAGTCTGATTGCAGCTCTGGATGTGACTGGAGTAGACCCGAAGCTCCGGACAGGTGAAGCATTTCGACAATGTCATGTAGTCAGCGATGCACTCATGTCTGACGTCAGCGCAGGGCTCAGCCGCCATGACAGCCCCCCACCCCCATACAGTGACACACAGACTATTTTAACAGGGTGTATCAGCGTTCCCCGAACAGAGCCCCGGCTATATATAGTGCAGGCTGCCGCGGTGCAAATATGGACAGAAGGCACCAAGACCCCCGGGACTCTGAGGGACAACAGACCCCCATAACGAGGGCCAAGTCCTGGAGAAGGGTAAATAATGCCAAGAACTCACTGACAGCAAGCAGAGATCCACAGAGGAAGTCCGTGTAAATCTGTCAGAGCTGACACTTAGTCACAGTGTATCAGTCAAGATTCATCAGTATGACTACTGCCACTCTCCAGCTGTTACAGAGCCCTGACATGCTGGGAACTGTGGTCCTCCAACAGCTGGCACCACTTGTGTGACATTAGGGTATGTGCGCACAGTCAGTAATCGCTGCGGTTTGGACGCTGCGTACTTATGGACGTGTTACAGCACAGTGGATGGGATGTCAGTCGCCTGTGGCTCACCCGTGGACACTGACATGAGGCACGTCTCTCCAGACCGCAGCGCTATCGGACATGGTTCAGTCATCACCAAGGAATCACCTGCGTTCAGACGGCAGCGGACAAGCGGTGCCACTTCAGAATAACCGGGGGAATCTAGGAGAAACCTCCCCAAAGTATGAGCGATCAGCGCCCCGATGGGCCCCCCCGTGCCAAGCGACAGATGGTAGCGTCAACTCTCCTCACACCGCGGCCCACCCAGCGCAGGGCGCTCCCCTCCTCCGTATCGCAAGACTATTGGGGCTCCCCCAGTCCAAGACCACTAAGTACATCCAGCAGTGAAGGAACTATACAGAGCACCGCTCTATGCAACAGGCGGCACAACGCACCACCCCACCATGCAACAGGCGGCACAACGCACCACCCCACCATGCAACAGGCGGCACAACGCACCACCCCACCATGCAACAGGCAGCACAACGCACCACCCCACCATGCAACAGGCGGCACAACGCACCACCCCACCGCTCTATGCAACAGGCGGCACAACGCACCACCCCATATATAACGGCTCGGTGTCGCGTATGCTGATATATTAGTATATTATACTCTGTGTGACATAATGGCTCGGTGCCGCGTATGCTGATATATATTAGTATATTATACCCTGTGTGACATATATAATGGCTCGGTACCATGTATGCTGTTATATGTCACACAGGGTATAATATACTAATATATCAGCATACGCGGCACCGAGCCATTATATATCACACAAGGTATAATATACTAATATATCAGCATACGCGGCACCGAGCCATTATATATGTCACACAGGGTATAATATACTAATATATCAGCATATGTGGCACCGAGCCATTATATATCACACAAGGTATAATATACTAATATATCAGCATACGCGGCACCGAGCCATTATATATGTCACACAGGGTATAATATACTAATATATCATGGCTCGGTACCGCGTATGCTGATATATTAGTATATTATACCACATGTTACATATATAATGGCTCGGTGCCGCGTATGCTGATATATTAGTACATTATACCTTGTGTGATATATATTGGCTCGGTGCCGCGTATGCTGATATATCACACAAGGTATAATGTACTAATATATCAGCATACGCGGCACCGAGCCATTATATATGTAACATGTGGTATAATATACTAATATATCAGCATACGCGGCACCGAGCCATTATATATTAGTATACTATACCTTGTGTGATATATAATGGCTCGGTGCCGCGTATGCTGATATATTAGTATATTATACCCTGTGTGACATATATAATGGCTCGGTGCCGCGTATGCTGATATATTAGTATATTATACCTTGTGTGATATATAATGGCTCGGTGCCGCGTATGCTGATATATTAGTATATTATACCCTGTGTGACATATATAACGGCTCGGTGTCGCGTATGCTGATATATTAGTATATTATACCACATGTTACTAATAGACCAGCATACGCAGCACAGACGATATACCCATGTTATACCCATGTTATACCTGATGTTACATAGATCAGCATACACAGCACCGGGCCGTCACCTGTAATGATGCACAATATTAGATCCCCCTCCTGACCACTGTCACACACGGTATAACACTCGCTCTGTGACGTCACACAGTGATATACCGCTCCCGCCGCCATCCCCCGTCCTGTCACTCACCAGGTCGCGGCACCGCTACAAACGGACTCTCCAGCTGATGCAGCGACTCTACGCTGACAGACGTCTCACTACTGACGCGCTTCTCTTATATAGGACGTAACACGCCGCCGCTCACGATCCCTCCGCCTCCGTGTAAGCACCATAGAAGTTACTTCCTGCTCACCAGGCCTCTGCCACAGAGACGCGAGGAACACATAGAGAGACTCCAACTTCACTGTCGTACGTACCGTGACCATCCCACGTCCCGGTCAGCGGGAATCCGGAGGCACTATTTTCCATCAACTTAATAGAGCATGAATCAATGCGCGTCTGTGACGTCACGAGCTCTATCAGTAATTGACTGCCGTCATGAATGGTTGCTAGGAGACTAATAAATAATAGGCGTGGCCTATGAGAATTCTTACTGTCTAAAGCCGAACACTTCACCAATCACCGAGAGCGGTGAGCGCCTTCCAACCAATCACACGGGCGCTCCGAACTATGAGGTAAAGTGAAAGCAGCGATCTAATTGGACGATTCGGGAGCCGCCTCAGTTCTTCTCACAGCAGATGAAATTGCGTCGTCACTCACAACCAAAGACAAGGAGGAGGAGGAGGAGAAGAAGGAGGAGGAGGAGGAGAAGAAGGAGGAGGAGGAGGAGGAGGTGACTGTGTGAGACCCCAGAGGGGTCACCAGACCGTACCCCAGAGATACAGCCAGAAAGAGGGGTCACCAGACCGTACCCCAGAGATACAGCCAGAAAGAGGGGTCACCAGACCGTACCCCAGAGATACAGCCAGGAAGAGGGGTCACCAGACCGTACCCCAGAGATACAGCCAGAAAGAGGGGTCACCAGACCGTACCCCAGAGATACAGCCAGGAAGAGGGGTCACCAGACCGTACCCCAGAGATACAGCCAGAAAGAGGGGTCACCAGACCGTACCCCAGAGATACAGCCAGAAAGAGGGGTCACCAGACCGTACCCCAGAGATACAGCCAGAAAGAGGGGTCACCAGACCGTACCCCAGAGATACAGCCAGGAAGAGGGGTCACCAGACCGTACCCCAGAGATACAGCCAGAAAGAGGGGTCACCAGACCATACCCCAGAGATACAGCCAGAAAGAGGGGTCACCAGACCGTACCCCAGAGATACAGCCAGAAAGAGGGGTCACCAGACCGTACCCCAGAGATACAGCCAGAAAGAGGGGTCACCAGACCGTACCCCAGAGATACAGCCAGAAAGAGGGGTCACCAGACCGTATCCCAGAGATACAGCCAGAAAGAGGGGTCACCAGACCGTACCCCAAAGATACAGCCAGAAAGAGGGGTCACCAGACCGTATCCCAGAGATACAGCCAGAAAGAGGGGTCACCAGACCGTACCCCAGAGATACAGCCAGAAAGAGGGGTCACCAGACCGTACCCCAGAGATACAGCCAGAAAGAGGGGTCACCAGACCGTACCCCAGAGATACAGCCAGAAAGAGGGGTCACCAGACCGTACCCCAGAGATACAGCCAGAAAGAGGGGTCACCAGACCGTACCCCAGAGATACAGCCAGAAAGAGGGGTCACCAGACCGTACCCCAGAGATACAGCCAGAAAGAGGGGTCACCAGACCGTACCCCAGAGATACAGCCAGAAAGAGGGGTCACCAGACCGTACCCCAGAGATACAGCCAGAAAGAGGGGTCACCAGACCGTACCCCAGAGATACAGCCAGAAAGAGGGGTCACCAGACCGTACCCCAGAGATACAGCCAGAAAGAGGGGTCACCAGACCGTACCCCAGAGACACAGCCAGAAAGAGGGGTCACCAGACCGTACCCCAGAGATACAGCCAGAAAGAGGGGTCACCAGACCGTACCCCAGAGACACAGCCAGAAAGAGGGGTCACCAGACCGTACCCCAGAGATACAGCCAGAAAGAGGGGTCACCAGACCGTACCCCAGAGATACAGCCAGAAAGAGGGGTCACCAGACCGTACCCCAGAGATACAGCCAGAAAGAGGGGTCACCAGACCGTACCCCAGAGATACAGCCAGAAAGAGGGGTCACCAGACCGTACCCCAGAGATACAGCCAGAAAGAGGGGTCACCAGACCGTACCCCAGAGATACAGCCAGAAAGAGGGGTCACCAGACCGTACCCCAGAGATACAGCCAGAAAGAGGGGTCACCAGACCGTACCCCAGAGAAACAGCCAGAAAGAGAGGTCACCAGACCGTACCCCAGAGACACAGCCAGAAAGAGAGGTCACCAGACCGTACCCCAGAGACACAGCCAGAAAGAGGGGTCACCAGACCGTATCCCAGAGATACAGCCAGAAAGAGAGGTCACCAGACCGTACCCCAGAGATACAGCCAGAAAGAGGGGTCACCAGACCGTACCCCAGAGATACAGCCAGAAAGAGGGGTCACCAGACCGTACCCCAGAGATACAGCCAGAAAGAGGGGTCACCAGACCGTACCCCAGAGATACAGCCAGAAAGAGGGGTCACCAGACCGTACCCCAGAGATACAGCTATAAAGAGGGGTCACCAGACCGTACCCCAGAGATACAGCCAGAAAGAGGGGTCACCAGACCGTACCCCAAAGATACAGCCAGAAAGAGGGGTCACCAGACCGTATCCCAGAGATACAGCCAGAAAGAGGGGTCACCAGACCGTACCCCAGAGATACAGCCAGAAAGAGGGGTCACCAGACCGTACCCCAGAGATACAGCCAGAAAGAGGGGTCACCAGACCGTACCCCAGAGATACAGCCAGAAAGAGGGGTCACCAGACCGTACCCCAGAGACACAGCCAGAAAGAGGGGTCACCAGACCGTACCCCAGAGATACAGCCAGAAAGAGGGGTCACCAGACCGTACCCCAGAGATACAGCCAGAAAGAGGGGTCACCAGACCGTATCCCAGAGATACAGCCAGAAAGAGGGGTCACCAGTCCTGAAGCTGCAACCCATAATGAGGTCCTGGTTATGGGGGACTTTAACTACCCGGATATTAACTGGGAAACAGAAACCTGTGAAACCCATAAAGGCAACAGGTTTCTGCTAATAACCAAGAAAAATTATCTTTCACAATTGGTGCAGAATCCAACCAGAGGAGCAGCACTTTTAGACCTAATACTATCTAATAGACCTGACAGAATAACAAATCTGCAGGTGGTTGGGCATTTAGGAAATAGCGACCACAATATTGTGCAGTTTCACCTGTCTTTCACTAGGGGGACTTGTCAGGGAGTCACAAAAACATTGAACTTTAGGAAGGCAAAGTTTGAACAGCTTAGAGATGCCCTTAATCTGGTAGACTGGGACAATATCCTCAGAAATGAGAATACAGATAATAAATGGGAAATGTTTAAGAACATCCTAAATAGGCAGTGTAAGCGGTTTATACCTTGTGGGAATAAAAGGACTAGAAATAGGAAAAACCCAATGTGGCTAAACAAAGAAGTAAGACAGGCAATTAACAGTAAAAAGAAAGCATTTGCACTACTAAAGCAGGATGGCACCATTGAAGCTCTAAAAAACTATAGGGAGAAAAATACTTTATCTAAAAAACTAATTAAAGCTGCCAAAAAGGAAACAGAGAAGCACATTGCTAAGGAGAGTAAAACTAATCCCAAACTGTTCTTCAACTATATCAATAGTAAAAGAATAAAAACTGAAAATGTAGGCCCCTTAAAAAATAGTGAGGAAAGAATGGTTGTAGATGACGAGGAAAAAGCTAACATATTAAACACCTTCTTCTCCACGGTATTCACGGTGGAAAATGAAATGCTAGGTGAAATCCCAAGAAACAATGAAAAACCTATATTAAGGGTCACCAATCTAACCCAAGAAGAGGTGCGAAACCGGCTAAATAAGATTAAAATAGATAAATCTCCGGGTCCGGATGGCATACACCCACGAGTACTAAGAGAACTAAGTAATGTAATAGATAAACCATTATTTCTTATTTTTAGTGACTCTATAGCGACAGGGTCTGTTCCGCAGGACTGGCGCATAGCAAATGTGGTGCCAATATTCAAAAAGGGCTCTAAAAGTGAACCTGGAAATTATAGGCCAGTAAGTCTAACCTCTATTGTTGGTAAAATATTTGAAGGGTTTCTGAGGGATGTTATTCTGGATTATCTTAATGAGAATAACTGTTTAACTCCATATCAGCATGGGTTTATGAGAAATCGCTCCTGTCAAACCAATCTAATCAGTTTTTATGAAGAGGTAAGCTATAGACTGGACCACGGTGAGTCATTGGACGTGGTATATCTCGATTTTTCCAAAGCGTTTGATACCGTGCCGCACAAGAGATTGGTACACAAAATGAGAATGCTTGGTCTGGGGGAAAATGTGTGTAAATGGGTTAGTAACTGGCTTAGTGATAGAAAGCAGAGGGTGGTTATAAATGGTATAGTCTCTAACTGGGTCGCTGTGACCAGTGGGGTACCGCAGGGGTCAGTATTGGGACCTGTTCTCTTCAACATATTCATTAATGATCTGGTAGAAGGTTTACACAGTAAAATATCGATATTTGCAGATGATACAAAACTATGTAAAGCAGTTAATACAAGAGAAGATAGTATTCTGCTACAGATGGATCTGGATAAGTTGGAAACTTGGGCTGAAAGGTGGCAGATGAGGTTTAACAATGATAAATGTAAGGTTATACACATGGGAAGAGGGAATCAATATCACCATTACACACTGAACGGGAAACCACTGGGTAAATCTGACAGGGAGAAGGACTTGGGGATCCTAGTTAATGATAAACTTACCTGGAGCAGCCAGTGCCAGGCAGCAGCTGCCAAGGCAAACAGGATCATGGGGTGCATTAAAAGAGGTCTGGATACACATGATGAGAGCATTATACTGCCTCTGTACAAATCCCTAGTTAGACCGCACATGGAGTACTGTGTCCAGTTTTGGGCACCGGTGCTCAGGAAGGATATAATGGAACTAGAGAGAGTACAAAGGAGGGCAACAAAATTAATAAAGGGGATGGGAGAACTACAATACCCAGATAGATTAGCGAAATTAGGATTATTTAGTCTAGAAAAAAGACGACTGAGGGGCGATCTAATAACCATGTATAAGTATATAAGGGGACAATACAAATATCTCGCTGAGGATCTGTTTATACCAAGGAAGGTGACGGGCACAAGGGGGCATTCTTTGCGTCTGGAGGAGAGAAGGTTTTTCCACCAACATAGAAGAGGATTCTTTACTGTTAGGGCAGTGAGAATCTGGAATTGCTTGCCTGAGGAGGTGGTGATGGCGAACTCAGTCGAGGGGTTCAAGAGAGGCCTGGATGTCTTCCTGGAGCAGAACAATATTGTATCATACAATTATTAGGTTCTGTAGAAGGACGTAGATCTGGGTATTTATTATGATGGAATATAGGCTGAACTGGATGGACAAATGTCTTTTTTCGGCCTTACTAACTATGTTACTATGTTACTATGTTACAGTCCGTACCCCAGAGATAGAGCCAGAAAGAGGGGTCACCAGACCGTACCCCAGAGAAACAGCCAGAAAGAGAGGTCACCAGACCGTACCCCAGAGATACAGCCAGAAAGAGGGGTCACCAGACCGTACCCCAGAGACACAGCCAGAAAGAGGGGTCACCAGACCGTACCCCAGAGATACAGGCAGAAAGAGGGGTCACCAGACCGTACCCCAGAGATACAGCCAGAAAGAGGGGTCACCAGACCGTACCCCAGAGATACAGCTATAAAGAGGGGTCACCAGACCGTACCCCAGAGATACAGCCAGAAAGAGGGGTCACCAGACCGTACCCCAGAGATACAGCCAGAAAGAGGGGTCACCAGACCGTACCCCAGAGATACAGCCAGAAAGAGGGGTCACCAGACCATACCCCAGAGATACAGCTATAAAGAGGGGTCACCAGACCGTACCCCAGAGATACAGCCAGAAAGAGGGGTCACCAGACCGTACCGCAGAGATACAGCCAGAAAGAGGGGTCACCAGACCATACCCCAGAGATACAGCCAGAAAGAGGGGTCACCAGACCGTACCCCAGAGATACAGCCAGAAAGAGGGGTCACCAGACCGTACCCCAGAGATAGAGCCAGAAAGAGGGGTCACCAGACCGTACCCCAGAGAAACAGCCAGAAAGAGAGGTCACCAGACCGTACCCCAGAGATACAGCCAGAAAGAGGGGTCACCAGACCGTACCCCAGAGACACAGCCAGAAAGAGGGGTCACCAGACCGTACCCCAGAGATACAGCCAGAAAGAGGGGTCACCAGACCGTACCCCAGAGATACAGCCAGAAAGAGGGGTCACCAGACCGTACCCCAGAGATACAGCCAGAAAGAGAGGTCACCAGACCGTACCCCAGAGACACAGCCAGAAAGAGGGGCCACCAGACCGTACCCCAGAGATACAGCCAGAAAGAGGGGTCACCAGACCGTACCCCAGAGATACAGCCAGAAAGAGGGGTCACCACACCGTACCCCAGAGATACAGCCAGAAAGAGGGGTCACCAGACCGTACCCCAGAGAAACAGCCAGAAAGAGGGGTCACCAGACCGTACCCCAGAGATACAGCCAGAAAGAGGGGTCACCAGACCGTATCCCAGAGATACAGCCAGAAAGAGGGGTCACCAGACCGTACCCCAGAGATACAGCCAGAAAGAGGGGTCACCAGACCGTACCCCAGAGATACAGCCAGAAAGAGAGGTCACCAGACCGTACCCCAGAGATACAGCCAGAAAGAGGGGTCACCAGACCGTACCCCAGAGATACAGCCAGAAAGAGGGGTCACCAGACCGTACCCCAGAGATACAGCCAGAAAGAGGGGTCACCAGACCGTACCCCAGAGATACAGCCAGAAAGAGGGATCACCAGACCGTATCCCAGAGATACAGCCAGAAAGAGGGGTCACCAGACCGTACCCCAGAGATACAGCCAGAAAGAGGGGTCACCAGACCGTATCCCAGAGATACAGCCAGAAAGAGGGGTCACCAGACCGTACCCCAGAGATACAGCCAGAAAGAGGGGTCACCAGACCGTACCCCAGAGATACAGCCAGAAAGAGGGGTCACCAGACCGTACCCCAAAGATACAGCCAGAAAGAGGGGTCACCAGACCGTACCCCAGAGATACAGCCAGAAAGAGGGGTCACCAGACCGTACCCCAGAGAAACAGCCAGAAAGAGAGGTCACCAGACCGTACCCCAGAGATACAGCCAGAAAGAGGGGTCACCAGACCGTACCCCAGAGATACAGCCAGAAAGAGGGGTCACCAGATGTCTTTTTATGCATTTTTGCTCTTACTATGATACAGACATATAAAGGTATATACAGTTATTAAATGATGCTTGGCACACTCTGTAAAATACATATAAGGAACTATAGGGAGGATTGCAGCAGCAGGATATGTATTTTATATCATCATTAGGATGTAATTATTTCTATCCCACTAGAGGGCAGTAAAATAATAAAAAATATGTATAACCATCCTATGCATTCTATTCTTTGATTTTATATAAATAAATTGTGGAGATCTGTGACTGCATTTTTTCCCCTCCTTATTTATAAGAATATTTAAATCCATGTGGGTATATAGTAAATATAGTTCCATATTCCCATAAAATGAGGAAGGCTTTTTTTGAGAACAATCATGTATTTTAAAGAATTGTCTACTATTAATACCACTTCTTACTTGAATGTAACATATATTGTCTAATCATGTGCTACCTTATAATATACAGTGGGGCAAAAAAGTATTTAGTCAGTCAGCAATAGTGCAAGTTCCACCACTTAAAAAGATGAGAGGCGTCTGTAATTTACATCATAGGTAGACCTCAACTATGGGAGACAAACTGAGAAAAAAAAAATCCAGAAAATCACATTGTCTGTTTTTTTAACAATTTATTTGCATATTATGGTGGAAAATAAGAATTTGGTCAGAAACAAACAATCAAGATTTCTGGCTCTCACAGACCTGTGACTTCTTCTTTAAGAGTCTCCTCTTTCCTCCACTCATTACCTGTAGTAATGGCACCTGTTTAAACTTGTTATCAGTATAAAAAGACACCTGTGCATACCCTCAAACAGTCTGACTCCAAACTCCACTATGGTGAAGACCAAAGAGCTGCCAAAGGACACCAGAAACAAAATTGTAGCCCTGCACCAGGCTGGGAAGACTGAATCTGCAATAGCCAACCAGCTTGGAGTGAAGAAATCAACAGTGGGAGCAATAATTAGAAAATGGAAGACATACAAGACCACTGATAATCTCCCTCGATCTGGGGCTCCGTGCAAAATCCCACCCCGTGGGGTCAGAATGATCACAAGAACGGTGAGCAAAAATCCCAGAACCACGCGGGGGGACCTAGTGAATGAACTGCAGAGAGCTGGGACCAATGTAACAAGGCCTACCATAAGTAACACACTATGCCACCATGGACTCAGATCCTGCAGTGCCAGACGTGTCCCACTGCTTAAGCCAGTACATGTCCGGGCCCGTCTGAAGTTTGCTAGAGAGCATTTGGATGATCCAGAGGAGTTTTGGGAGAATATCCTATGGTCTGATGAAACCAAACTGGAACTGTTTGGTAGAAACACAACTTGTCGTGTTTGGAGGAAAAAGAATACTGAGTTGCATCCATCAAACACCATACCTACTGTAAAGCATGGTGGTGGAAACATCATGCTTTGGGGCTGTTCCTCTGCAAAGGGGCCAGGATGACTGATCCGGGTACATGAAAGAATGAATGGGGCCATGTATTGTGAGATTTAGAGTGCAAACCTCCTTCCATCAGCAAGGGCATTGAAGATGAAACGTGGCTGGGTCTTTCCACATGACAATGATCCAAAGCACACCGCCAGGGCAACGAAGGAGTGGCTTCATAAGAAGCATTTCAAGGTCCTGGAGTGGCCTAGCCAGTCTACAGATCTTAACTCTATAGAAAACCTTTGGAGGGAGTTGAAAGTCCGTGTTGCCAAGCGAAAAGCCAAAAACATCACTGCTCTAGAGGAGATCTGCATGGAGGAATGGGCCAACATACCAACAACAGTGTGTGGCAACCTTGTGAAGACTTACAGAAAACGTTTGACCTCTGTCATTGCCAACAAAGGATATATTACAAAGTATTGAGATGAAATTTTGTTTCTGACCAAATACTTATTTTCCACCATAATATGCAAATAAAATGTTAAAAAAAAACAGACAATGTGATTTTCTGGATTTTTTTTTCTCAGTTTGTCTCCTATAGTTGAGGTCTACCTATGATGTAAATTACAGACGCCTCTCATCTTTTTAAGTGGTGGAACTTGCACTATTGCTGACTGACTAAATACTTTTTTGCCCCACTGTATATGTTTTAATAATTATGTTTAATAACGATTTGTTAGATTTAAAAGAGGTCTGGATACACATGATGAGAGCATTATACTGCCTCTGTACAAATCCCTAGTGAGTATTGTGTCCAGTTTTGGGCACCGGTACTCAGGAAGGATATAATGGAACTAGAGAGAGTACAAAGGAGGGCAACAAAATTAATAAATGGGATGGGGGAACTACAATACCCAGATAGATTAGCAAAATTAGGATTATTTAGTCTATAAAAAAGACGATTGAGGGGCGATCTAATACAAGGGGACAATACAAATATCTGAGGATCTGTTTATACCAAGGAAGGTGACGGGCACAAGCGGGCATTCTTTGCGTCTGGAGGAGAGAAGGTTTTTCCACCAACATAGAAGAGGATTCTTTACTGTTAGGGCAGTGAGAATCTGGAATTGCTTGCCTGAGGAGGTGGTAATGGCGAACTCAGTCGAGGGGTTCAAGAGAGGCCTGGAGGTCTTCCTGGAGCAGAACAATATTGTATCTTACAATTATTAGGTTCTGTAGAAGGACGTAGATCTGGGGATTTATTCTCACGGAATACAGGTTGAAATAGATGGACACGTGGCTTTTTTCGGCCTTGCTGTGTTACTATGATTTTAATAAGAGTTCTCTAGGCTTTTTTGATAGGATGATGTAGTCTTGATATGAGTTGGGGATCCTTATCTTGTCCATGGTCAATATAAATGAACAAGTTATACATTTTTTTCTGGTTGCAAGGAAAGGTTCCTGTAGCCTGATGGAGAGGAGAGGGGGCTTCTGACAATGATGATTTTTAGATTTGGGGGCTGCCTAAGACACAGTAGAGGACAATAAAACTTTCACACTCCTTATCCATGAACTGTTCCAATATTTATGGCCACAACTGTTTATCCCTCTCCCATAATGATAGTTCTGCTTCACGTCACTTGTCTTATCTATTGCATTATTCCTGTGTCCTGTTGTGTATAAATACTGTATTATTATTTATTATTATAGCGCCATTTATTCCACGGCGCTTTACATGTGAGGAGGGGTATACACAATAAAAACAAGTACAGTAATCTTAAACAATACAAGTCACGACTGGTACAGGAGGATAAATATGTGATTCTTCAGATTTTGTTTTCGTCTTTGCCTGATGCAGAGACCTGTGTAGTCTGGAAAGCTGCAATTTGTTACCATCTTCTCAGTTCGCCATTAAAAGGTATCAACCACTGAGGACTCTCAATTCTACATATTTTTTCTAATTGTGTTATAAGAAGTCCCGGAAGTTTGTATTTCACTTTCTCCACATTACTAAGGTCTCTGCTAGTTGTCAGTGAATGGGAACATTATTACTTTAATTCAGAAGTGATGACTTCCCAATGTTGTTGTAGAGGTTTTGGAGGTTCAGCAACAGTTGGATAGACTGGGGCTGTGTCGTCACCTTGGCTAATGTGAGAATTTCCATGAATGACCCTGGGGGTTGGCACCTGCTTCAAGAGAATTATGTCACCATATGTCATAAGCTGAGAGGAACTTCAAACCCCCAAATGGACTATTACTTCCCAAGTTGTGCCCCCAACACCCCATTCCCATAATCCCCGTCACTAGGGTTGAGCGACTTTTACTTTTTTAGGGTCGAGTCGGGTTTCGCGAAACCCGACTATCTCTAAAGTCGAGTCGAGTGAAATCGGCCGATTATGGCGAAAAGTCGGGGATCGACCGAAACACGAAACCCAATGCAAGTCAATGGGAATTTTTTTTATTTTTTTATTTTTGTTTTATTTATTTTTTTCTCTCTCCCTCCCCCTCCCTCTCTCTCTCTCTCTCTCCCCTCCGTCCCTGAACAGAAATCGACAAGATGGCGATAGGCGTCCACGCCCCTAAGACCTATGTCATCACTCTGCCCACGCTCCTTTATTGGCTGAAAAAATGGCGCCAAGCGTGTCATACGAAACGCGACTTTGGTGCGAAAGTCGCGTACCGCATGGCCGACCCCACACAGGGATCGGGTCAGGTTTCATGAAACCCGACTTTGCCAAAAGTCGGCGACTTTTGAAAATGAACGATCCGTTTCGCTCAACCTACCCATCACATTTACTTTCCTTGTTTTGGCAACACTAAATGTATTTTGGTCCTGCCAATAAAGCCTATTTGAGTTTGAGTTACGGGTCAGTTACAATTGGAACGATGTGATCGTAACTCTCATCGAGCAAACGACGCACACAAGTGCTTCTGCCGGAAATGGTCGAAGAGCGATCGTTACATCGTGCTCACACAGATAATCTGACTTGTAGGCGCATTCAGAAGTGATACTAATTATTTCCAATGCATCACGTCATTGTACAGAAATTCCCATTGAACTTGTTCAAAGAAGCTTTTGTAGAATTAGAGAAGTTTTCTTTTGATAATGAATCTGCGCTCGCTCCATTGCTCCGGCAGCTACTGAACTATTTATTGCCTTGGAACCCGATCTCCATATTTCTGACTTGAATTTTCACTTCTCCCTTTTGTGCTGATCAGATCGTTGAACGAGCGAACAATCTCCATTTACATGTTACAAGTTTTGAAAGTTGAAGTAGAATTTAGTCACCTAAACGATTTGATGAACACCGAGTGTATCTGTACGGATCGTTCAGGCGCTCGCCCCATTCACATTACGCAATTATCATGAGTGTTGGATCTGACAGATCATTGCCTTCGATCTCATCGGGTCTGAACCATCTCTGTACTATCGGCAGCTTGTGTAGCCGCAGGACACGAGAGAGCGATGGATCTGCAGACGAGTCGTGACTGCCTGCAGCCTCCTGATTTGGAAAGACGAGTCGTGACTGCCTGCAGCCTCCTGATTTGGAAAGACGAGTCGTGACTGCCTGCAGCCTCCTGATTTGGAAATCTTTCGTTACACATTGTGACGTGTTCTGCGCCGTTCTGCTTCAAATAATCTCACCCCTCCCATTGTTCTCAATGGGAAATTTCTGCGTTTGATTTTTTTTTTTTTTTTTCACCGCACCCGAATGAAATTTGGTGAAATCCCATTTTCTGCTGTATTATATATTCACCCTACGTGAACATGCCCTTGTAGGAAATCAATTAATGTTAATGAGACATTGGTAGTTTTGCTGCCTGCAGAGGGCACAATCACAATGTAAGACAGTGTTACATAGTTATTAAGGTTGAAGGAAGACTATATGTCCATCTAGTTCAACCCATAGCCTAACCTAACATGTGCTATATTGTGCCCCAGTCACTTGCTCTATGAGCTACCAGGGTCACGTTTTGCTCTTGCTAGGTCACCTGTACCCTGCGTCCCGGTTTCTTCCAGCGTGCTCCATTTCCATGTTATCCGTGCATCCTGCTATAAGCTGTCACTTTCCAGGTTTGGCACTCTGCTCCTGGATTTTGCTCACAGCCACAACTGCTAGGTCGCTCACACCTACCTCTCTCTTGATCAAGCTCACTGCGGCCAATATCCCATCCAGTTGCAGTCATTCATGGCCAGGTTTAGTTTTCTGTAGCTGCCCATCTGCCCACAGCTTACGCCTACAGTCCGGGTTCCCTGGGGTCAGGATTCTGCTTGCATCTTATGTACTCTTTGGGTCGGGGTCTCATGCAGTCAGCATTGCACTTGCTTTTTGATAATTTTTTTTGCTATTCCTGATGAGGAGGCATGGTGGGGTCATCCATTCCTGATTCAAAACCCCCAGAAGAAGGCAGCAGCCAAAACGTGCGTAATGTTTGTAGTCTACTGAACATCTGTTTTTTTGGATTTATTGTACTTTCCTTTGCGAATAACATGACTACATGATTTTCTCTGTTTTTTATATATTATCTTGGAATGTCTTTTTTAGTATACAGCCTATTGTGTACCGCCTCTACTTGATATATGGTGGGTTTTGGTGCCACTTTGAGGTTTCTCACTTTTTTTACCTTGTCCGTCATTGTTGTGTTTTTTTTTCTTAATTAATAAAATTTGTACTTTGTTTTATTATTTTTGGTTCATGTGTACATTTTTCTTTTTCGAATTTCACATAATTTGTACTGGATCCTATACATGTCCATTTTTTTGTTTTGACATCTTATCCTCTAACATAGTTGTAATGTGGATTGTTTTCACATGATGCCATAATTGTTGACTAAAACTTTTTCTCGTTCCTGATTCATGAAGAGGTGCACAGCAGAAGTCTTGCTTTCATTCCTGACTGGTGTAGTGAACTCCATAGCTCGCCACCAGAATCCGCTATCTCTCAACTTTCTTCTTGACCCTTTACAATCTGGTTTCCACTCTTTACACTCTACACCCTTCTGAGGAAGACTTTGCCATTGACCCTTGATCTTTGATATGTATGACACTGTCCCTGATTGCCCTTAGGAGATTATGCACTTTATACTTTGGCCTCAGGAAAAAACCATGTAATAATCAGGGAAAGCGGAACTCCCAGATACATGTGTGTGATGTATTAAGTATTTTATATCTGTCTTAAGACTCTTTTGGCTGTGAGCACTATGCACTTTACTCTGTATTTACCTATATGCAATATTGAATCTGTGCCTCAAGCGGATGATAATAAATTCTTTCTCTTGGATGTACCATATTTTTCGGACCATAAGACGCACCGGACCATAAGACGCACCCCAAATTTGGGGTGAATATTGCAGAAAAAAAGATTTTTTATAAGATGGGGGTCCGTCTTATTGTCCGAATGTACAGTATCTTACCTGAGGGCTGGTGGTGGCAGAGCAGGGTCACAGGAGGCATGGTGTCGGCAGAGGTGGGGTGATGCGGTGTGGCGTGCACCTGAGCAGGGTCACTTTCTGCTTAGGTGGGCGATGCCACGGCCTGGTGTCCATGGGAGGGTTGCAGCAGTGATTACCGGCAGAGGTGCTGGGATGAGGAGGTGCTGGGATGAGGAGGCGCAGTGAGAGGTATGGCGTGAGAAGGGTCCCTTTCCCCGGTGAGGTGATGCAGCAGCCCGGTAAGCAGCAGAGCCGGGTGAATCCTGTTGTTATCGGTGGGGGCGGCCATCTTCCTGAAGCCGCGCGTGCTCATATGAAGCACTCTGCTTCCCGGGGCTTTAGGAAAATGGCCGCGGGAGGCCATGCGTGCGCAGATGGAGATCGCGGCGGCCATTTTCCTGAAGCCCCGGGAAGCAGAGCGCTTCATCTGCACACGCGCGGCTTCAGGAAGATGGCCGCCCCCACCGATAACAACAGGATTCACCCGCCTCTGCTGGTTACCTGGCTGCTGCATTACCTCACCGGAGAAAGGGACCCCGCTTACTGCGCCTCCTCATCCCCGCACCTCTGCTGCCATGGTAAGCCTGCATTGCGACTATTAGACGCACCCCCAATTTTCCCCCCTTTTTTGGGGGGGAAAAAGTGCGTCTTGTAGTCCGAAAAATACGGTAATACACGTGGTATATTTATACCCAGGATACTGTCATCATACATGTTCCGTCCAATGTAGGTTTCTTTCCATCCTGCTTTTTCAGTTTGCTCTTATCTCCTTAAAACATTTTAAAATTTGTATTTTCAATAGAGACATTATTGATTCTTTATGCTGTGTTGGGGACTTTTGTTGCTAATTTACAGATTTTGTGATCACAGTCCTCCGTAATTTTGAGGCTATTCAGTTCAGTCCCTTCTCTTATTGTTGGGGTTCCTCAAGGTTCAATCCTGTGCCCCCTCCTTTTACCATCAGCGTTCAGTCCTAGGTCCTCTGCCCCTTACTGTTGGGGTTCCTCAGCTACTATTAGACCATCTATCAGAAGATTTGGTTTCCAGTACTAAATCTATACTGATGACTCCTAATTATACACTTCTCCTGATATCACCCTCGCATTACTACAAAATATTAGGGATTGTCTGTCCGTTTTCTCTAACATCATGTCAAACTGAACCTGTCATAAACTGAACTCCTCGTGTTTCCTCCCTCTACTAACCTACCTGTACCTGATATTGCCTTTTCTAAGAGTGGTTCTGCTATTACTCCTCGGCAGCACACTTTACGCAGATCTTTCCTTCACCCCCACATCTGATCATTGTCTCTTCAGAGAGGAAGAAGACTAGAACTCTAGTGCCACCTATTGGAAGTAGCAATCCTAACAGTCAATGTCGACCCTTTAACGAGCCTTGTCACATGACTTAGGATAATAGCCAAACCAGAATCTCCCTATACATCTGATCACGCACTCACTCATGTCATTTGTAGATTGTAAGCTCTTACAGGGAGGGTCGTCATTATTTTGCTTTAATTTTTGTATTACGGTACTTTGAATGTTGTTGCTTATGACTTGTACATGAACTGTAGAATTGTAAAGCGCTGCGGAATATGTTGGCGCTATAAAAATAAAGATTATTATTATTATGTCACCTGCACCTCAAAAACATCTTTAAAATCTAAACATTTCTTACCTTTTGACTCTCTAAAACTCTTACTTTTGCTCCGATACATTCTCGCCTGGACTACTGCAACTTTCTACTAATCGGTCTACATCTTTCTAAACTCTCGCCTCTCCAAATCCATCTTGAATGCAGCGGCCAGGTTCATATTTCTGTCCAGCCGTTACACTGATGCCTTCACCCTGTGCCAGTTGTTGCACTGGTTATCCATCCGTTACAGAGTACAATATAAATATATCACTCTCACTCACAAAGCGCTCCACAGTGCTGCACCACCCAATATCTCTTCATCTATGTATCACCCTATTATTCCTCGCCCTACACCTCTTCCTCGTTTACCAGCATGCCCATTGTTCCCACAGTGCTGCACTGCCCTATACCATCTCATCTGTCTACCACTCTACCCATCCTCTCCAGCATGCTACACGATCATACATGTCCTCATCTAACACCTACTTGTCCTCTACAGAGTGCTACACCACCTTACATCTCATCTCTGCCTACCACTCTTTCTTTCCCGTGCTTTCCACAGTGCAGCACTGCCCTGTTTCTTCTCATCTGTCTACCATCATACTCATAAGCTCCACAGTGCTACACCACACTACATCTCATCTGTCTACCAATCTACCCATGCCCTCCACAGTGTTGCATCGCCCTACACTACCCTACATTTCCTCTTCATCTCTACTACCCTTCATGTCTCTCCTAGGTTCTGCACCATCCCACATCATCTCATCACCTGTGCCTATCCCCCTACCCGTCTTTTGCAGCATCCTACATCTCCACCTCATCTCTGCCTACCATGCTGCCCATCCTCGCCACAGAGCTTCACCTCCCTACATCTCTGTCTACCACTCTACCCGTCCTCTCCACAGTGCTGCCTCACCCTACATCTCATGTCTGGCACCCTACCCCTCCTCTCCACAGTGCTTCACCGCCCTACATCTCCTCATCTGCCTACTACCCTACCCCTCCTCTCCATAGGGGTGCAGCGCCCTACATCTCATCTCTGTCTACCACCCTACCCCTCCTCTCCACAGTGCTTCCCCGCCCTACATCTCCTCATCTGCCTACTACCCTACCCCTCCTCTCCACAGGGGTGCACCACCCTATATCTCATCTCTGTCTACCACCCTACCCCTCCTCTCCACAGTGCTTCCCCGCCCTACATCTCCTCATCTGCCTACTACCCTACCCCTCCTCTCCACAGGGGTGCACCGCCCTACATCTCATCTGTCTACCACCATAGCCCTCCTCTCCACAGTGCTTCCCCGCCCTACATCTCCTCATCTGCCTACTACCCTACCCCTCCTCTCCACAGGGGTGCAGCGCCCTACATCTCATCTCTGTCTACCACCCTACCCCTCCTCTCCACAGTGCTTCCCGCCCTACATCTCCTCATCTGCCTACTACCCTACCCCTCCTCTCCACAGGGGTGCACCACCCTATAGCTCATCTCTGTCTACCACCCTACCCCTCCTCTCCACAGTGCTTCCCCGCCCTACATCTCCTCATCTGCCTACTACCCTACCCCTCCTCTCCACAGGGGTGCACCGCCCTACATCTCATCTGTCTACCACCCTAGCCCTCCTCCACAGGGGTGAATCGCCCTATATCTCCTCATCTCTGTCTACCACCCTACCCCTCTTCTCCACAGTGCTGAACCGCCCTACATCCCCTCATCTTGGTCTACCACCCTACCCATCCTCTCCACAGTGCTGCACCGCCCTACATCTCCTCATCTGTCTACCACCCTAGCCCTCCTCCACAGGGGTGAATCGCCCTATACCTCCTCCTCATCTCTGTCTACCACCCTAACCCTCTTCTCCACAGTGCTGAACCGCCCTACATCCCCTCATCTTGGTCTACCACCCTACCCGTCCTCTCCACATTTCTGCACTGCCCTACATCTGCTCATCGCTGTCTATTTAAAGCGGTGCGGAATATGTTGGCGCTATATAAATAAAAATTATTATTATTATTATTTCCAACCCGTCCTCTCCATAGTGCTGCACCGCCCTACATCTGCTCTCTCATCTGTACCACCCTACCTGTCCTCTCTATTCTGCTTTTAATCTGAGTCTCCCACTCCTGGCTCCAGGACAATCTGGTATATCCACAGTTTTAAGCCTGCCGTAAAAACTTCTCTCTTTAGTCTGGCCTTTCACATCACTTCCCCCCCTCCCCCATTCCTCAGAATTCTGTCACCACATCCTCTATGCACTCAGTAGCACTCTGTACCTGTGGTTACACAGATCATGGCTGATCACAGAATTGTAACGGGGTCTACCAATCTGGGGTACCTCTTTCAGTACCACCCCGTGTTTCAGGAGGTCCACTCTGCTTTGGCTGGAGTCTGAATGAAGGACGCTGGCTGGAATTCCTTGGTTACATGGGCGCATATAAAATCTCACTGCTTCTCCACGTATTTCCAGTCTGACAACACTTTACTCACAGGACACAGAATATATCACACAGATTGTTCTGTCTCCGCCATCTAATATTGTTACCCTGATTATTTGCTTGCATAATTGCAGTTTCCTCAGTATACAGTATTGATATATTCATGCCTTTATTCATCTGTGATGCTTTGGCTCCCTCTAGCGGTCAGAGTTATGTTGGCAGTTCAATCTTGTTTTTGTATTATCCATGTCTGATTCTCCTCCTCCTTTGCAATGCATTATGGTAGCTCAGCCTCCATTTCCCTCCATTTTTCCTTTCACTTTCTTCAGTTTGCCTTCAAGGAAAGACGCTTCACTTCATTCCCCTTGCGATTGCATTGCCGGTATGTCTTTATGCTTCCTATAGATATTCCTGCTCTATATTAGCTTAGTTTAACCAGTTGTACTCCCAGTTTAGTTACTAGCTTTCTAAATGTTATGCATAATGTATATCATGTGTATTATGTATCTGTTCTATGCCATGTACTGATTCTATGTATATCATTGTTCACAGTTTCACCGCATCAATATACCACTACGTTTAATAAAGCACAGACTCAACCACAGTCTCCTTATTGGACCCCGGTATAGCGGTTTAGCTGACTGTATAGCTACGTATGAGCCTGCCTCAGCTAGTGAGGACAGAACAGTGAAACAGCAATCATCCAACTAGTGGGATTCATCAGTGAAACGGCAGCCATCCAACTAGTGGGATTCAAGTCACCGGCTACACAGAGACTGAATACAGCTGCAGCAATCTCTGCACAGCCAAGCACTTTCCCAAGACACCATGTCTCACAAATCACATAGGACAAGATCTGTTACTTCCGTCTCCTCAAAGACAACATCCATCAGCAGCGCGGTCGCCATTGCCCGCGCAAATGCTGAAGCCGCCAAAATACGAGCGAGCTTTGCTGACCAAGAGATGCAACTTAAATTAGAAAAAGCACGCCTAGATGACGAAGAGAGAAGGTCACTCTTAGAGAGAGACGAGCAAGAGAGAAGGTCGCGCTTAGAGAGAGACGAGCAAGAGAGAAGGTCGCGCTTAGAGAGAGCCGACCAAGAGAGAAGAATGCAGTTAGAGAAGGCACGTGTGGATGCCGCCTTAGAAAGCCTAGCAGCAAAAAGGGAAGCTGCCGCAGCCCTCGCCGAAGCAGAATCGCTAGAAGCCGCGCAAACTCCCAAGCTGCATAGCCAAAGCAGTACGTCGAGTCTGGAGTTTCCACTGCAAGACTCACCACAACGCACATCTCAGTATGTTAATGACCTTCCTGATCCAAACTATAACCCTGAACCAGTACCAAAACCAGAATACGACACCTCCAGCGAAGTGAGCGAGAGTCGTCACGAGGCTCAGGACAGAAACAAACTCGAAAATGTGAGGCAAAACAACTCTGCTAATGACTACCTTGCCCCTCATCAGGTAACCAACGTGGATCACCCTGCTGACGCACCGTGCATCAGGCCGAAGCAATACGACACCGGCTGGCGCCACCATGAGGACACTAACAGGTACGAACGCACCTCACATCACTATCAGGGCGACCCATCACCAGTATACTCTGCTGACAACCGGTTCACGACAGAATTTGCCAAGTTCTTCACACGACGTGAACTGGTTGCCAAGGGACTCATGAAATTCACTGACCGAGCTGAAGGTTACAGAGCTTGGAAAGCTTCCTTCCAAAATGTCATTAGAGACTTGGGGCTACAACACAGGGAAGAGATAGACCTGTTAGTCAAATACCTGGGAGAAGAGTCAGTCAAACACACAGTGAGGATCAGAGACATTAATATAAACCGCCCTGAGACTGGCCTCAAAGAGATCTGGAAAAGGCTGGATGAGTGTTACGGCTCAGCAGAGGTAATAGAAAGAGCCTTGTTCAAAAGAATCGATTACTTTCCTAAAATATCTAACAAAGGTCTCCAGAAACTTAGAGAGCTAAGCGACCTGCTAAAGGAAATCCAAGTTGCCAAATACGAGGACGACCTACAGGGACTTGCATTTCTCGACAAAGCCAGAGGTGTTAACCCTATAGTCCAGAAGTTGCCCTACAATCTACAGGAGAGGTGGCTCACACATGGTTCCACGTACAAATACAAACACAGTGTTCCATTCCCTCCCTTCTCCGTTTTTGTAGACTTCATACACCAACAAGCGAGAATTAGAAACGATCCCAGCTTTGACTTTGCAATACCATATGCCACACCATCACCACCTGCAAATCCACGCAGAACATCTGTAGCAGTACACAAGACTTATGTTTCATCTCCAGGTTCTAATTACAGGTCTGCTGGCTGCTCCCAATCAGAGACAAAGGTGCAGGACCCTGACAAGCAGTGCCCACTTCATCAGAAGCCTCATCCTCTCCTGAAATGCAGAGCCTTCAGAGGAAAATCTATGCCAGATCGCAGAAGCTTCCTGAAAGAAAACGGTATCTGCTACAAGTGCTGCTCATCCACAACTCATCTCGCCAAGGATTGCAAGGTCAGAGTAAAATGCACAGAATTTGGCACCACAGACCATAACACTGCTCTACACCCTGGCCCAGCTCCATGGAGTACACAAAACACACCAGCTGACAGTGAGCATGGCGGGGAGGAAAGGAACACTGATACAGCTACGCCAGAGATCACTTCACAATGTACCGAGGTCTGCAAAGGGACAATAGACAGTAGGTCCTGTTCAAAAATATGCCTCGTCAGAGTATACCCGAAGGGCCATAGAGACCAAGCTGTAAGACTGTATGCTATCTTGGATGATCAAAGTAATCGATCCTTGGCTAGATCAACGTTCTTTGACCTATTCAACATCAAAGGGCCAAGCACTCCCTACTCCTTAAAGACGTGTGCAGGTACTGTGACAACAGCAGGCAGGAAAGCTACTGACTACCAGATCGAGTCTTTAAACGGACAATTCTGCCTACCACTACCTACGATCATCGAATGTAACCAGATCCCAGACAACAGATCTGAAATCCCTACACCAGATGTAGCAATCCAGCACGCTCACTTAAAACGAATAGCACACCTCATACCGGAACTCGACCATCAGGCCCAGATAATTCTGCTGTTGGGGAGAGATATCCTACAGGTTCATAAAGTGAGACGTCATATCAATGGACTTCACAATGCTCCCTATGCCCAAAGGCTAGACCTAGGATGGGTCATAATTGGCAACGTATGCTTGGGACGCATGCACGCCCCATCTTCTGTGACAAGCATGCTGACAAATACATTGGAGAAAGGACGTCCATCTCTGTTTCAACCTTGTAACAATGAGTTCCATGTCAGGGAACTGCCACACAGCATCCAACTACCTGATCATTTAATAGACTTTACTCACGACAGCAGTATAGTGTCGGGAAGCTATGAGGAGCAGTTAGGGTGCACAGTCTTCCAGAGAACTAAGCAGGACAATCAAGTGGCAATGTCGGTAGAGGACAAGTTGTTCTTAGAGGTAATGGACAAGGGACTCGTTAAAGATGAGACCAACAGCTGGGTCGCACCTCTTCCCTTCAAAACCCACAGACCACGTCTACCGAACAACAGAAATCAGGCATTACAACGTTTCTCCTCTCTCATTCGTAATCTGCAAAAGAAACCAGAGATGAAAGATCACTTTTTCTCCTTCATGTCAAAGATTTTTGAAAACCGTCACGCAGAACTAGCTCCCACTCTCAAAGACTCTGAAGAATGCTGGTTCCTACCCATGTTCGGAGTATACCACCCTAAGAAACCAGGCCAGATCAGAGTCGTGTTTGATTCCAGTGCTAAATTTAATGATGTCTCCCTGAATGACGTTCTGCTGACAGGACCAGCCCTCAATAACAAACTACTGGGTGTACTTATGCGCTTCCATAAGGATTCCATTGCCTTCATCGCTGACATCCAGCAAATGTTCCATTGTTTCCCTGTGAGAGAGAGAGACAGGAACTTCCTAAGATTCTTCTGGTACAGAGACAATGATCCTACTAAAGAAGTCACAGAGTATCGCATGAGAGTGCACATCTTTGGCAACAGTCCTTCACCTGCAGTCGCCATTTACGGACTCAAAAGGTCGGCTCAGGAAGGAAAAGCAGAATACGGAGCAGATGTCAGACAATTCATAGAAAAGGACTTTTATGTCGACGACTGTCTAAAAGCCATGCCTTCAAATGAGACTGCCATCAGTCTTCTCAGGAGAGCTCAGGACATGCTTGCCTGCTCGAACCTTAGGCTTCATAAAATAGCCTCAAACAGCCAAGAACTCATGGAAGCGTTACCTTCTCAAGACCTATGTAATGGTCTCAGAGACCTGGACCTGGGGTCAGACCCCGCACCAATGCAACGCAGCCTCGGGCTTCTCTGGAATCTACAATCAGACACTTTCACCTTTCAGGTCAGCCAGGAAGAAAGGCCTTTCACACGTAGAGGCGTCCTGTCTACCATCAACAGTCTGTACGACCCCTTGGGTTTCGCAGCTCCTGTTACTATACAAGGCAAGGCCCTACTAAGAGACTTAACTAGGGAAACATCTGACTGGGATGCACCTCTGCCACCTGATAAGAGGATCCAATGGGAAGAGTGGAAGAACTCGTTATCGGCACTCTCCAACTTGCATATACCAAGACCATACACCCCTGTGCCATCTACTGAGATACAGAGCCAAAGACTGTACGTATTTGCAGATGCTTCTGTCAAAGCAATTGCCGCTGTTGCCTACCTCAAAACTGTAGACTCCAAATGTCAGTGCCACATTGGTTTCATTATGGGAAAGGCCAAACTCGCACGACAACCAGAGCACACTATACCCAGGTTAGAGCTTTGTGCCGCAGTCTTAGCCGTTGAGTTAGCGGAGTTCATCGCATCCGAAATGGATATCGACCTGACACAGGCCAAGTTCTACTCAGACAGCAAAGTAGTCCTGGGATATATCCACAACGAAACCAGGCGATTCTACGTTTATGTCAATAACAGAGTGCTACGAATCAGGAGATCAGTTCACCCACAGCAGTGGCATTACATACCCACAGACCAGAATCCCGCAGATCATGCAACTAGATCAGTTGACGCAAGTCGACTAGGAAGCACAACGTGGCTCTCTGGACCAAAACTATTGTACATTGAGGAATGTTTTCCAGACACCTTCGAACTTGTAGGAGAGGACTCAGATGCTGAAATCCGCCCTCAGGTGTCTACACTACATACAATGACCTCTGTTATCCAGCTTGGATCTTGCAGGTTCGACAGATTCTCAAGTTGGAAGTCACTTACTCGAGCCATTACCTGCCTGACTCATATAGCTCGCTCATTTGGGACCACCAGAACTCGTGACATGGAAAAATCTAAAGGAGCAGCGAGGCTTACCCACGAAAGCCTAATCACCTTCATGGCTGAAGCTGCAGCTATAATCAATGCAAGACCCCTGGTTCCAGTTCCTAACGACCCTGAGGAGCCCTTGTTATTGACTCCAGCTACTTTACTTACCCAGAAAACAGGACTGTCCAGTGCCCCTCCAGGAGGATTCGACGCGAAGGACCTCTACAAGCGCCAATGGAGACAGGTACAAAGTCTTGCAAATACTTTCTGGGACAGGTGGCGCAAACAATATTTGTCTACCCTGCAGCCACGGACGAAGTGGCAATCTACTAAACCTAATCTGAACATAGGTGACCTTGTTCTTGTGAAAGACTGTCAGATTCACCGAAACCAGTGGCCACTTGGTCTAGTTACCGCAACGTTCCCGAGCAAGGACGGCAACGTCCGCAAAGTTGAGCTAAGGATGACCAAAGGGAATGAACCTAAGACATTTTCCAGACCGGTATCTGAACTGGTCCTATTGTTGCCTTCGGAAGAAAGGAGTAGTGACATCCGTTGATGCCAGACGGGGAGTGTTCTGTCTCCGCCATCTAATATTGTTACCCTGATTATTTGCTTGCATAATTGCAGTTTCCTCAGTATACAGTATTGATATATTCATGCCTTTATTCATCTGTGATGCTTTGGCTCCCTCTAGCGGTCAGAGTTATGTTGGCAGTTCAATCTTGTTTTTGTATTATCCATGTCTGATTCTCCTCCTCCTTTGCAATGCATTATGGTAGCTCAGCCTCCATTTCCCTACATTTTTCCTTTCACTTTCTTCAGTTTGCCTTCAAGGAAAGACGCTTCACTTCATCCCCCTTGCGATTGCATTGCCGGTATGTCTTTATGCTTCCTATAGATATTCCTGTTCTATATTAGCTTAGTTTAACCAGTTGTACTCCCAGTTTAGTTACTAGCTTTCTAAATGTTATGCATAATGTATATCATGTGTATTATGTATCTGTTCTATGCCATGCACTGATTCTATGTATATCATTGTTCACAGTTTCACCGCATCAATATACCACTACGTTTAATAAAGCACAGACTCTACCACAGTCTCCTTATTGGACCCCGGTATAGCGGTTTAGCTGACTGTATAGCTACGTATGAGCCTGCCTCAGCTAGTGAGGACAGAACACAGATACAGAGGGCAGGCCAATAGAAAAGCGGCAGGCCAGACATACATTACAATAGCCGCAGGTGGCCGGAGCCTGCCAATATTTACTGTGGGAATTACAAAGGTGGGGGGTGGACAAAACGGGAATATCGTATCCCCTCTGCCCAGGGGCGCAGCCTGTGGGCTGATGCATTAGGGACATGCGTCTCACATGGAACCTATTATACATACATATAACTGCACAACATATCCTGGGTGCTGAGTGGTTCAGTAACATGTAACAAGAATTATGCACCTTTATTTGAAAATCACATATTTATTATATTGATGGGTGGAACTTACAGTACAAGCACTTTTTGTGCCTCCCCAGAAATCTTAGGGATTGGATGAAGTGTCTTAAATCATGATTTAGTTTAGTGTTGATTGTCTATTCAGTTTCAAACCTGGCCTTTTACTAAAACGCAGTTCACAAGATGGGGAATAGCATAGCAATAAATTAATTTTGCTGATCTTCTGGAACATGCTCTGGCCCCTACAACATTCTCAGGTTGGACAGAGATGCAAAAATAACGACTCCTCTCTATGAGACCGGATAGGAAGTCCTTTGCGAAGATGAGGGCAATCTAGTCATCAATATTTCCAATTAGGCCTCTTTCACATTTCCGTCGGTACGGGGCCTTCGCAAACCGTCGGCCCGACATACCGACGTACGTTGTGCAAATAGTGCACAACGTGGGCAAGTCTATGGAGAAAAAACGCATCCTGCGGGCAACTTTGCAAGATGCATTTTTTCTCCAAAACGACGCATTGCGACGTTGGCCAAACGACGGAAGTGTGAAAGAGGCCTAAGATGAAGCCTGGGATATATCTTCAGAGAGCGCACATGTCTATAAACCAACCACCTTCTCTGAGCATCATTGTATCATCAGGGGGGGCTCCAACCAACTTTCAGAAAAGATTATTATTATTATTATTATACATTTTTATAGCGCCATTTATTCCATGGCACTTTACATGTGAAAAAGGGGGCAAAGATAGACAAATACATTAAACATGAGCAAAAAACAAGGCACACAGCACGTGAGGGCTCACAGTCTGCAGGGAATGGGTGGGGATACAGTAGGTGAGGGTAAAGCTGGTCGTGCGGCGGTTCAGTAGGTTGAGGATCACTGAAGGTTGTAGGCTTGTCGGAAGAGGTAGGTCTTCAGGTTCTTTTTAAAGGTTTCAATGGTAGGCGAGAGTCTGATGTGTTGGGGTAGAGAGTTCCAGAGTAAGGGGGAAACACGGGAGAAGTCTTGGATGCAATTGTAGGAAGAAAAGATGAGAGGGGAGTAGAGAAGGAGATCTTGAGAGGATCGGAGGTTGCGTGTGGGTAAGTATCTGGAGACCATGTCACAGATGTATGGAGGAGACAGGTTGTGGATGGCTTTGTACGTCATTGTAATTAAAGCCATTCCATCCTACAATAAAATCCTTCCACAGAGGAAACTCCTGCTAATGAACACACACACATCTTATCTATCAAAAGATTACTTATTTTTCAGTTCTTTGGTGTAAGAACTGATGCCATCATGAACAATCTACCATCTGAAAAAAAGAAAGGAACACCCTCAAGCGCAACACTAATGTAATAAAGGCAGCCGGGGTCAGACGTAGGATGAATAAAGATCTACGAAAACGAAACTGTAGCCTAATTAAGGAGCTAAACTATCTACGTGTTCAATTCATCACGACTGTGGGAGAGAATCTGGACCTGAAACGACAGATCTGGGAAATAAAGGACAAGAGGGCTTCTCTGAGTCCTCCCATCCCTGACACCCAAGATGCAGTACTTAAAAATCCAAGAAAGCCACCAGGTAGACTAATTGTGTCTAGTACAAGGATGCCATTTTAACCACTGCCCAGATGCTTGATGGTCGATTATGACCGATTGTCCAAGCTGTAATGTCTGACCTTATCCACACTACCAACTGTCTAATTAGGATTTTGTGCACCTGAAAATCAGGGGTTTCTTAAAGTTTGCTGATTGTAGGAAGCCTCGTATCCCACCAACAAGGGTCTAGACTCAAGAGAACGCAGTTTCCCCAAACTGTTCTTACAAATCTGAAGTTACAATTGTCCACAATGTCTTGTGCTGATGATTTCCCATCACTGGAGCTGAGGGTCTGAGGCTGCCCACTGATTACAGCACATAGCATTATCCCCCCCCCACCATCTGTACAGGGGGCACAATGCAGTCAGGAGGTAACGTCCTCCTGGAATCACCAAACCCAGACTCCTCCATCAGAAGCAGAAATAGAACTGCGATCCATCACTGCACAGAACACGTCTCCTCCAGAGTCCAGTGATGTCACCTCTGATCTCTGGTGATGGATAGGAGACATTCTCAGTGATGTCACCTCTGATCTCTGGTGATGGATAGGAGACATTCTCAGTGATGTCACCGCTGATCTCTGGTGATGGATAGGAGACATTCTCAGTGATGTCACCTCTGATCTCTGGTGATGGATAGGAGGTATTCTCAGTGATGTCACCGCTGATCTCTGGTGATGGATAGGAGGCATTCTCAGTGATGTCACCGCTGATCTCTGGTGATGGATAGGAGACATTCTCAGTGATGTCACCGCTGATCTCTGGTGATGGATAGGAGACATTCTCAGTGATGTCACCTCTGATCTCTGGTGATGGATAGGAGACATTCTCAGTGATGTCACCGATGATCTCTGGTGATGGATAGGAGGCATTCTCAGTGATGTCACCTCTGATCTCTGGTGATGGATAGGAGACATTCTCAGTGATGTCACCTCTGATCTCTGGTGATGGATAGGAGGCATTCTCAGTGATGTCACCTCTGATCTCTGGTGATGGATAGGAGATATTCTCAGTGATGTCACCTCTGATCTCTGGTGATGGATAGGTGGCACTCTCAGTGATGTCACCGCTGATCTCTGGTGATGGATAGGAGACATTCTCAGTGATGTCACCTCTGATCTCTGGTGATGGATAGGAGACATTCTCAGTGATGTCACCGCTGATCTCTGGTGATGGATAGGAGACATTCTCAGTGATGTCACCTCTGATCTCTGGTGATGGATAGGAGGCATTCTCAGTGATATCACCTCTGATCTCTGGTGATGGATAGGAGGCATTCTCAGTGATGTCACCGCTGATCTCTGGTGATGGATAGGAGACATTCTCAGTGATGTCACCTCTGATCTCTGGTGATGGTTAGGAGACATTCTCAGTGAGGTCACCGCTGATCTCTGGTGATGGATAGGAGGCATTCTCAGTGAGGTCACCGCTGATCTCTGGTGATGGATAGGAGGCATTCTCAGTGATGTCACCGCTGATCTCTGGTGATGGATAGGAGACATTCTCAGTGATGTCACCTCTGATCTCTGGTGATGGATAGGAGACATTCTCAGTGATGTCACCTCTGATCTCTGGTGATGGATAGGAGGCATTCTCAGTGATGTCACCGCTGATCTCTGGTGATGGATAGGAGACATTCTCAGTGATGTCACCGCTGATCTCTGGTGATGGATAGGAGGCATTCTCAGTGATGTCACCTCTGATCTCTGGTGATGGATAGGTGGCACTCTCAGTGATGTCACCTCTGATCTCTGGTGATGGATAGGAGGCATTCTCAGTGATGTCACCTCTGATCTCTGGTGATGGATAGGAGGCATTCTCAGTGATGTCACCGCTGATCTCTGGTGATGGATAGGAGACATTCTCAGTGATGTCACCGCTGATCTCTGGTGATGGATAGGAGACATTCTCAGTGATGTCACCGCTGATCTCTGGTGATGGATAGGAGGCATTCTCAGTGATGTCACCGCTGATCTCTGGTGATGGATAGGAGACATTCTCAGTGATGTCACCGCTGATCTCTGGTGATGGATAGGAGGCATTCTCAGTGATGTCATCTCTGGTGATGGATAGGAGGCATTCTCAGTGATGTCACCTCTGATCTCTGGTGATGGATAGGAGGCATTCTCTGTGATGTCACCGCTGATCTCTGGTGATGGGTAGGAGGCATTCTCAGTGATGTCACCTCTGATCTCTGGTGATGGATAGGAGGCATTCTCAGTGATGTCACCTCTGATCTCTGGTGATGGATAGGAGACATTCTCAGTGATGTCACCGCTGATCTCTAGTGATGGATAGGAGGCATTCTCAGTGATGTCACCTCTGATCTCTGGTGATGGATAGGAGGCATTCTCAGTGATGTCACCGCTGATCTCTGGTGATGGATAGGAGGCATTCTCAGTGATGTCACCTCTGATCTCTGGTGATGGATAGGAGGCATTCTCAGTGATGTCACCTCTGATCTCTGGTGATGGATAGGAGGCATTCTCAGTGATGTCACCGCTGATCTCTGGTGATGGATAGGAGGCATTCTCAGTGATGTCACCACTGATCTCTAGTGATGGATAGTAGACATTCTCAGTGATGTCACCGCTGATCTCTGGTGATGGATAAGAGGCATTCTCAGTGATGCCACCGCTGATCTCTGGTGATGGATAGGAGGCATTCTCAGTGATGTCACCTCTGATCTCTGGTGATGGATAGGAGGCATTCTCAGTGATGTCACCGCTGATCTCTGGTGATGGATAGGAGACATTCTCAGTGATGTCACCGCTGACCTCTGGTGATGGATAGGAGACATTCTCAGTGATGTCACCTCTGATCTCTGGTGATGGATAGGAGACATTCTCAGTGATGTCACCTCTGATCTCTGGTGATGGGTAGGAGGCATTCTCAGTGATGTCACCGCTGATCTCTGGTGATGGATAGGAGGCATTCTCAGTGATGTCACCGCTGATCTCTGGTGATGGATAGGAGGCATTCTCAGTGATGTCACCTCTGATCTCTGGTGATGGATAGGAGACATTCTCAGTGATGTCACCTCTGATCTCTAGTGATGGATAGGAGGCATTCTCAGTGATGTCACCTCTGATCTCTGGTGATGGATAGGAGGCATTCTCAGTGATGTCACCTCTGATCTCTGGTGATGGATAGGAGGCATTCTCAGTGATGACACCTCTGATCTCTGGTGATGGATAGGAGGCATTCTCAGTGATGTCACCGCTGATCTCTGGTGATGGGTAGGAGGCATTCTCAGTGATGACACCTCTGATCTCTGGTGATGGATAGGAGACATTCTCAGTGATGTCACCTCTGATCTCCGGTGATGGATAGGAGACATTCTCAGTGATGTCACCTCTGATCTCCGGTGATGGATAGGAGACATTCTCAGTGATGTCACCTCTGATCTCTGGTGATGGATAAGAGGCATTCTCAGTGATGTCACCTCTGATCTCCGGTGATGGATAGGAGGCATTCTCAGTGATGTCACCGCTGATCTCTGGTGATGGATAGGAGGCATTCTCAGTGATGTCACCGCTGATCTCTGGTGATGGATAAGAGGCATTCTCAGTGATGTCACCGCTGATCTCTGGTGATGGATAGGAGGCTCTCAGTGATGCCACTGCTGATCTCTGGTGATGGATAGGAGGCATTCTCAGTGATGTCACCTCTGATCTCTGGTGATGGATAGGAGGCATTCTCAGTGATGTCACCGCTGATCTGTGGTGATGGATAGGAGGCATTCTCAGTGATGTCACCTCTGATCTCTAGTGATGGATAGGAGACATTCTCAGTGATGTCACCTCTGATCTCTGGTGATGGATAGGAGACATTCTCAGTGATGTCACCGCTGATCTCTGGTGATGGATAGGAGACATTCTCAGTGATGTCACCTCTGATCTCTGGTGATGGATAGGAGGTATTCTCAGTGATGTCACCGATGATCTCTGGTGATGGATAGGAGGCATTCTCAGTGATGTCACCTCTGATCTCTGGTGATGGATAGGAGACATTCTCAGTGATGTCACCGCTGATCTCTGGTGATGGATAGGAGACATTCTCAGTGATGTCACCGCTGATCTCTGGTGATGGATAGGAGGCATTCTCAGTGATGTCACCTCTGATCTCCGGTGATGGATAGGAGGCATTCTCAGTGATGTCACCGCTGATCTCTGGTGATGGATAGGAGATATTCTCAGTGATGTCACCGCTGATCTCTGATGATGGATAGGAGGCATTCTCAGTGATGTCACCGCTGATCTCTGGTGATGGATAGGAGACATTCTCAGTGATGTCACCGCTGATCTCTGGTGATGGATAGGAGACATTCTCAGTGATGTCACCGCTGATCTCTGGTGATGGATAGGAGACATTCTCAGTGATGTCACCTCTGATCTCTGGTGATAGATAGGAGGCATTCTCAGTGATGTCACCGCTGATCTCTGGTGATGGATAGGAGACATTCTCAGTCATGTTACCGCTGATCTCTAGTGATGGATAGGAGACATTCTTAGTGTCACTGCTAATCTCTGGTGATGGATAGCCGGCATTCTCAGCGATGTGACCGCTGATCTCTAGTGAGGTTTACCTATGATATCAGATCCTACAGTTTGTGTAAGGGTACCGTCACACAGTGGCATTTTGATCGCTACAACGGCACGATCCGTGACGCTCCAGCATCGTAACAATATCGCTCCAGCGTCGTAGACTGCTGTCACACTTTGCAATGTACGACGCTGGAGCGATAATTTCATGACGTATGTGCGATGTAGAATCTGTTGGTTACTATGCGCACATCGTATACAATATCGTGCACTCCTTTGTTACACCATGCGATCATGCCGCCACAGCGGGACACTAGACGACAAAAGAAAGTTTCAAACGATCTGCTACGACGTACAATTCTCAGCGGGGTCCCTGATCGCAGGAGCGTGTCAGACACAGCGAGATCGCTGGAACGTCACGGATATATCGCTGGAACGTCACAAATCGTGCCGTCGTAGCGATCAAAATGCCACTGTGTGACGGTACCCTTAGGGTACCGTCACACTATACGATTTACTTACGATCACGACCAGCGATATGACCTGGCCGTGATCGTAGGTAAATCGTAGTGTGGTCGCTGGGGAGCTGTCACACAGACAGCTCTCCAGCGACCAACGATGCCGAGGTCCCTGGGTAACCAGGGTAAACATCGGGTTACTAAGCGCAGGACCGCGCTTAGTTACCCGATGTTTACCCTGGTTACAAGCGTTAAACTAAAAAAAAACAAACAGCACATACTTACATCTGGTGTCCGTCAGGTCCCTTGCAGTCTGCTTCCCTCTGCTTCCCGCACTCACAGACTGCCGGCCGTCAAGTGAAAGTGAAAGCACAGCCGCTGTGCTCTGCTTTCACTTTACGGCCAGCAGTCACAGTGCGGGAAGCAGACGGCAAGGGACCTGACGGACACCAGAATGTAAGTATGTGCTGTTTTTTTTTTTTTAGTTTAACGCTTGTAACCAGGGTAAACATCGGGTAACTAAGCGCGGCCCTGCGCTTAGTTACCCGATGTTTACCCTGGTTACAAGCGAACGCATCGCTGGATCGCATCGCTAGATCGCTAGATCGGTGTCACACACACCGATCTAGCGATGACAGCGGGAGATCCAGCGATGAAAGAAAGTTCCATACGATCTGCTACGACTTACGATTCTCAGCAGGATCCCTGATCGCTGCTGCGTGTCAGACACAGCGATATCGTAACGATATCGCTGGAACGTCACGAATCGTACCGTCGTAGCGATCGAAATGTTATAGTGTGACGGTACCCTTACTATCTTTGGAGGACAGGGACGCAGGATTAATGAACAATCAGTGTTGGTTAATGTTTATTACCGATTATCTGTAAGTCCACGTAGCTTGTTGACCTGCAAACAGTGAAGGCCAAACTGTGCAGATTAATCAAATACTCAAACAATAAAAGTTAACCTAATCCCACCTTATCTCTGACCTGTGGATGATGGCCTGGAGCAGTATTCCCCAACTCTGGTCCTCAAGAGCCACCAACAGGTCATGTTTTCAGGATTTTCTTAGTATTGCACAGGAGATAATTGCATCACCTGGACAGGCAATAATTCCATCACCTGTGCAATACTAAGGAAATCCTGAAAACACCACCTGTTGGTGGCTCTTGAGGACCGGAATTAGGGAACACTGGCCTGGAGGATAGCTGTGGGTATAAAAATGCAGATCTGCTTCATTGACCATCACTGAACCCATGCAGACATTCGGAGAAGGCAGGTTCGTACCCTCCAGTGACCTGGCCCCATGGAGACATTCAGAGAAACCAGGTTGAGACCCTCAAGTCACCTGACCCCATGGAGATTTTCTTAGAAGCTTGGTTGGGACTTTTCTGTCATCTAGCCCCATGGAGACATTCTGAGAAGCCAGGTGTGGATACTTGGGGGGGTTACAGAGTGCGCCGGTCTGCTAGCTGAAACCGCTTGAACCAAGGATAATCCCACCGAACGTCTGCTCTCCTTTTACCATGGGCATAAAAGTACTCAGACAACCCAGGGTGAGGGTAAAACAGTTTGGCAATACTTAATTGAATCGCAAAAACAGTCAAATAGCACATAGAATAGTCCCAGAAAATACCCAAGATGGTGTAAATTACGGAGTCTCACTCTTCTACTGACTCGCTGGGATAAGAACAGCTGTGACTTCAAAGCTTCCAGGGCTGACTACCCCACCTGTGGCACTAAGAGAGGTGGTAATGACAAGCTTAGGAATATGACAGTCCATTGAGGTACAATGCCAGTTGACTGGAGGGTCACAACCTGGATTCTTCAAAGATTTCCATGGAGCCAGGCGACCGGTAGGTCCCATTCCTGACTACCCCAAATGTATCCATGGATTGGCGTTAGTCAGTGGAGCAAATCTGTATTTTTCCAACCGGGGCCATGGTCCCCGAAGCTGGCATCCTGTAGAATGACAAAGCTGTGTCCCTCGTGATGGAGTCATGATGTGTTGGCTGCTGTCCTGTAGAGAGTATATAGTTGTTTGGATGTCTGGTGGTATCTCTGTATATGGATGAATCTATCCTTTTTATAGTTAACAACTGTCCTTCAAACCACCATTCACAGGTAAAGGGGAAGAATGGTGATGACACCAAATCGCATTGATTATGTAATCTATTTGCATTGTTTTTCCTCCTTGTAAGTCAACAAACATGCTGATTACACATTGTCCAAGCCAGCTAATCAGCAAACATCATTGTTCAATGACCCTGTATCACTGCCTTTCAAAGATAGACAATATGTTGTAGGAGCTGATATAAGATACAAAACAGTAGCCATTTATCCATTTAGAAATATCAATTTAACCTATAAGAAGAGTCAACATTAGACTCTTGCCCAACAAGAAAGAAACACAAATTCAAAAGATTTATACAGATTCTAGTCTATTCCTTCTTGGCTTGCTGAAAATAGACTGCTGGTTAATTAAGATAAAATGCTGTGTCATCACACCAAGTTGGAACTCTAGGGTCACCTGACCCCATGAAGACATTCATAGAATCCAGGTTGAGACAATCGGGTCACCTGGCCCATACCTCAATGGACTGTCAGCTTCATAAGCTTGTTAACTCCTCTTTGTGGGTGACACCAAAAGCAGGGAGCCATTCGTGGGGGTAGTTGGCCCTGTAAGCCCTGAATTAACAACTGCTCTAATCCCGGTGAGCCAGCGGATGGGTGAGACTGTAATTTGCACCATCTTGGATATTTGCTGGGACTGTTATATATGTTATTGCCTGTTGGTGGTTTAATAAATTGCTACACTGTTTTACCCTCACCCTGTGTTGTCTGAGTAGTCTTCTGCCCACGAGAAAAGAGTGCGAGCGTTCAGTGGGATGAGCCCTGGTCCGCGTGGTCTTTAAGACAGCCAGGACAGCCGACAAGAGCAACCACTGACCCCCGTGTCTCCATAGACTCATATAAAGACTATTATTACTGAAGAAGCCAGAAAAACAATGAACAAGAGGCAGAAGAGACCCTAAAAAGATCATCGAAGAAAGACGACTGGCCAAAGGTAACAAGCAGGAAGCAGATAACACCAGTAAAAGACTAAAGAGAGCCATTTGATCATACCCAGCACTTTATTATCAAAAGATATGTACAAGAGATGGAAAGCGAACATCTGAGGGGCAAGACCAGGAAGGCGTACTAAAAGATCAAATTAACACAATGAAAGTTCGAACCAAGAGTGCCTCCTGAGGAAGTCAGAACGAAACGTGCGTTGGGGCGGCGGGGACCGGGTTTCACCTGCACATCAGCCTGTTTTATTGGTAAGATGCACCTTATCCCTTTTCATTACTAATTGCCATACTGCTTTACCTTCTTATATTTAAACCAACTTATGCACTCGCATTTTGGTATGGAAATCTAGTAGTATACTTTATCTATGGATTCATACAGTATATCCATCTGCCGTGTTTACTATGAGGATTTATACCTAATACCTTTTGTGGCAGATTATTAGGTTAGTTTATACCATTTTCATTTATGGCTTATATTGTGTAGGTGTGAGCCTGGTCCTCTTGACTTGGTGTCCTGTCATGTCTAGATTTTTTAGTGATTTTTGTAATTCACAATAAAGATATTTATTAATTTTTGGACTTTTTGTACCAGTTAGTTTGTGTTTAGCTTGCTTTGAGTTATAAGTCCTATATGTTATTTTGGGAGGAATTTGAGTGTTAATATGACATATGAACAAGCAGGATTCAGAAAAGGCAGAAGAACATGGGATGTGATTGCTAACAATAGATGGTTAAAGGGAACCTGTCACCCCCAAAATCGAAGATGAGCTAAGCCCACCGGCATCAGGGGCTTATCTCATTCTGTAATGCTGTAGATAAGCCCCCCGATGTATCCTGAAAGATGAGAAAAAGAGGTTATATTACACTCACCCAGGGGCGATCACGCTGCGGTCCAGTCCGATTGGCGTTGCTGTCCGAGGCCTCCCATCTTCTTACGATGACGTCCTCTTCTTGTATTCACGCTGCGGCTCCGGCGCAGGCATACTTTGTCTATCCTGTTGAGGGCAGAGCAAAGTACTGCAGTGCGCAGGCACCAGGAAAGGTCATAGAGGCTCGGCACCTGCGCACTGCAGTACTTTGCTCTGCCGTCAACAGGACAGTCAAAGTACGCCTGCGCTGGAGCCGCAGGGTGAAGACAAGAAGAGGACGTCATCCTATGAAGATAGGAGGCCCTGGATCGCGACGCCCATCGGATCAGACCGCCCACCCAGGTGAGTATAATCTAAACCTCTTTTTCTCATCTTTCAGGATACATCTGTGGCTTATCTACAGCATTTCAGAATTCTGTAGATAAGCCCATGATGCTGGTGGGCTTAGCTCATCTTCAATTTTGGGGGTGATAGGTTCCCTTTAATGAAAAAAGCCGAAGGATACAAGGAGATCCACTTTGATTTGATAGACTACAGCAAAGCCACGGCTATGTTGCTCACCAGAATTTTTGGCTACCATGAAAAATATGGCTGTGCCGAACCATCTGATCAGTCTCATTAATAACCTTTACATCAACCATGAAACAACAGTTCAAACCCAACACGGCATGGTTCAGAAGAGAGCGAAGCATCAAACAAGGCGATATTCTGGTACCATTGCTCTTCAATTTATATACAGAAGCTATTTTCAGGAAGTCTGGACTTGCCGAAAAAGAAGAATGGATCAAAATTGCTGGACCATTCATTTACAATCTTAAGAATGCAGATGATACAACATTGCTGGCAACAAGCGTAGATAGAGTGAAGGACTCATTACAGAGTGTCAAGATGGAAAACATGAGCATGGGACCGCTACTCAACACAAGGAAGACAAAGATATTGACTTCTGCCAGGTATGACTGGGACACATTTGAGATAGACAGCGACAAACTAGAAGTTGTTTAGGACTTCAACCTACTCAGATTAATGATCACTCAAGATGCAGTGGCAAAACTGGAAGTCAGTAGGAGAATAGCCATGGGCAAATCAACAAAGAAGTCAGAGGACAAGGTCTTCAAATTAAGAAACATTTTACTGGTGATGAAGACATGGCTCGTACATACTCTGGTCTTTTCTGTAGTATCTTATGGAAGCGAAGCCTGGATGCTAAAGAAACAAAACAGAAGAAGAATCAATGCCTTTGAAATGTGGTGCTGGAGAAGGATGTTATCAATACCATGGATGGCAAAAAAGACAAATCAAGCCAAACATGTCCCTTGGAGCAAGGATAATTACGTCTTTTGAACACATCATACGAAGAAAACAATCACTGGTGAAGGACATCATGGTCGGAAGACTAGAAGGAAGAAGGCAAAGAGGAAGATGGGCAACCCGATGGCTTGATACTATCAAGGCAAGAGCGAAAACCCTGGTTAGACCTATCTAGGCTTGCAAAAGATAAATCTTCCTACAGATCGTTCATCCGTCAAGCCACCATGGCTTGAGATCGAGACGAAGGTTGTTAACCAATAACATCGTAGCCTCCTCCGAAGATCTGATGGGCAGCAATGCGAGTCTTGAGGGATATTCACAAGGGCAGTGGTCCGGACATTATGGCAATCAGTGGAGATGGAGCAGAATGTTTCCCACCTGTTGATATATTCTCTGTGACTCCCTCACCTTAACCTTCTCCTGGGTATACGCTGCTGGCAGCGCCCTCACAGTTCCCATTATCGCTGGTACCAGTGATTCTCTACAGCTGGTGGTAAGCATGGGCTCTTTCCTGGCTGCCAGCGATCCCTATAGGTTGTTCTACTCGACTGTACTGATATCTACAGAATGGCGGTGGGTGAAAGGTGGGAAAAGTGTAAAGGGGCTGTGATGGTGTGATATGTTATGTGGGTATTATTTTGTGTATAGTCATAGCTTACTGATTTTCATAGTGTTCTCTTGTTGCCCTGTATCATTCCATGTATTCCCCATATTGTCTAGAGCAGGGGTGTCAAACTGCATTCCTCGAGGGCCGCAAACCATGGGTGTTTTCAAGATTTCCTTAGCATTGCACAAGGTGCTGCAATCATTATGTGTGTAGGTGATTAAATTATCACCTGTGCAGCACAAGGAAATCCTGAAAACATGACCTGGTTGCAGCCCTCCAGGAATGCAGTTTGACACCCCTGGTCTAGAGTCTCAATTACCTTCCAAAAGGCTGATAATTGGATTAGCTCACTGACAGTCTGCAGCCCGACTGTATCTATGCCTCTTGATGACCCCCTGTAGTGACCTAATCCCCAAGGCACCTTTGTCAGGTCTGTGAGGCCTGAAAACCACCCCAACCTGTCTGACTACCCCTGGACATAAGGAGGCAGCTGGGGAGGACAGTTCCTGTGTGGTGAGGATGGTGTGAACACAGCATGTCAGAGAGAAAGGGAAGCACATGGACCATTTTTATCCTCTGTCTGCTGGATTATTGGACTCTCATCTCCTTGGACATTTTATCCTGTTACTGAACTGCATTCGTGTTCTGGACTATTGTATCCTCAGTGTGGTGGATCGTATCTGGACCTTTTAGTTTTGCCTATAATAAAGGTCTTGGGATTGTTCACACTTCCCTCGCTCTGTTGATTGTGTGGTATCAGAGAAGGACCCCGTGACAGGGGCCCGGAATGGAGAGAGCCTGTGCCGCATTCGATGTAGCCCAGCGTAGAGGAATAACTCAGTACGGGGCGCTGTATGCCCACATTAACCCGTTTCCTTTATGGTTTAGATGTGCAGATTGCGCAGATACCGAAACACCAAACCCATGTGGGGACATCAACGATTTTGTCCTCCGCGCAATACAAACTCATGGGGAAAGAAAAGCTTATTTTCCTTCTCCACCGGTGCGGCCATGTTTGCATGTCTTTGTGGGATGGGTTGATTGGTGCCATTCTGGAGTACACACAAGTCATACATTTTTTTCTTTAGGCAAAGAAGGCAGCGTTTTGCACCATATCCTGGACATATCTGTGTGCAGTGCATTACTTCTCAGGCAAAACACAGACTCGGCCACACAAGTCCATGAGGATCTGTGTCTGTAGCTCAGTGATGACCTGGAATACAGATGTGACCTCCAGGGGACTTCTGACGGGCTGCTTCCTAAACCAACCACTTCAGTGAAAAAAAAAACAGATGCAACGCAAGGACACGAGAGAAAAAAAATGTTTCTTAGTGATGGCAATATCTGTATGGATTTCTGGCCTTATGGAGACAGCATGTCGCAGCCTTTATGGCAGCCTCCAGAGCTCCTCACTTCTGTGCCCGGCGGACCACCAGAGATATTCACAGCTGAGATTGGACAGTTTTGTGTCAAATATAGAATTTTTATGATAAGAAAAAAACGAACTTTTTTTTCTGAAGTAATGTTGGACTGAGTCTTTTTTGGGTCCGCACCTATATTGGTCCCAATTACTTGCTGAAGGGGGTTCTGCTGGACCTTCCCACTACTTGCCAGGGACATAACATGTTACCCATTTGTCATGAGTAGACTGTGTGACGTACAGCTGAGCGGCGTCCTCTGGGGTGGCGGCTGATGAGGTTCTCCGCTCTCATCGTGTCCTAGAATTGCAGAAAAGCACAAAAAGGAATAACGCCGGGGACAGGTCATGCGACTACTGGGTTCGCATACATGATGCGCTAAGGCTACGTTCACATTTGCGTTGTGCGGGGCTACGTCGGCAACGCAACGCACAACAAAAACGCATTGTTTTGTGATGCATGCATCCTTTTTTGGCATGATTTTGGACGCAAAAAAATGCAACTTGCTGCGTCCTCTGCGCCCTGATGCTTGCGCCAAAAAAGACGCATGCGTCACAAAACGCAAGACAACGCATGTCCAAGCGCCCCCATGTTAAATATAGGGGCGCATGATGCATGTGTCGCCGTGGCTGCCGCGGCTGCGCCCGACGCAGCCCCGCAAAACGCTAATGTGAACGTACCCTAACTCCTTATGGACACATGCGTGCACTTTCCCTCTGTCATTGTTTCCGGGATATAATGTAACATGACTTTATACAATGGGGAAAACAAGTATTTCATACTCTGATTGAGCAGTATTCCCACGGACAAAGAATGGAGAAGTCTGTAATTGTTATCGTAGGTACATGTCACCTGTGAGAGACAGAATCTAAAAACCAAACAAAAAAAGACAGAAAATCACATTGTATGATTGTAACATATTTCATGCAATAAAATGCAAATTAATTAAGTATTTGATCACCGACCAACCAGCGAGAATTCTGCTCTCATGGACCTGTTAGATTTTCTGTTAGGCTATGTGCACGCTGCGGATCCACAGCAGTTTTTCCATGAGGTGCACAGTACCATGTAAACTTATGGAAAACAAAATCCGCAGTGCACATGCTGCAGAAAAACCCCCGGAAACGCAGCTGTTCATTTTCCACAGCATGTCAATTCTTTGTGCGGATTCCACAGCGGTTTACACCTGCTCCACAATAGGAATCCGCAGGTGTAAAACTGCAGGTGGAATCCGCACAAAAACTGCGGAAAAACCGCTGTAAGGCCATGTTCACACTTTTCATTTTTTACTGCGGAACAGCGGCGATTTTGCAGCTGCAGGTCCGCTGCAGTTTCCATTGCGTTTACAGTAACATGTAAACCCTATGGAAACTGCAAACTGCTGTGCACACGCTGCGGGAAAAACCACGCGGGAACGCAGCGGTTTACAACCCGCAGCATGTCACTTGTGCAGAATCGCGGCGGTTCTGCACCCATAGGAATGCATTGATCCGCTTACTTCCCGCATGGGGCTGTGCCCACCATGCGGGAAGTAAGCGGATAATGTGCGGGTGGTACCCGGAGTGGAGGAGAGGAGACTCTCCTCCAGGCCTCGGGAACCATATTTGTGTAAAAAAAAAAAAAGAATTAAAATAAAAAATAATGCTATACTCACCTCTCAGTGCTGCATGCGGTCGTCCGGTCTCAGCTTTGGTATGCGAGCAGGACCTGCGGTGACTTCGCGGTCACATGACCGTGACGTCACGAAGGTCCTTCTCGCATAGCATCTCTGGAACCGGACCGCCGCCTGCAGCGCCGAGGAGATCGGGAAGTCAGAGGGTGAGTATATCATTATTTTTAACATTACTATTGATGCTGCATATGCAGCATCAATAGTAAAACAAGTGCAGGATTAAACCCGCAGCGGAACCCGCAACACAAACCGCGATAAATCTGCAGGGATAACCGCAGCGGGTTTGCCCTGCAGATTTATCAAATCCGCTGCGGGAAAACCCGCGGGAGAACCCACAGCCCCCTTCCCACGTGTGAACATAGCCTTAATCCGCAGTGCGGTTTACCTGCAGATTTACCAAAAACAGTGCAGAAAAATGGGCACACCTTTCTGCAATGTGTGCACATAGCCTAAGAAGCCTCCTACTCCACACTCATTAACTGTATTAATTGCACCTGTTTGGCCTCGTTACCTGTATAAGGGTATGTGTCCACGTTCAGGATTGCATCAGGATTTGGTCAGGATTTTATGTCAGTATTTGTAAGCCAAAACAAGGAGTGGAACAATTAGGCCATGTTCACACAGTGCGTTTTTTACTGCGGAACCGCAGCGTTTTTGCCGCTGCGGTTCCGCAGCAGTTTTCCATGCAGGGTACATAACAATGTAACCCTATGGAAAACAGTCACTGCTGTGCACATGGTCCGTAATTTCGTTTAAAAAGCCGCGCAGAATAGCTGCGGCAAAAAAGGAGCATGTCACTTCTTTTTCCTGAACCGCAGCGGTTCTGCACCCATAGACCTCCATTGTGAGGTCAAAATCGCAGTAAAACCCGCAGATCAAAAATATATCTGCGGGTTTTACTGCGATTTGATGTGCAGAACCGCTGCAGCAGGAAGTGCGGGGAGCGGGCGGAAGTGCGTGGGCGGAGTGTGGCTGCCCCCCCGTGCTCCGATCCCGCGCCCCCGTGCTCCGATGCCCCCCCCCAGTGCTCCGATGCCTCCCCCCGTGCCCTAATCTCCCCCCCTTATACTTACCCGGCGTCCCGGTGTCCGTCCGGCCGTCTTCTCCCTGGGCGCCGCCATCTTGCAAAATGGCGGGCGCATGCGCAGTGCGCCCGCCGAATCTGCCGGCCGGCAGATTCGCTCCAAAGTGCATTTTGATCACTGAGATATAACCTATCTCAGTGATCAAAATAAAAAAATAGTAAATGACACCCCCCCCACTGTCACCCCCATTGGTAGGGACAATAAAAAAATTAAGAATTTTTTTTTTTTTTTTTTTTACTAAGGTTAGAATAGGGGTAGGGGTAGGGTTAGGGGTAGGGTTAGGGTTAGGGGTAGGGTTAGGGGTAGGGTTAGGGTATTTTCAGCCATTTTAGCCCTAAAAAGCTTCCTAGGAAACACACAGTCTCTGCATAGAAAACTGCATAAAAAAAGGATAAAAAAACGCATAAAAAAAGGACAAAAAAAGGACCAAAAAAAGGACCTGCGTTTTCTGCCAAGAGCTGCAGTTTTTTAAAAAAACTGTCCTGAAAAAAAAAGGATGGAAATCCTGAACGTGTGAACATACCCTTAGAGGAAAAGTATAATAGAAACATCTGCACCACTGCTGCATTTATCACCCACTCCTGGTTTTGGCTTACAAATACTGATGTAAAATCCTGACCAAATCCTGATGAAATCCTGAATGTGGACACATACCCTAAGACACCTGTTCACACACAATCACACTCCAACCTCTCCGCCAAGACCAAAGAGCTGTCTAAGGACACCAGGGACAAAAGTGTTGACCTGCACAAGGCTGGGATAACCTACAGAACAATAGGCAAGCAGCTTGGTGAGAAGGGAACAACTATTAGTACAATTATTAGGCCGGCGTCACACACAGCGTATGAAAATACGGTCCGTATATTACGGCCGTAATACGCTGAAAAGTCCCGAAAATAGTGGTCTGTATCTCCTCCGTAGGCAGGGTGTGTCAGCGTTTTTTGCGCATGGCATCCTCCGTATGTAATCCGTTTGGCAGCCGTACTGCATGTTTTTATCGCAGGCTTGCAAAACCGACATACGGCTATACAAGGGATCCATGTGTTAAAAAAAACAAAAAAAAAAAACATATATACTGTCTCTCTCTCTATATATGTCAGGGAGACACATATATGTATATATATTATTACTTAATACAGCGCGAGATAGCAGAAAGCCGGTAATTCAATTACCGGCTTTTGCTTTCTCCTTCCTAAACCCGACATGATATGAGACCTGGTTTACATACAGTAAACCATCTCATATCCCCATTTTTTTTTTGCATTATTCCACACTACTAATGTTAGTAGTGTGTATATGCAAAATTTGGCCGTTCTAGCTATTAAATTAAAGGGTTAAATGACGGAAAAAATTGGCGTGGGCTCCCGCACAATTTTCTCCGCCAGAGTAGTAAAGCCAGTGACTGAGGGCAGATATTAATAGCCTGGAGAGGGTCCATGGTTATTGGCCCCCCCTGGCTAAAAACATCTGCCCCCAGCCACCCCAGAAAAGGCACATCTGGAAGATGCGCCTATTCTGGCACTTGGCCACTCTCTTCCCATTCCCGGGTAGCGGTGGGATATGGGGTAATAAAGGGTTAATGTCACCTTGCTATTGTAAGGTGACATTAAGCCAGATTAATAATGGAGAGGCGTCAATTATGACACCTATCCATTATTAATCCAATTGTAGTAAAGGGTTAAAAAAAAAACACACACAATTAAAAAATAATTTATTGAAAAAAATCACAAATGCTGTTGTATTAATTTATTCTACTCTCAATCCACTCACTGAAGACCCTCGATCTGTAAATTAAAAAAAAAAAATAAACCAACAATATACATACCTTCCGAGGATCTGTAAGGTCCAACGATGTAAATCCATCTGAAGGGGTTAAAATATTTTGCAGACACGAGCTTTGCTAATGCAGGATGCTCATTTCTGCAATACCCCAGCAAATGAAGGTAAAGTAGGTCAATGACCTATATTTAGCTTCATTTGCGGTGAGGCGCCCTCTGCTGGCTGTTCCTAGATCGTGGGAACTTTCCTAGAAAGCTCCCAGGCTCGAGTTCATAAAAGGCGCCCTCTGCTGGTTGTCCTCATATGAACTCTGCCCTCAGTCACTGGCTTTTCTACTCTGGCGGAGAAAATTGTGCGGGAGCCCACGCCAATTTTTTCCGCCATTTAACCCCTTATTTTACTAGCTAGAACGGCCAAATTTTGCATATACACACTACTGACAGTAGTGTGGAATATGCAAAAAAAATGGAGATATGAGATGGTTTACTGTATGTAGGTCTCATATCATGTCGGGTTTAGGAAGGAGAAAGCAAAAGCCGGTAATTGAATTACCGGCTTTTCTCTCTAACAGCGCTGCGTATTCCTCGCAAGTCACACTGCTGGTCCGTGTGTAATCCGTAATTTTGGGGCTTCCATTGACTTTCATTGACGTTTTATTTGCGCAATACGGTGACAAACGCAGCATGCTGCGATTTTCTACGGCCGTAGAAAGCCGTATAATACGGATCAGTTTAATACGGCAGATAGGAGCAGGGGCACAGAGAATAATTGTGCCGTATTTTTTGCGAGTTTTACGGAAGTAGTTTCTGCGCTCTTACGTCCGTAAAACTCGCAAGTGTGACGCTGGCCTTAGAGAATGGAAAAAGCAAGATGGCTGTCAATCTCCCTCGCTCTGGGGCTCCAAGGGAGGTCTCGCCCCATGGGGAAAGGATGATTCTGAGAAAGATCAAGAATCAGCCCAGAACTACACAGGAGGACCTGGTCAATGACCTGAAGAGAGCTAAGACCACAGTCTCAAACATTACCGTTAGTAACACACCACGCCATCATGGATTACAATCCTGCAGGGCACATAAGGTCCCCTGCTCACACCAGCACATGTCCAGGCCCATTTGAAGTTCACCAATGGCCATCTGGATGATCCAGAGGAGGTATGGGAGAAGGTCATGTGGTCATATGAGACCAAAATAGAACTTTTTGGTGTCATCTCCACTCACTGTGTTTGGAGGATAAAGGAGGATGAGTACAACCCCAAAAACACCATCCCAACTGTGAAGCATGGTGGGGGAAACATTGTACTTTTGGGGTGATTGTACCGCATTGAAGGGAGGATGGATGGGGTTGTGTATCACAAGATTTTGGTCAACAACCTCCTTCCCTCAGTAAGAGCATTGAACATGGGTTTGGGCTAGGTCTTCCAGCATGACATTGACCCGAAACACAAAGCCAGGGCAACTAAAGAGCGGATCCGTAAGAATGATTCCAAGGTCCTGGAGTGGCCTAGCCAGTCTCCAGCCCTGAACCCAATAGAAAATCTTTGGAGGAGCTGTAACTCAATGTTCCCAGCAACAGCACTGAAATCTGAAAGATCTGGAGATCTGTATGGAGGAGGGGGCCAAAATCCCTGCTGCAGTGTGTGCAAATATGGTCAAAAACTAAAGGAAACGACCGACCTCTGTAAGTACAAAAGTTTCTGCACCAAATATGTTCTGATTTTCTATTGTATCAAATACTTATATATTCATCAAGTACTTTTTGCACTGCGGATTTAATGAAATCCACTGTGGAAAATTCCGCAATGGAATCCGCAGCGTGAGCACATACCCTTACAGACCTGTCCATTCTCTGTAGGTGGATAAACCTGAAAAATTGGCAGTGTATCAAATACGTGTAATGATGCGACTTCTGGTCGTGACTCCACTCACTTTGCCATCAGGCCCCATAAATAAAGGGGATTAAAAGCCACCAACCAACCAAACCTGACAAAGCCGCTGGCGAAACGCCTCACTGTGTATTGGGGGATGAATCTTCATACACTCCTAGGTTTTCTAGACTTGGATTAATGTGCTGCTGACATTTGATGCTTTAGGCTTTTTGCCTTTGTAAGTCACTTTTTTCTCACTCTTATTTGGGTTAATTTCATGGTCTTTGATTATTTTTTTTCTAAGTCATTTTTCCTTTCAAAAGATGTTTTTATCCCCAATTTATGAAATTAAAGGAGGTATTCCCATCTCCAAGATCCTCTCTCAACATGCAGAAGGTATAATAATAATATTAAATACTTCTAATTAGAAATGTATAGTTTTTTTTATTCACTATGTCCCTTTACTCATGTGCAGGCATTGCAGGACCTTAGCTATCAATGATTACGACCACTAGCAACTAGCGATCTGTCACTATATCAGTAGACGTAACCATGGATTCCTAAGGGCCTGCAATGCTTGCACATGAGTAAAGAGACAAAGCGAATCAGAAAGTCTATACCACATTTCTAATTGGAGTGTGCTAGTGCAGCGCCCCAGAGACCTGGTCGTTGCAGTAATATCGCTCTGCCACTAAGGGGAGTGATGGTACGTCTGATGGCACTAAAAGAGTTCATCTGACCAGGTATCACCAGCACACATTACACTTCACACTCCGGCCACTAGGGGGAGCAAAAGGTTTTATTTATTAGGCCACTCCTCACACTGGTAAAACGAGGGGTTGGATAGGAAGTTAGTCAGAAGCTGACTGGGTTTTGTCCAGGCAACATCCCGTGGCAGGGGGTGTTGCAGGGAAGATTCACGGGGGGTCCCTGTCAGGCGTGGGAACCTGGCAGGTACCTAGCGACTAGAACAGAATGTTACAGAACCGCGCCTGCACCACCCGCGGCGGTATCCTAAGAAAGAGACACGAAGCGGACGATATTGTGGACAGTGAGAAACGAGATCAAGCACAAAGGAGATCCAGTAGGAGTCGTGCCCGGAGAACGGCAACATCCTACTGAGGCGCGTAGCCGGTGGCCGGAACACCGAGGAAGTAACTGACTATGCCTTACTTCAATCTCCGCAGGACAGTTAATTATAGGTTGGCTGTCTACCTTACATCACCTAAGCAGACATAGGGGGCAACGCGTGGAGAGGGGCGTCTCTAGGGTCCCGGAAGAACTCCGAGCCTACCCCTAGCCATAACATACCTGGGGGACGGAGAACTAGAAAAAACTGGAATGAATTAGAAAGAAACGAGAATAGAAGTTGTGAGGACTATCCCGAATGCTCATCAGGGAAGGACTACAACACACAGGCGCTATTGGTAGGCAACGATTTCCACCTGCAAAGGGAACTCTGGATGTGCCCTCGGACCGGCCGGTCTCAGACAACCCTGTTAACCGTGCTCTGGATTGAGGATCCTGAAGTCTTCAGTAAAGAGACTGCAACCTTGTGTCCTCGTTATTGACTGCACCTCACACCGCCATCCACCTTACTGGGAAGCCCTGGGGATATACTTCACCTGTGGGAAGGTATACCATCTAGCTGCCATCACATCACCCCAGTGGGCCCCAAGCAGCGTCGGTCACCCTGACCGAATACCACAGGTGGCGTCACGAACCCTTGACAAACTATCATCACCCCTTTTATTGGACGCCCCTTAGCAGGGTCACGGACCGGGTCCAGCCACCGTGACAACCCCAGAACGGAGACAGAAAGGATCGGTATTGAGTAACCTGTGGCCCTGTGTCTGGGGGCGCTCCACTAATACAACCCCTGGCAAAAATTATGGAATCACCGGCCTTGGAGTATGTTCATTCAGGTGTTTAGTTTTGTGCCATGTCTGTGATCTGCTTTTTTTCTACAAAATTAAAGTAATTTCCAATGGCAACTTTCTGGCTTTAAGAAACACTAAAAGAAATCAAGAACAAAAAATGTGGTAGTCAGTATTTTTTTTTTTTTTAACCAAGCATAGTGGAAAAATTATGGAATCACTCAAATCTGAGGAAAGATTATGGAATCATGAAAAACAAACAAACAAAAAACCCTCCAACCCATCATTATTTTGTTGCACCACCTCTGGCTTTTATAACAGCTTGCCGTCTCTGAGGCCTGGACTTATTTGTCACACAGGACTCATCAATCTGGCTCCAACTTTCTCTGATTGCTGTGGCCAGATCCGCTTTGCAGGTTGTCATGGACCATTTCTTCAACTTCCACCAAAGATTTTCAATTGAGATTTGCAGGCCATGACATTGACCTTATGTGTCTTTTTTCAAGGAATGTTTTCACAGTTTTTGCTCTATAGCAGGATGCATTATCATCTTGAAAAATGATTTCATCATCCCCAAACATCCTTTCAATTGATGGGATAAGAAAAGTGTCCAAAATATCAACATAAACTTGTGCATTTATTGAAGATGTAATGACAGCCATCTCCCCAGTGCCTTTACCTGACATGCAGCCCCATATCACCAATGACTGTGGAAATTTGCATGTTCTCTTCAGGCAGTCATCTCATTGGAACGGCACCAAACAAAAGTTCCAGCATCATCACCTTGCCCAATGCAGATTCGTGATTCATCACTGAATATGACTTTCATCCATTCATCCACAGGCCACGATTGCTTTTCCTCAGCCCATTGTAACCTTGTTTTTTTCTGTTTAGGGGTTAATGATGGCTTTCCTTTAGCTTTTCTGTATGTAAATCCCATTTCCTTTAGGCGGTTTCTTGCAGTTCGGTCACAGACGTTGACTCCAGTTTCCTCCCATTCGTTCTTCATTTGTTTTGTTGTGCGTTTCCTGTTTTGGAGACACATTGCTTTAAGTTTCTGGTCTTGACGCTTTGATGTCTTCCTTGGTCTGCCAGTATGTTTGCCTTTAACAACCTTCCCATGTTGTTTGTATTTGGTCCAGATTTTAGACACAGCTGACTGAACAACCAACATCTTTGCAACATTACCTAGGTTAATACGATTAATCCCCACAGTTTTAAGCGTACCCTAAAAACTCACTTGTTCAGACTGGCCTACCGCCTCAATGCATTAACCTAACGATCCCTGTGTGGCCTATTTATATAAAAAAAATAAAAAAAAAACAGGTTCCTCGCATCATGTTCTCATTCACTTTATGCAGTTAATAGCCCTCTGTGTCTGTACTGCTACATACTCAGGCTGATAACTGGTTCATGCAGCTTTACATGAACACCCGAGCCTTACACTATGGCCGGTCCGAATAACTAAAGCAATTGTTACCATCCACCTCTCGTGTCTCCCCTTTTCCCCATAGTTTGTAGCTTGCGAGCAGCAGGGCCCTCATTCCTCCTGGTATCTGTTTTGAACTGTATTTCTGTTATGCTGTAATGTCTATTGTCTGTACAAGTCCCCTCTATAATTTGTAAAGCGCTGCGGAATATGTTGGCGCTATATAAATAAAAATTATTATTATTATTATTAACATTGCATGATGATTTTCCCTCTTTTAAGAGTTTGATAATCCTTTCCTTTGTTACAATTATAATTTTTATTTATATAGCGCCAACATATTCCGCAGCACTTTACAATTGAGCGGGGACATGTACAGACAATAAATTCAGTACAAGTTCAGACAATGTAACCAGTGACATTAGGGGTGAGGTCCCTGCTCGCAAGCTTACAATCTACAAGGAAATGGGGGGACACAATAGGTGAAAAGTGCTCGTTATTTAGGTCTGGCAATTATAATAAATAGGGATTTTCATACAAAGCTGCATGATCCGGTCATCAGCCCGTGTGTTTAAGTGCAATAGTCAAGTATCAAGTGCAGTTATCGTGTGCATGGAGGGTGTGGAGACAGATGAGTAGTAGGGGGCAGATTCAGAATAATATTTGGAAGGAGGGAACAGGACAAAGTTAGTTTACTGAGTAGTTGATGTGGTAGGCTTGTTTGAAGAGATGGGTTTTCAGAGTGCGCTTGAATAGGTCGGGGCTAGGTATCAGCCTGATCGTCTGGGGAAGTGCATTCTAGAGAGCTGGCGCAGCACGAGAGACGTCTTGGAGACGGAGGTGCGAGGTTCGGATTACAGGGGAATGTTAGTCTTAGGTCATTTGTAGAATGGAGGGCACGTGTAGGGCGATAGACAGAGATGAGAGAGGAGATATAAGGCGGTGCAGAACTGTGGAGAGCTTTGTGGGTGAGAGATGAGTTTATACTGGACCCTGTAGCGAATGGGTGGCCAGTGTAATGACTGGCACAAGATGGAGGCATCAGTGAAGCGGCTGGACAGAAATATGACCCTGGCTGCCGCATTCAAGATGGATTGGAGAGGGGAAAGTTTGGAAAGAGGGAGACCGATCAGAAGAGAGTTGCAGTAGTCCAGACGAGAATGAATGAGAGCGACAGTAAGAGTCTTAGCAGTTTCAGAGGTGAGAAAAGGTCGGATTCTGGAGATGTTTTTAAGATGCAGGTGACAGGAGCGAGTGAGTGATCGGATATAGGGAGTAAAGGAAAGTTTGGTGTCTAATATGACCCCACAGCGGGCATGCTGCTTGGGAGTTATAGTTGAACCTTCCAGGGTAATTTCGATGTTGGGCAGAGTGAGGTTAGTAGAGGGGAGAAACACAAGAAGTTCAGTTTTTGAGAGATTTAGTTTCCGGTAGAGGGAGGACATGATGTTAGAGACAGCAGACAGACAATCCTTGGTATTTTGAATTAGGGTAGGGGTGATGTCGGGGGAAGAAGTGTATAATTGGGTGTCGTCAGCATAGAGATGGTACTGGAACCCAAATCTGCTGATTGTTTGTCCAATAGGGGCCGTGTATAGAGAGAAGAGGAGGGGGCCCAGGACTGAGCCCTGCGGAACCCCGATAGTAAGGGGACGAGGAGAGGAAGAGGAGCCGGCAAAAGATACAGTGAAGGAGCGGTCAGAGAGGTAGGAGGAGAACCAGGAGAGGGCTGTGTCCTTGAGGCCTATGGAGCAGAGCATAGTGAGGAGGAGCTGGTGATCCACAGTATCAAATGCGGCAGATAGATCCAGGAGAATCAGCAGACAGCAATGACCTTTGGATTTAGCTGTTATTAGATCATTAGAGACTTTAGTGAGGGCAGTTTCAGTGGAGTGTAAAGAGCGGAACCAGATTGTAAGGGGTCAAGAAGAGAGTTATCCGAGAGATAGCGGATTAGGTGGGAGTGGACCAAGCGTTCCAGGAGTTTAGAGATGAAGGAAAGGTTAGAGACAGGTCTGTAGTTAGCCGTGCAGTTCTGGTCCAGGGATGGCTTTTTAAGTAAAGGGGTAATGATTGCATGTTTAAATGAGGGAAAGATGCCTGAAGAAAGAGAGAGGTTAAATATTTTAGTCAGGTGAGTGGTGACCACTGGTGAGAGAGACTGCAGGAGAGGTGAAGGAATGGGGTCACTATTGCAGGTTGTAGGCCGGGCAGAAGCGAGGAGCTTGGAAACTTCTTCTTCTGAAACAGGCTCAAAGACGTCTAGTGAGCATGAAGTGCGGCAGGGAAGGGGATCCAGGCACTGAGGAGATTGCGCTGAGATATCCTGATGGATGTGGTTGATTTTTTCTAGGAAATAAGTGGCCAGATCCTCACCACTGAGATTGGTGATGGGGGTCTGTACTTTAGGTTTCAGGAGGGAGTTTAAGGTTTCAAAAAGTCGTTTTGGGTTGTTGGATAGTCAGGTGATGAGGGTGGTGAAGGAGGATTGTTTGGCCAGATGAAGGGCAGAGTTATAGGTTTTGAGCATGAACTTATAGTGGATGAAGTCTTCTGCTAAGAGAGATTTTCTCCACTGCCGCTCTGCACACCTGGAGCAACGCTGAAGAAAGTGTGTTTGCATAGTGCGCCAGGGCTGCCGCTGTCTGTGTTGGGTCTTTCTGTGTCAGGTTTCAATTGACATCTCTCGTGTTGGAGCCATGATTCATGTCAGTCCACTTGGTGCAACAGCTCTCCAAGGTGTGATCACTCCTTTTTAGATGCAGACTGGCGAGAAGATCTAATTTGATGCCGGTGTTATTTTTGGGCATGAAAATTTGCAGGGTGATTCCATAATTCTTTCCTCAGAATTGAGTGATTCCATAATTTTTCCCTATGCTTGGCTAAAAAAAAAAGTAACCATTATTGACTACCACAATACACAGGGGTTGTATTATGCCTACTACATATGATCTTGGAGATGGGAATACCCCTTTAATTTTGATATATATATATATATATATATATATATATATATATATACACACATATATACACACACACTCTTTTACAACCTTTCAGAGCAAAAAGTCTCAAGTTCTGTTCCAATGTCACACCAAAATGTCAGGTGCACATAATATTGCTCCAGTGGGAGGAAGGGACAGGAAGACATTTATGACAAAATTTGCAACTTTTCAAAACGCAAATATCTGGAAACTTTAAACCCCGGGAACAGCAGCGAATAATAAAACAAACAAAAAATATACGAATACATAAAAAAAGGGATAAAAAAGGCACAATCCGAAAGATGGATGAGGCCCAAACATAGAAAGAAGCGCAAATTAGAAAATACTCAACAGAAAAAGTTTCAAAACAACATTGAATGGAGCCCGTCTTGCCATGCACGCCTCTCCGGCCTCAATCTTCCATGCGCACACCGGTCCAAATGAGGCGCCTACCCATTATCACGCCTGGTTCACCTGCCTGCACAATTGTGGCGTTTCCTAGGTAAGATCTTTACATGGAGGAGCGTCGGTACCTGAACAGTGACGAGCCGCGCACCTGATCATCCATCACATGACCAGGACTGTAATGAATTGCACAAGGCCGTGGAGGAGGGGAGCTTGTATCATCTGGTATGTATACTGTTACAGTAAATATTAATGCTCCCAAAAAAAAAATAAATAAAAATAAAAAAGCGATAAATAGTATTTAAATAAAAAAGCTGCTGATGCATCTCCATGGCAACAGACTACAAACAAACCCTGCGTAGTCTGATCCTGCAGTCATCCCTGCATCTACGACCAGCAGGAGCGGCACACAGCTGCAGACCCCTCCAGGTTTATTGTTAGTCTCTAACCAGAGACACAGAGGCTGGTGGAGGAGCTGCAAACACAAAACGGGACTTTTACTTTTTTTTTTAAGCATTGGAGCAGAAAAAGAATGTTGGAAACGTACACACTCATCACTGCTGGTCAGGCCTGGGCCGCTCCCCACATTGTTGCCAACACCCCGGTTATGACATTCGCCCTTTTTCTTGCACGTTAATGATGCGGGGGATAGTTCTGCCTACACAACTACAATCAGCACATCAGCATCTATTCCACCTCCTTTTTGCAGAGAGGTACGCAGTCGCCCCACCTCCCCCCGGCACCAATGCCCCCGGTGACAGGAAGGACCCCGATGCAGTGTATGTACAATGTCTTTAATCTCCTGCTTGTTGTGTTGCTCATGCCGCTAAAACCCCCAAAAAGTGAAATTAAAAGTGGAGGTGGGAAAGTCCCGGGGTGCGGTGTCAGAGTTGAGGACCGCTTTACACAGACCCCCTACTAAAATTCCTGATGACTGTCGCTTACATGAAGACCCTTCCTTGGTTTTCAGAAGTCGTTCCAGTGCCCTCCAGCGGGGGGCGCTGCGGCTTCCTCTTCTCCACAGTCGCTGGGATAGAAGTAAACTTTGGCAATGGCGCAGGATAGAAACCAGACAGTGCAAATCTGCTGCAAAGTGCAGGTAATCATCTTGTCCTGAAACTCTCTCCGGACCCCCTATTTACCCTCATAAAAGCCCCAGCCCTGGATTTTGGCCCCATATTAATCCCCTGCAGTAGCAGCCTGGCCAAGCAGAGCAGTTTGGTCAGTGATCGCCTCCTTCCAATGCGCTGTTCTGCCGCTGGCAGCCAACGGAGGCGACAGAGAAAGAAATATGACAGAAAATGGAATTGTGCCGGGAACGACTTTTCGCCCCAGTCCTGTAAGAGGGGGGTCTCTGGGAATAGCACCCATATGCCTGCAAGTCTGAAGAAGTGGTCCCAGGATAATGGTCCTATCGTGCCACATGGTTTCCCGGCAGCGTGCTGTTGGCCGTGCGGATGACCGGTAACGGGTGCGCCTCCGTGTTAAACACCCAATTGTCTAATGGTAGAAGGTCGTCACTGGAGAAGAGTAGATAAAGGTACCTGGGGAAGAGAGGGTTAATAAGACATGTGATCAGTGAAAGGGTTAATAAGATGACTGATCAATACCGATGAGACACTACTGACCTTACTGCTCCACCCCGAACACTACAGACCTTATTGCTCCAGACACTACTGACCTTACTGCTCCGCTCACTGAGCTGTATGGTCAGTAGTGTCCGGAGCGGAGCAGTAAGGTCAGTAGTGCTGATCACAGGTATCAGTGTAATCAGTATAACAGCGCTGATCTGACACTGTCTGTAGTCACTGAGCACAATCCTGATCACAGGTATCAGTGTAATCAGTATAATGGCACCAACCTGACACTGTCTGTAGTCACTGAGCACAATCCTGATCACAGGTATCAGTGTAATCAGTATAATGGCACCAACCTGACACTGTCTGTAGTCACTGAGCACAATCCTGATCACAGGTATCAGTGTAATAAGTATAACGGCACCAACCTGACACTGTCTGATACCTGTGATCAGGATTGTGCTCAGTGACTACAGGCAGTGTCAGGTCGGTGCCATTATACTGATTACACTGATAGCTGCGATCAGGATTGGGCTCAGTGACTACAGTGTAATCAGTATAACGGCACCGACCAGACCCTGCCTGTAGTCACTGAGCACAATCCTGATCACAGGTACCAGTGTAATCAGTATAACGGCACCGACCTGACACTGTAGTCACTGAGCACAATCCTGATCACAACTATTGTGAGAATCTTGTGGAAGGAGATCCCAAATGTCTAACCCAAGTCATTCAGTGTAAGGGCAATGGTACCAAATACTAATGAACTTATGCGTGTGTATGAGCTCTGGGCATACGCGTGTGCACGTGCACGTACTCTGTTTGTGTATACACATGTATGTGCTCGGTTTGTGTGTATGCTCTGTGTATACACGCGTGTGCTATGAGTGACTATATACACACGTCTGTCCCATACGGTGTGGATGAAGCACCTACATGTATAAATCCGAGCAGTGCAGACGAGAGTGGAAACATGTCAGCAATTGTCTAATGAACGAGCAAAATGCTGCCTATTCATCGGGTGACTGGATTTTTTATGGAGGAACAGAGATCATTGTTCTCGGCAGCACATCACCAGTGTAAACAGCAGATCTTCCCAATCATTCTGCCTCAGCCGCTGTAACGTGACGGGGCAGCATGTGATGGGGCAGCACGTGACGGGGCAATATGTCAGCACTTAGGCCCCACTTTGTCTAAAACTGTCCTTGACTTATGGGGAAGTTGTAGACCACCGCAAATACTCACTTAAGAGTCTCGGCCAGGAAGAAGCTCTGCTGGACGTCATCGTACGTGGGGCCCGACGAGTACACGTCCTTCAGACCTGAGAAGCCGCCACTTACTCTGCAGTACTTATCAATAGCCTGTAGGGGGAGACAAAGCCACAGTGAATGAGCATGGAGAAGAGAGAAGGAGGGGCATGCCAGAGGAGGAGGAGCATCACAGGGGGTGGGGCATGAGCACTGGGAGAGAGGGGGTCGGCGTGCGGCAGGAGCGCGGGCGGGAGCATAGTTGGAGAGAGGGGGCAGGAGCGCAGGCTGAGGTGGAGGACGCACACCGGGGGGCGTACCTGAGCAGCTTCCCAGCCCCAGTTCCGGTATTTGGGGTCATGGGTGAAGCGCCACATGTACCAGTACGTCTCGATCACCTCCGGTCTCAGGATGTAATACTTCTCGTTCTGGCGGACGGCCACGGCTTCTGCGCCACCATCAAACTTAAAAGCTTCAGGACCCAACTTCAACACTGTGAGACAGAAAAATCAGCACCACTGCAGGACTGGCACCTACATGACGCCCCTGGAGGCCGGCACTGACCTGTCCGGTCGTAGGACTCGTGACACGTGTGAGCGATCTCCGCGCCCAGCTGAAGGTAGTGGCCAGCTTTGTCCCCCGGGGACCCGTCTGCTCCCAGTGCCAGCATGCCTCCTGCGAAGCAGGTCAGGTGCCCCATCTTCCTCTCCAGGTGGCCGTTCTTCCACTCGCCTATAAAGGTCAGACCGCCGTTTGACTTGCGGATGAGATGCTTCTCAATGGCCTGGAACAGAGAAAAGATGGTGAGAGGACAGAAGGACTACAACTCTCAGCACCTCAGGATGACCAGGAGGTGGCGCCAGAGGACAATGTGATACCAGATCCCACAGTAGCCTGCAAAAATATTCACCCCCTTGGCATTATGTTTCGCTACCTCACAACCTGAAATTTAACTGCCTTTTTTTTTTAGGGTGTGCACCAGTTCATGTAGAGAACATGCCGACAACTGTGAACATTTGGTTTTCTTTTTATTGTGACACTCAACAAATAGGACAAAATAACTGAAAACTTCTGTGTGCAAAACTGTTCATCCCCCTAAAGTCAGTACTTTAGCCTCCTTTTGCGGCAATCACAGCTGCTGTCACTTTCGATGAGTCTCTAACTTTTCCGCATCTGGCCACTGGGATTTTTGTTCAGTCCTCAAGGCAAAACTGCTCCAGCTCCTTCAGGTTAGATGTTTCTAACCATTTGTGCAGAGCAGACACATGCACATTTGTGGCCTGCTGGAGGTCATTTTGCAGGGCTCTGGCAGTGCTCCTCCTTGCACAAAGGCTGAGGTAGCGGTCCTGCTGCTGGGTTTTTGCCCTCCTACGGCCCCCTCCACGTCTCCTGGTGTACTGGCCTGCCTCCTGGTAGCGCCTCCAGCCTCTGGACACTACACTGACAGACACAGCAACCCTTCCTGCCACAGCTCGCATTGATGTGCCATCCTGGATGAGCTGCACTACCTGAGCCACTTGTGTGAAAGCACAACCAACATTCAAAAGTGACCAAAACATCAGCCAGAAAGCATTGGTACTGAGATGTGGTCTGTGGTCCCCACCTGCAGAACCGCTCCTTTATTGAGGGGGTCTTGATAATTACCAATAATTTCCATCTGTTGTCTATTCCATTTGCACCACAGCATGTGAAACTGATTGTCAATCAGTGTTGCTTCCTAAGTGGACAGTTTGATTTCACAGAAGTTTGATTTACTTGGAGTTCTATTCTGTTGTTTAAGTGTTCCCTTTAGGTTTTTGAGCAGTGTATATCTATATATCTCCTGCAGTATATACAGCCTCTGTGTATATAATATACACACACACCTCCTGTAGTAAACGGTACTCACTTCTATCGCGTTGTCGTAGATGCTCCGGGCCTCTGTGTCCGTCCGGTCTGACACCAGCCAGGCCTTCAGGAGGTACTCGTAAAAACTGTCCCCTAGTCCCCCCACTGACGTGTGGTCTGCAAGGACATGAAGGGTTAATTGTGCACGGCTCCGCCTCACACGTCCCTCTGTATGAGCGGATATTAGGAGTTGTTATTCTACCACTTACGTTGCCCCCAGCGGCCCGTCCTGGGATTCAGGTAGTTCGGGTAGAGCCCGTTGGGACGATCCATTTTCTGCAGGAGTTTTCTGATGTGCATGACCTAAAATCAGAGGATGTGAGTCTACAACGTGCGGGGGGGGAAGGGTACGTGTGGGGGTCCGGACCCCTAATATCTTCAAAATGGAAATGGCTGCCACTCCGTATGGAAGGAGGACAGAGCAGGAGAGAAGAATAATGGTCCCAGAAGACCCCGACAACCAATGACAAGAGTAGAGGAGACCCAGACAACACCCTGAGTAGGTCTAGGAGTCCCCAACACCCCCAGAGTAAACTGCAGGGGGCGCAGGAAACCCAGACACCCCCTGGGTAGGCTGCGGGGGGCCCAGGAGACCCAGACACCACCTGGGCAGGCTGCAGGGGCCCAGACACCACCTGGGTAGGCTGGGGGGGGGGGGGGGCCCAGAAGACCCAGACACCACCTGGGTAGGCTGCAGGGGCCCAGACACCCCCTGGGTAGGCTGCGGGGGGGCCCAGGAGACGCGGCCCCCCCCCCTAACCCCCCCCGGGTAGGCTGCGGAGGCCCAAGAGACCCAGACACCCCCTGGGTATGCTGATCCAGCACACTGAAGCTTTCACCTTGTTGTAGTACACGGGGTTCCCGGTCAGGTACGTCAGGTGCACAAACTCCAGGTGAAGGGTCCCAAATTCTGCCAGGATACTGCTGCCCGCAGACGCCCAGCCCCAGTTCCTGCCAACGCCACTAGAAAGAGAGAGAGAAGAGCGGGTGTCCGGTGCCGAGGGGCAAGGAGCGGGGCCCCTGATCCCGGACACCACCCCTGGCCCTCACCTCTTGAGATTCACCATGGCCCAGGGGATGCCGGTCGGGGTGTTAAATGCGGGGAGCAGCTTCTCCGCCAGCAGCACGGCCTTGTTCTTAAACACCTGGAGAGAGGACAAAGGGTTAATCATGTGAAGTTGAGGGAGCCCGGGGAATAAAGTACTACATCTCCCAGGAGGGGATGTGAAGGGTTAATCAGCGGTGGACGCTTTGCCTCTTAGTGAGTCAATCGACCACTTAGAGAGGAGGTCGGCGGCCGCCTCCTGAGCCATGAGGTGCTAAAAGCCTCTTAATATCCGCGTGCGGCTGGACCGCCATCACTGACACGGGAGGAGGGGGCAACGTCAGACCGACGGCCAAGAATTAACCCCGTCCTACTTCACAGCGGCCCTGAGGGGTGGGGGGTACTGTCAGCTGTTCACACCAAGTGCCAGGACGCAGGTAAGAATGTTCCTGGGTGGGGACTACCAGCGATTGTCCTCTGTTATCTGACATTTCAGGGCGTGGTGTGGCGGGAACTATAGGGTTAAAGCCATATACACCATACCCATTCCTGACGAGCACTACTACCCCCAACATCACCGGTGAGTGATATGTTTATGTAGATGATTAGTGTACATACTGACCGTAGAGACCCCCGGGGAGCGAGGACCACTCAGCGGCAGCTCCGCTCTGATTTACAGGAAGTGGCCGAGGTCGGAGAGACGCCAGACACTACATCAGAGCGTGTAGCAAAGCGGCGCAGCACCCAGCGCCCGCCGGAGGCACGGGGGGGGGCTCACCTCTTGTCCGGACAGGTAGTATGCCGCCAGCAGACCCCCGATGAAGCGGATATTCACCTCAAACACGGACACCTCCGAATTCTGGAAGATCATGAAACACATGGGAAAATGAGATGGAGGCACCAGGGCCACAACACTCCCGCCTGGGGCCCCGCCACACACTCCCGCCCGGGGGACCCGCCACACACTCCAGCCCGGGGGACCCGCCACACACTCCCGCCCGGGGGACCCGCCACACACTCCCGCCCGGGGGACCCGCCACACACTCCAGCCCGGGGGACCTGCCACACACTCCAGCCCGGGGGACCCGCCACACACTCCAGCCCGGGGGACCCGCCACACACTCCAGCCCGGGGGACCCGCCACACACTCCTCCTTCCCCCCTCAAGGCCTGGACACACATGGCCACACACTCTCGCCCGGGGGACCCGCCACACACTCCCGCCAGTGCCCCGCCACACACTCTCGCCCGGGGGACCCGCCACACACTCCCGCCCGGGGGACCCGCCACACACTCCCGCCCGGGGGACCCGCCACACACTCCTCCTTCCCCCCTCAAGGCCTGGACACACATGGCCACAACACTCCCGCCTGGGGCCCCGCCACACACTCCCGCCCGGGGGACCTGCCACACACTCCAGCCCGGGGGACCCGCCACACACTCCAGCCCGGGGGACCCGCCACACACTCCTCCTTCCCCCCTCAAGGCCTGGACACACATGGCCACACACTCCCGCCCGGGGGACCCGCCACACACTCCCGCCAGTGCCCCGCCACACACTCCTTCCCCCCTCAAGGCCTGGAGACACACGGCCACACACTCCCGCCCGGGGGACCCGCCACACACTCCCGCCCCTCCCCCGTGGGCCCAGACACCCCTCCAGGGGCCCGCTCCATGGCACTCACCACTCCGAAATCCAGGTTATTAGTCACCCACTCCTGCCCATCGCGGAACTCGTCCAGGAGCCCCATGATGTAGAGCGTGTCCAGAGCGTCCACGATGGTGGCACCCATCTGTGAGTTCCCTATGACAAGCAGATCAAGGGGTTAACAGATGCCCGGTGGTGCCAGAACCCGTTGTGATCACGAAGGTGACCCCAAGCCACCTGTCAGCATAGGGGGCAGTGTAGCCCCTACATACACTGCCACTCTTAAAGGGATGGTTCACTTCTGTAACGACGACTCCCTGATAAGCTGTGTGTGCCCTCACCTTTTATAAGATCTCTGTAGTGTCAGAGGTACACTACTCACCGTGTCGGTGACACTGATGCAATAGTCACAAGCCCTCAGCAGTGAGCAGGGCGCGGTCAGGACTCACCGAATATATTGGTGGAGTGCCCCTTCCGGGCGATGGGCTTCAGCTCGTTGTGTCCCCAGCCGTACTGTCTGTAGTTGTCCCAGGCATGCTTCATCATCTGCGGAGGACACGGGTCAGCGGAATAATCCCCCCAGCATCAAATAATGGAGTGTGACGGCAAAGATGCTGGTAATGGGGGGTACGGCACAGATGCCAGCGACCGGGTGGATAAGATGGCACAGATGCCAGCGACATTTTGGGTACGGCACAGATGCCAGCGACCAGGGAATAAGGCTGTAGAACTTGCCCCCTGATCTCACCTCCTTGATCTTGTCCCGCTTCTCTCGGATGTCGGGGTCCCCGGGGTCTCCATTCTTCAGCTCAGGCAGGTTGGGCACAGGGGCGAGGGGCACGGGAGGGTTCTCCTTCTTCTTCAGCTCCTCCAGCAGTTTGTTCTTCTCAGTCTGGATCTCGGCCCGGATCTCGTCCCGGGATTTCTTCAGCTTCTCCTTGGCCTCCTCCAGGGCTCGCTCGTGGTCCGCCCGGATCTTATTCCTCAGCTGCTCCTCATCCTCCCTGCAGAAAGATGGAGAACGTCAGAACGAGGAATGTGGAAACGAGGGGCAGCGGGAAACGAGGGGCAGCGGCAGTGTGACATTTCACCAGCTAAGGTCCCATCTGTACCCAGATATGATTCCTATTCACTGGCAGCAGCACAAGAATCAACCGCATCATCGCACAATGTGTCCGATCAGCAGCAGATTACAGAGCCCACATGTATGCTGCACACCGTCACCAGTGTACAGGCGGGGGCCACACACACACACGTCACCAGTGTACAAGCGGAGGCCACACACACACGTTACCAGTGTACAGGCGGGGGCCACACACACACACATCACCAGTGTACAAGCGGGGGCCACACACACACGTCACCAGTGTACAGGCGGAGGCCACACACACACACACACTGTCACCAGCGTACAGGCGGAGGCCACACACACACACACACTGTCACCAGCGTACAGGCGGAGGCCACACACACGTCACCAGCGTACAGGCGGAGGCCACACACACACACTGTCACCAGCGTACAGGCGGAGGCCACACACACACACTGTCACCAGCGTACAGGCGGAGGCCACACACACACACGTCACCAGTGTACAGGCGGAGGCCACACACACACACGTCACCAGTGTACAGGCGGAGGCCGCGTGCACACACACAGCTACACCGTCACCAGTGTGTCTGGGTGTCATTATACATACGGCACAGGGGTGTGCCCGAGCCCCATCTCCATTACATCTTGTACATCACGTTCTCTGCTTGTTGTCACTGAATGACTTGTACATGGACCATGGCACAAACCTAAAACTGCCGCAATGGGGACAACTGATCCAGTGACAATTCCAGCATCATGTCCAACTAGCCAGAGGGGCTCGCGTCCAGCGTCCTGTCCAACTAGCCAGAGGGGCTCGCGTCCAGCGTCCTGTCCAACTAGCCAGAGGGGCTCGCGTCCAGCGTCCTGTCCAACTAGCCAGAGGGGCTCGCGTCCAGCGTCCTGTCCAACTAGCCAGAGGGGCTCGCGTCCAGCGTCCTGTCCAACTAGCCAGAGGGGCTCGCGTCCAGCGTCCTGTCCAACTAGCCAGAGGGGCTCGCGTCCAGCGTCCTGTCCAACTAGCCAGAGGGGCTCGCGTCCAGCGTCCTGTCCAACTAGCCAGAGGGGCTCGCGTCCAGCGTCCTGTCCAACTAGCCAGAGGGGCTCGCGTCCAGCGTCCTGTCCAACTAGCCAGAGGGGCTCGCGTCCAGCGTCCTGTCCAACTAGCCAGAGGGGCTCGCGTCCAGCGTCCTGTCCAACTAGCCAGAGGGGCTCGCGTCCAGCGTCCTGTCCAACTAGCCAGAGGGGCTCGCGTCCAGCGTCCTGTCCAACTAGCCAGAGGGGCTCGCGTCCAGCGTCCTGTCCAACTAGCCAGAGGGGCTCGCGTCCAGCGTCCTGTCCAACTAGCCAGAGGGGCTCGCGTCCAGCGTCCTGTCCAACTAGCCAGAGGGGCTCGCGTCCAGCGTCCTGTCCAACTAGCCAGAGGGGCTCGCGTCCAGCGTCCTGTCCAACTAGCCAGAGGGGCTCGCGTCCAGCGTCCTGTCCAACTAGCCAGAGGGGCTCGCGTCCAGCGTCCTGTCCAACTAGCCAGAGGGGCTCGCGTCCAGCGTCCTGTCCAACTAGCCAGAGGGGCTCGCGTCCAGCGTCCTGTCCAACTAGCCAGAGGGGCTCGCGTCCAGCGTCCTGTCCAACTAGCCAGAGGGGCTCGCGTCCAGCGTCCTGTCCAACTAGCCAGAGGGGCTCGCGTCCAGCGTCCTGTCCAACTAGCCAGAGGGGCTCGCGTCCAGCGTCCTGTCCAACTAGCCAGAGGGGCTCAGGTCCAGCATCCTGTCCAACTAGCCAGAGGGGCTCGCGTCCAGCGTCCTGTCCAACTAGCCAGAGGGGCTCAGGTCCAGCATCCTGTCCAACTAGCCAGAGGGGCTCGCGTCCAGCGTCCTGTCCAACTAGCCAGAGGGGCTCGTGTCCAGCGTCCTGTCCAACTAGCCAGAGGGGCTCGCGTCCAGCGTCCTGTCCAACTAGCCAGAGGGGCTCAGGTTTAGTGTCCTCTGTGATCATCGGAGGCTGTGGACCCGCTCCCCTCTGGCAGACCCCATTACATGCTCACACTGCGGTCACGCCTGTTACATACATGAGTCCAGTGTGATGAACATTCCCATCTCCCTCCCACCTGTGTATCGTCTCCATTACTCCCCTCCCCCGCACAGCACAGATGGATCATTAATGGACTCTGATTAGGCAGATAATTGCAGTTATGGCACATTGCAGGGTGGGCAGCGATCCAGGACCCCCATATGCTGACTGCATCCAACCCCAACTATCAGAGACATGTCAGTCAGACGCTCACCTGAGCACTCTGCTGCTGTCATCAACTACAACTCCCAGCATGGACTGTGCTCATCGTCACAATCCCACAATGGATAACACGGAGGGTTTGGAGGGTCTGTGGAGGGGCAGCGCAGTCATCCAATGTCAGCAGTGAATCTGCCTCATGTGAGTGGGGCGTATGCAGCACCCGCGGCTGTGACTACAGGGGTGCGGGGGGAGATCACAAGGCCTCACCGGTATAGAGGACAGGTGTATACAGTGGAATGTAAAAGTTAGTGCACCCCTGGTTAAAATTATTGTGAACAAGTAAGCAAGCTCAATAAAAGATCCCTAAAATGCCTAAAGTTACAGATGACATTTCTCATGTACTTTAGACAAAAAATAAAATAAAATTATATAATTATTAAATAGGTTACGACAGTAAAAAAAGAAAGTGCAGATTAGCAGCTCAGATCCTGGACAGACCGGTTAGAGCAGTCTCCACATTACACACTGGGCGTCTCCTGATCAACACCCGGATTATTTACTGTTCTGGGTCATCGGAGGCCGCGGTCACACAAGATCCCCCCCACTATAAGGACGAAGACCGGACCACGGAGCGCGGAGCATCGAATACCACAAATATTACACCAAAACACACACAGCGAAAGCCTCCAGCCCTAGAGATAATTATATCCATACAGTACCCAGAGCTGCACTCACTATTCTGCTGGTGCAGTCACTGTGTACATACATTACATTACTGATCCTGAGTTACCTCCTGTATTATACCCCAGAGCTGCACTCACTATTCTGCTGGTGCAGTCACTGTGTACATACATTACATTACTGATCCTGAGTTACATCCTGTATTATACTCCAGAGCTGCACTCACTATTCTGCTGGTGCAGTCACTGTGTACATACATTACATTACTGATCCTGAGTTACATCCTGTATTATACTCCAGAGCTGCACTCACTATTCTTCTGGTGCAGTCACTGAGTACATACATTACATTACTGATCCTGAGTTACATCCTGTATTATACCCCAGAGCTGCACTCACTATTCTTCTGGTGCAGTCACTGTGTACATATATTACTTTACTGATCCTGAGTTACATCCTATATTATACCCCAGAGCTGCACTCACTATTCTGCTGGTGCAGTCACTGTGTACATACATTACATTACTGATCCTGAGTTACATCCTATATTATACCCCAGAGCTGCACTCACTATTCTGCTGGTGCAGTCACTGTGTACATACATTACATTACTGATCCTGAGTTACCTCCTGTATTATACCCCAGAGCTGCACTCACTATTCTGCTGGTGCAGTCACTGTGTACACACATTACATTACTGATCCTGAGTTACATCCTGTATTATACTCCAGAGCTGCACTCACTATTCTGCTGGTGCAGTCACTGTGTACATACATTACATTACTGATCCTGAGTTACATCCTGTATTATACTCCAGAGCTGCACTCACTATTCTGCTGGTGCAGTCACTGTGTACACACATTACATTACTGATCCTGAGTTACACCCTGTATTATACTCCAGAGCTGCACTCACTATTCTGCTGGTGCAGTCACTGTGTACATACATTACATTACTGATCCTGAGTTACATCCTGTATTATACCCCAGAGCTGCACTCACTATTCTGCTGGTGCAGTCACTGTGTACATACATTACTGATCCTGAGTTATCTCCTGTATTATACTCCAGAGCTGCACTCACTATTCTGCTGGTGCAGTCACTGTGTACATACATTACATTACTGATCCTGAGTTATCTCCTGTATTATACTCCAGAGCTGCACTCACTATTCTGCTGGTGCAGTCACTCTGTACATACATTACATTACTGATCCTGAGTTATCTCCTGTATTATCCTCCAGAGCTGCACTCACTATTCTGCTGGTGCAGTCACTGTGTACATACATTACATTACTGATCCTGAGTTACATCCTGTATTATACTCCAGAGCTGCACTCACTATTCTGCTGGTGCAGTCAATGTGTACATACATTACATTACTGATCCTGAGTTACCTCCTGTATTATACCCCAGAGCTGCACTCACTATTCTGCTGGTGCAGTCACTGTGTACATACATTACATCACTGATCCTGAGTTACATCCTGTATTATACCCCAGAGCTGCACTCACTATTCTGCTGGTGCAGTCACTGTGTACATTACATCACTGATCCTGAGTTACATCCTGTATACTCCAGAGCTGCACTCACTATTCTGCTGGTGCAGACACTGTGTACATACATTACATTACTGATCCTGAGTTACATCCTGTATTATACCCCAGAGCTGCACTCACTATTCTGCTGGTGCAGTCACTGTGTACATACATTACATTACTGATCCTGAGTTACATCCTGCATTATACTCCAGAGCTGCACTCACTATTCTGCTGGTGCAGTCACTGTGTACATACATTACATTACTGATCCTGAGTTACATCCTGTATTATACCCCAGAGCTGCACTCACTATTCTGCTGTCCTGTAAGTTTCGTATACACTTTGCAGTGCTCCTTGCTGACCATAAAGGACACATTTTGCGTTGATCCTTCGCCCTTGTGCTGCTCACAGGCGGGTTTTGCACCTACACTGTGACACTGTAACGCCCCCTCTGCTGAGGTCTCAGTGTCAGATTCTCCTACACCTCGGCACTGGGTGTAACCTGCACACACTTATCGGCCCCAGACCCTCCAATGCTTTGTCATGTGACTTACTTGGTGCACCTGATTGGCTGATCTATCCAGTGGTGACTACCCACAGACTTGTGACCACACAGATGGAGCGGACCCCACTATTACATGTTGTGGGGTCCCAGCAGGATAGGGGGCCTCGGATCTGTGCCCCCCATGCAGCATATCTGGGGGCAGTTTGGCATTGAAGATTTCAGCATCAATCTGCTTAGAGTTATCATCTGAGATGTGATGGGAAGTGATTAGTGATGGCTGAGGACCCCCGGGACCCCAACTACATTAACCTCTTCACTGCCAACATGCAACAAGTGATTCCTGGAGCTTCCCACAATACACAGACCGTCAGATCTACACCTGGACAAGGAAAGGGACATAGGGCGAGAACAGGAGAATGGGGCGAGGAGATCCGGAGACGTGTCAGGACAAAGAGCTCAAATATATCAGAGGAGGCCGCGCCGGCCACCCCGGGGCCAGAGGAGGAGGCCGCGCCGGCCACCCCGGGGCCAGAGGAGGAGACAGCGCCGGCGACCCCGGGGCCAGAGGAGGAGGCCGCGCCGGCCACCCCGGGGCCAGAGGAGGAGACAGCGCCGGCCACCCCGGGGCCAGAGGAGGAGACAGCGCCGGCGACCCCAGGGCGAGAGGAGGAGACAGCGCCGGCCACCCCGGGGCCAGAGGAGGAGACAGCGCCGGCCACCCCGGGGCCAGAGGAGGAGGCCGCGCCGGCCACCCCGGGGCCAGAGGAGGAGACAGCGCCGGCCACCCCGGGGCCAGAGGAGGAGGCCGCGCCGGCCACCCCGGGGCCAGAGGAGGAGACAGCGCCGGCCACCCCGGGGCCAGAGGAGGAGGCCGCGCCGGCCACCCCGGGGCCAGAGGAGGAGACAGCGCCGGCCACCCCGGGGCCAGAGGAGGAGGCCGCGCCGGCCACCCCGGGGCCAGAGGAGGAGGCCGCGCCGGCCACCCCGGGGCCAGAGGAGGAGACAGCGCCGGCAACCCCGGGGCCAGAGGAGGAGGAGGCCGCGCCGGCCACCCCGGGGCCAGAGGAGGAGGAGGCCGCGCCGGCCACCCCGGGGCCAGAGGAGGAGGAGGCCGCGCCGGCCACCCCGGGGCCAGAGGAGGAGGAGGCCGCGCCGGCCACCCCGGGGCCAGAGGAGGAGGAGGCCGCGCCGGCCACCCCGGGGCCAGAGGAGGAGGAGGCCGCGCCGGCCACCCCGGGGCCAGAGGAGGAGGAGGCCGCGCCGGCCACCCCAGGGCGACCGGAGACCAAGAGATGAGACCTCCACAAACTGTGGCGTGGGTTGAGAAGACCCGGGGAGGACATCCTTGCTGTAGGCATTCTGTGGCCCTGCAGTGGCACCTTGTGGCCCCGACCACCGTCACCCGCAGAGCTTCTCCCTCCAATGGATCTTTGATGGCAGAGACTCTGGATTAGATGCTGACGGCCGGTTCTCCACCAGACATGACTACTGCTCAGTTTCTGCTCCCTGCGGGCCCCCGTCCCTCCCTGCGGGCCCCCCGTCCCTCCCTGCGGGCCCCCGTCCCTCCCTGCGGGGCCCCCGTCTCTCCCTGCGGGCCCCCGTCTCTCCCTGCGGGCCCCCGTCTCTCCCTGCGGGCCCCCGTCTCTCCCTGCGGGCCCCCGTCCCTCCCTGCGGGCCCCCGTCTCTCCCTGCGGGCCCCCGTCCCTCCCTGCGGGGCCCCCGTCTCTCCCTGCGGGCCCCCGTCTCTCCCTGCGGGCCCCCGTCCCTCCCTGCGGGCCCCCGTCCCTCCCTGCGGGCCCCCGTCCCTCCCTGCGGGGCCCCCGTCCCTCCCTGCGGGCCCCCGTCCCTCCCTGCGGGCCCCCGTCCCTCCCTGCGGGCCCCCGTCCCTCCCTGCGGGCCCCCGTCCCTCCCTGCGGGCCCCCGTCCCTCCCTGCGGGCCCCCGTCCCTCCCTGCGGGCCCCCGTCTCTCCCTGCGGGCCCCCGTCCCTCCCTGCGGGCCCCCGTCCCTCCCTGCGGGCCCCCGTCCCTCCCTGCGGGGCCCCGTCCCTCCCTGCGGGCCCCCGTCCCTCCCTGCGGGCCCCCGTCCCTCCCTGCGGGCCCCCGTCCCTCCCTGCGGGGCCCCGTCCCTCCCTGCGGGCCCCCGTCCCTCCCTGCGGGCCCCCGTCCCTCCCTGCGGGCCCCCGTCTCTCCCTGCGGGCCCCCGTCTCTCGCTGCGGTGCCATGGGCTCCACCCGTGCTGCCCTCACCTGTGGCGGTGGTCGTCGTGGCCCAGGCTGTGGATCAGGAAGCCGCCCGTGTTCTTGTCGCCCTTGTTGCCCTCGATGTGGGGGATCAGCACGTCCTCCAGCCCCAGGTCGAAGCGCTTGTGCTTGGTGGAGTCCGGCAGGAAGAAGAAGGCCCCGAAGCACAGGGTGATGAAGGCGCTGAGGATGAGGAGCAGGATGAACTTCTCGGAGAGCCGGAGGGTGGCGCGGTGGTGAGGGATGGACGCCGTGCCCAGGCTGAGCGGGGGGATCCGGCGCCCGGACACTGGCAGCAGCGCTGGGGTGGTCATGGCGACAGCGGGATCAGGTGACGCCAAACGTGCAATGCATGGAGGGAACGCGGGCACCGCAGGGCGAGGCTGGCGGGGGAGCGCGGAGCCTGGGGCCCCTCACTGCCAGGAACCCCTCACCCCCTCAGCCTGGGGCCCCTCACTGCCAGGAACCCCTCACCCCCTCAGCCTGGGGCCCCTCACTGCCAGGAACCCCTCACCCCCTCAGCCTGGGGCCCCTCACTGTCAGCTGCTCCCGGCTGTGTCCGTCACTGACAGCCCCCAGGTACCGCTGCCGTCTGTCCCCCTGACTGTCAGCAGCGCCGTCCGCGCCACCTCACTCCTGGCTGCGCCCCGGCCTGTGCGGTCCCCGCTGAGGTGACGCGGTTCGGCCCCGGGCTCCTCGCTGCACACTGTGACCAGGCCGCTCCCTGACCGAGGACGGAAGGTGCCGCTCCGCGATCTCTCCTCGGCCGCTGCTCCCGGCGATCTCCCCGCAGCTCCTCCTCCGTCTCATACGCTAATCGGTCGCTTCGCCATCTTGGCCGGGTAGGCGGAGCGAGGAGGAGCTGCCATGGAGACGCCAAGTCCACAGCAGCCAATCACAGCGCCACATATACCAAATGATCCAGAGCGGGAAAGACGTCACATCCGGCGGGGTCAGTCACGTGATCGGCTACGTGTTCTACTGCCGCCATTATTATACAGGGCACAGGCGGTATCACACCACGGGATTAGATACACGGCTCAGCTGAGAGGATTAGATACACGGCTCAGCTGAGAGGATTAGATACACGGCTCAGCTGAGAGGATTAGAAACACGGCTCAGCTGAGAGGATTAGATACACGGCTCAGCTGAGAGGATTAGATACACGGCTCAGCTGAGAGGATTAGAAACACGGCTCAGCTGAGAGGATTAGATACACGGCTCAGCAGTCAGTATCACACAGGATAGGATTAGATACACGGCTCAGCAGACAGTATCATACAGGAGAGGATTAGATACACAGCTCAGCAGACAGTATAACAGGATAGGATTAGATACACAGCTCAGCAGACAGTATCACACAGGAGAGGATTAGATACACGGCTCAGCAGTCAGTATCACACAGGAGAGGATTAGATACACAGCTCAGCAGTCAGTATCACACAGGAGAGGATTAGATACACGGCTCAGCAGTCAGTATCACACAGGAGAGGATTAGATACATGGCTCAGCAGTCAGTATCACACAGGAGAGGATTAGATACACAGCTCAGCAGTCAGTATCACACAGGAGAGGATTAGATACACAGCTCAGCAGTCAGTATCACACAGGAGAGGATTAGATACACGGCTCAGCAGTCAGTATCATACAGGAGAGGATTAGATACACGGCTCAGCTGAGAGGATTAGATACACGGCTCAGCAGACAGTATCACACAGGATAGGATTAGATACACGGCTCAGCAGACAGTATCATACAGGAGAGGATTAGATACACAGCTCAGCAGACAGTATAACAGGATAGGATTAGATACACAGCTCAGCAGACAGTATCACACAGGAGAGGATTAGATACACAGCTCAGCAGTCAGTATCACACAGGAGAGGATTAGATACACGGCTCAGCAGTCAGTATCACACAGGAGAGGATTAGATACATGGCTCAGCAGTCAGTATCACACAGGAGAGGATTAGATACACAGCTCAGCAGTCAGTATCACACAGGAGAGGATTAGATACACAGCTCAGCAGTCAGTATCACACAGGAGAGGATTAGATACACGGCTCAGCAGTCAGTATCATACAGGAGAGGATTAGATACACGGCTCAGCTGAGAGGATTAGATACACGGCTCAGCAGACAGTATCACACAGGATAGGATTAGATACACGGCTCAGCAGTCAGTATCACACAGGAGAGGATTAGATACACGGCTCAGCAGTCAGTATCACACAGGATAGGATTAGATACACAGCTCAGCAGTCAGTATCACACAGGAGAGGATTAGATACACGGCTCAGCAGTCAGTATCACACAGGATAGGATTAGATACACAGCTCAGCAGTCAGTATCACACAGGAGAGGATTAGATACACGGCTCAGCAGTCAGTATCACACAGGATAGGATTAGATACACGGCTCAGCTGAGAGGATTAGAAACACGGCTCAGCTGAGAGGATTAGATACACGGCTCAGCAGTCAGTATCATACAGGAGAGGATTAGATACACGGCTCAGCAGTCAGTATCATACAGGAGAGGATTAGATACATGGCTCAGCAGTCAGTATCATACAGGAGAGGATTAGATACACGGCTCAGCAGTCAGTATCACACAGGATAGGATTAGATACACGGCTCAGCAGCCAGTATCATACAGGAGAGGATTAGATACACAGCTCAGCTGAGAGGATTAGAAACACGGCTCAGCTGAGAGGATTAGATACACGGCTCAGCAGACAGTATCACACAGGAGAGGATTAGATACACGGCTCAGCAGTCAGTATCACACAGGATAGGATTAGATACACGGCTCAGCAGTCAGTATCACACAGGAGAGGATTAGATACACGGCTCAGCAGTCAGTATCACACAGGAGAGGATTAGATACACGGCTCAGCAGTCAGTATCATACAGGAGAGGATTAGATACACGGCTCAGCAGACAGTATCACACAGGAGAGGATTAGATACACGGCTCAGCAGTCAGAATCACACAGAAGAGGATTAGATACACAGCTCAGCAGACAGTATCACACAGGAGAGGATTAGATACATGGCTCAGCAGTCAGTATCACACAGGAGAGGATTAGATACACAGCTCAGCAGTCAGTATCACACAGGAGAGGATTAGATACACGGCTCAGCAGTCAGTATCACACAGGAGAGGATTAGATACATGGCTCAGCAGTCAGTATCACACAGGAGAGGATTAGATACACAGCTCAGCAGTCAGTATCACACAGGAGAGGATTAGATACACGGCTCAGCAGTCAGTATCATACAGGAGAGGATTAGATACACGGCTCAGCAGTCAGTATCACACAGGAGAGGATTAGATACACGGCTCAGCAGTCAGTATCATACAGGAGAGGATTAGATACACGGCTCAGCTGAGAGGATTAGATACACAGCTCAGCTGAGAGGATTAGAAACACGGCTCAGCTGAGAGGATTAGATACACGGCTCAGCAGACAGTATCACACAGGATAGGATTAGATACACGGCTCAGCAGTCAGTATCACACAGGAGAGGATTAGATACACGGCTCAGCAGTCAGTATCACACAGGATAGGATTAGATACACAGCTCAGCAGTCAGTATCACACAGGAGAGGATTAGATACACGGCTCAGCAGTCAGTATCACACAGGATAGGATTAGATACACAGCTCAGCAGTCAGTATCACACAGGAGAGGATTAGATACACGGCTCAGCAGTCAGTATCACACAGGATAGGATTAGATACACGGCTCAGCTGAGAGGATTAGAAACACGGCTCAGCTGAGAGGATTAGATACACGGCTCAGCAGTCAGTATCATACAGGAGAGGATTAGATACACGGCTCAGCAGTCAGTATCATACAGGAGAGGATTAGATACATGGCTCAGCAGTCAGTATCATACAGGAGAGGATTAGATACACGGCTCAGCAGTCAGTATCACACAGGATAGGATTAGATACACGGCTCAGCAGCCAGTATCATACAGGAGAGGATTAGATACACAGCTCAGCTGAGAGGATTAGAAACACGGCTCAGCTGAGAGGATTAGATACACGGCTCAGCAGACAGTATCACACAGGATAGGATTAGATACACGGCTCAGCAGTCAGTATCATACAGGAGAGGATTAGATACACGGCTCAGCAGTCAGTATCACACAGGAGAGGATTAGATACACGGCTCAGCAGTCAGTATCATACAGGAGAGGATTAGATACACGGCTCAGCTGAGAGGATTAGATACACAGCTCAGCTGAGAGGATTAGAAACACGGCTCAGCTGAGAGGATTAGATACACGGCTCAGCAGACAGTATCACACAGGATAGGATTAGATACACGGCTCAGCAGTCAGTATCACACAGGAGAGGATTAGATACACGGCTCAGCAGTCAGTATCACCCAGGAGAGTATTAGATACACGGCTCAGCAGTCAGTATCACACAGGATAGGATTACATACACAGCTCAGCAGTCAGTATCACACAGGAGAGGATTAGATACACGGCTCAGCAGTCAGTATCACACAGGATAGGATTAGATACACAGCTCAGCAGTCAGTATCACACAGGAGAGGATTAGATACACGGCTCAGCAGTCAGTATCACACAGGATAGGATTAGATACACGGCTCAGCAGTCAGTATCACACAGGAGAGGATTAGATACACAGCTCAGCAGTCAGTATCACACAGGAGAGGATTAGATACACGGCTCAGCAGTCAGTATCACACAGGATAGGATTAGATACACAGCTCAGCAGTCAGTATCACACAGGATAGGATTAGATACACAGCTCAGCAGTCAGTATCACACAGGAGATGATTAGATACACGGCTCAGCACAGTATCACACAGGAGAGGATTAGATACACAGCTCAGCAGTCAGTATGACACAGGATAGGATTAGATACACGGCTCAGCAGACAGTATCACACAGGATAGGATTAGATACACGGCTCAGCAGACAGTATCACACAGGATAGGATTAGATACACGGCTCAGCAGTCAGTATCACACAGGATAGGATTAGATACACAGCTCAGCAGTCAGTATCACACAGGATAGGATTAGATACACAGCTCAGCAGTCAGTATCACACAGGAGAGGATTAGATACACGGCTCAGCAGTCAGTATCACACAGGATAGGATTAGATACACAGCTCAGCAGTCAGTATCACACAGGAGATGATTAGATACACGGCTCAGCACAGTATCACACAGGAGAGGATTAGATACACAGCTCAGCAGTCAGTATGACACAGGATAGGATTAGATACACGGCTCAGCAGACAGTATCACACAGGATAGGATTAGATACACGGCTCAGCAGTCAGTATCACACAGGATAGGATTAGATACATGGCTCAGCAGTCAGTATCACACAGGAGAGGATTAGATACACAGCTCAGCAGTCAGTATCACACAGGATAGGATTAGATACACAGCTCAGCAGACAGTATCACACAGGATAGGATTAGATACACGGCTCAGCAGTCAGTATCACACAGGATAGGATTAGATACACGGCTCAGCAGACAGTATCACACAGGAGAGGATTAGATACACGGTTCAGCAGTCAGTATCACACAGGAGAGGATTAGATACACGGCTCAGCAGTCAGTATCACACAGGAGAGGATTAGATACACGGTTCAGCAGACAGTATCACATAGGAGAGGATTAGATACACGGCTCAGCAGACAGTATCACACAGGAGAGGATTAGATACACGGCTCAGCAGACAGTATCACACAGGAGAGGATTAGATACACGGCTCAGCAGTCAGTATCACACAGGATAGGATTAGATACACGGCTCAGCAGTCAGTATCACACAGGAGAGGATTAGATACACGGTTCAGCAGTCAGTATCACACAGGAGAGGATTAGATACACGGCTCAGCAGTCAGTATCACACAGGAGAGGATTAGATACACAGCTCAGCAGACAGTATCACACAGGATAGGATTAGATACACGGTTCAGCAGTCAGTATCACACAGGAGAGGATTAGATACACGGCTCAGCAGTCAGTATCACACAGGAGAGGATTAGATACACGGTTCAGCAGACAGTATCACACAGGATAGGATTAGATACACAGCTCAGCAGACAGTATCACACAGGAGAGGATTAGATACACGTCTCAGCAGACAGTATCACACAGGAGAGGATTAGATACACAGCTCAGCAGACAGTATCACACAGGAGAGGATTAGATACACGGCTCAGCAGTCAGTATCACACAGGATAGGATTAGATACACGGCTCAGCAGTCAGTATCACACAGGAGAGGATTAGATACACGGTTCAGCAGTCAGTATCACACAGGAGAGGATTAGATACACGGCTCAGCAGACAGTATCACACAGGATAGGATTAGATACACAGCTCAGCAGACAGTATCACACAGGAGAGGATTAGATACACGTCTCAGCAGACAGTATCACACAGGAGAGGATTAGATACACAGCTCAGCAGACAGTATCACACAGGAGAGGATTAGATACACGGCTCAGCAGACAGTATCACACAGGATAGGATTAGATACACGGCTCAGCAGTCAGTATCACACAGGAGAGGATTAGATACACGGTTCAGCAGTCAGTATCACACAGGAGAGGATTAGATACACAGCTCAGCAGACAGTATCACACAGCATAGGATTAGATACACAGCTCAGCAGTCAGTATCACACATTAGAGGATTAGATACACTGTTCAGCAGACAGTATCACACAGGAGAGGATTAGATACACAGCTCAGCAGTCAGTATCACACAGGAGAGGATTAGATACACGGCTCAGCAGTCAGTATCACACAGGAGAGGATTAGATACACGGCTCAGCAGTCAGTATCACACAGGATAGGATTAGATACACGGCTCAGCAGTCAGTATCACACATTAGAGGATTAGATACACTGTTCAGCAGACAGTATCACACAGGAGAGGATTAGATACACAGCTCAGCAGTCAGTATCATACAGGAGAGGATTAGATACACAGCTCAGCTGAGAGGATTAGAAACACGGCTCAGCTGAGAGGATTAGATACACGGCTCAGCAGACAGTATCACACAGGATAGGATTAGATACACGGCTCAGCAGTCAGTATCACACAGGAGAGGATTAGATACACGGCTCAGCAGTCAGTATCACCCAGGAGAGTATTAGATACACGGCTCAGCAGTCAGTATCACACAGGATAGGATTAGATACACAGCTCAGCAGTCAGTATCACACAGGAGAGGATTAGATACACGGCTCAGCAGTCAGTATCACACAGGATAGGATTAGATACACAGCTCAGCAGTCAGTATCACACAGGAGAGGATTAGATACACGGCTCAGCAGTCAGTATCACACAGGATAGGATTAGATACACGGCTCAGCAGTCAGTATCACACAGGAGAGGATTAGATACACAGCTCAGCAGTCAGTATCACACAGGAGAGGATTAGATACACGGCTCAGCAGTCAGTATCACACAGGAGAGGATTAGATACACAGCTCAGCAGTCAGTATCACACAGGATAGGATTAGATACACAGCTCAGCAGTCAGTATCACACAGGAGATGATTAGATACACGGCTCAGCACAGTATCACACAGGAGAGGATTAGATACACAGCTCAGCAGTCAGTATGACACAGGATAGGATTAGATACACGGCTCAGCAGACAGTATCACACAGGATAGGATTAGATACACGGCTCAGCAGTCAGTATCACACAGGATAGGATTAGATACACAGCTCAGCAGTCAGTATCACACAGGATAGGATTAGATACACAGCTCAGCAGTCAGTATCACACAGGAGAGGATTAGATACACGGCTCAGCAGTCAGTATCACACAGGATAGGATTAGATACACAGCTCAGCAGTCAGTATCACACAGGAGATGATTAGATACACGGCTCAGCACAGTATCACACAGGAGAGGATTAGATACACAGCTCAGCAGTCAGTATGACACAGGATAGGATTAGATACACGGCTCAGCAGACAGTATCACACAGGATAGGATTAGATACACGGCTCAGCAGTCAGTATCACACAGGATAGGATTAGATACATGGCTCAGCAGTCAGTATCACACAGGAGAGGATTAGATACACAGCTCAGCAGTCAGTATCACACAGGATAGGGTTAGATACACAGCTCAGCAGACAGTATCACACAGGATAGGATTAGATACACGGCTCAGCAGTCAGTATCACACAGGATAGGATTAGATACACGGCTCAGCAGACAGTATCACACAGGAGAGGATTAGATACACGGTTCAGCAGTCAGTATCACACAGGAGAGGATTAGATACACGGCTCAGCAGTCAGTATCACACAGGAGAGGATTAGATACACGGTTCAGCAGACAGTATCACATAGGAGAGGATTAGATACACGGCTCAGCAGACAGTATCACACAGGAGAGGATTAGATACACGGCTCAGCAGACAGTATCACACAGGAGAGGATTAGATACACGGCTCAGCAGTCAGTATCACACAGGATAGGATTAGATACACGGCTCAGCAGTCAGTATCACACAGGAGAGGATTAGATACACGGTTCAGCAGTCAGTATCACACAGGAGAGGATTAGATACACGGCTCAGCAGTCAGTATCATACAGGAGAGGATTAGATACACAGCTCAGCAGACAGTATCACACAGGATAGGATTAGATACACGGTTCAGCAGTCAGTATCACACAGGAGAGGATTAGATACACGGCTCAGCAGTCAGTATCACACAGGAGAGGATTAGATACACGGTTCAGCAGACAGTATCACACAGGATAGGATTAGATACACGGTTCAGCAGACAGTATCACACAGGAGAGGATTAGATACACGTCTCAGCAGACAGTATCACACAGGAGAGGATTAGATACACAGCTCAGCAGACAGTATCACACAGGAGAGGATTAGATACACGGCTCAGCAGTCAGTATCACACAGGATAGGATTAGATACACGGCTCAGCAGTCAGTATCACACAGGAGAGGATTAGATACACGGTTCAGCAGTCAGTATCACACAGGAGAGGATTAGATACACGGCTCAGCAGACAGTATCACACAGGATAGGATTAGATACACAGCTCAGCAGACAGTATCACACAGGAGAGGATTAGATACACGTCTCAGCAGACAGTATCACACAGGAGAGGATTAGATACACAGCTCAGCAGACAGTATCACACAGGAGAGGATTAGATACACGGCTCAGCAGACAGTATCACACAGGATAGGATTAGATACACGGCTCAGCAGTCAGTATCACACAGGAGAGGATTAGATACACAGCTCAGCAGACAGTATCACACAGCATAGGATTAGATACACAGCTCAGCAGTCAGTATCACACATTAGAGGATTAGATACACTGTTCAGCAGACAGTATCACACAGGAGAGGATTAGATACACAGCTCAGCAGTCAGTATCACACAGGAGAGGATTAGATACACGGCTCAGCAGTCAGTATCACACAGGAGAGGATTAGATACACGGCTCAGCAGTCAGTATCACACAGGATAGGATTAGATACACGGCTCAGCAGCCAGTATCACACAGGATAGGATTAGATACACGGCTCAGCAGTCAGTATCACACATTAGAGGATTAGATACACTGTTCAGCAGACAGTATCACACAGGAGAGGATTAGATACACAGCTCAGCAGTCAGTATCACACAGGAGAGGATTAGATACACGGCTCAGCAGTCAGTATCACACAGGAGAGGATTAGATACACGGCTCAGCAGTCAGTATCACACAGGATAGGATTAGATACACGGCTCAGCAGCCAGTATCACACAGGATAGGATTAGATACACGGCTCAGCAGTCAGTATCATACAGGAGAGGATTAGATACACGGCTCAGCAGTCAGTATCACACAGGAGAGGATTAGATACACAGCTCAGCAGTCAGTATCACACAGATGGGATTAGATACATGGCTCAGCAGTCAGTATGACACAGGATAGGATTAGATACACAGCTCAGCAGTCAGTATCACACAGGAGAGGATTAGATACACAGCTCAGCAGTCAGTATCACACAGGATAGGATTAGATACACGGCTCAGCAGTCAGTATCACACAGGATAGGATTAGATACACGGCTCAGCAGTCAGTATCACACAGGATAGGATTAGATACACAGCTCAGCAGTCAGTATCACACAGGAGAGGATTAGATACACAGCTCAGCAGTCAGTATCACACAGGATAGGATTAGATACACAGCTCAGCAGACAGTATCACACAGGATAGGATTAGATACACGGCTCAGCAGTCAGTATCACACAGGATAGGATTAGATACACGGCTCAGCAGTCAGTATCACACAGGAGATGATTAGATACACAGCTCAGCAGTCAGTATCACACAGGATAGGATTAGATACACAGCTCAGCAGACAGTATCACACAGGATAGGATTAGATACACGGCTCAGCAGTCAGTATCACACAGGATAGGATTAGATACACGGCTCAGCAGACAGTATCACACAGGAGAGGATTAGATACACGGTTCAGCAGTCAGTATCACACAGGAGAGGATTAGATACACGGCTCAGCAGTCAGTATCACACAGGAGAGGATTAGATACACGGTTCAGCAGACAGTATCACATAGGAGAGGATTAGATACACGGCTCAGCAGACAGTATCACACAGGAGAGGATTAGATACACGGCTCAGCAGACAGTATCACACAGGAGAGGATTAGATACACGGCTCAGCAGTCAGTATCACACAGGATAGGATTAGATACACGGCTCAGCAGTCAGTATCACACAGGAGAGGATTAGATACACGGTTCAGCAGTCAGTATCACACAGGAGAGGATTAGATACACGGCTCAGCAGTCAGTATCACACAGGAGAGGATTAGATACACAGCTCAGCAGACAGTATCACACAGGATAGGATTAGATACACGGTTCAGCAGTCAGTATCACACAGGAGAGGATTAGATACACGGCTCAGCAGTCAGTATCACACAGGAGAGGATTAGATACACAGCTCAGCAGACAGTATCACACAGGATAGGATTAGATACACAGCTCAGCAGACAGTATCACACAGGAGAGGATTAGATACACGTCTCAGCAGACAGTATCACACAGGAGAGGATTAGATACACAGCTCAGCAGACAGTATCACACAGGAGAGGATTAGATACACGGCTCAGCAGTCAGTATCACACAGGATAGGATTAGATACACGGCTCAGCAGTCAGTATCACACAGGAGAGGATTAGATACACGGTTCAGCAGTCAGTATCACACAGGAGAGGATTAGATACACGGCTCAGCAGACAGTATCACACAGGATAGGATTAGATACACAGCTCAGCAGACAGTATCACACAGGAGAGGATTAGATACACGTCTCAGCAGACAGTATCACACAGGAGAGGATTAGATACACAGCTCAGCAGACAGTATCACACAGGAGAGGATTAGATACACGGCTCAGCAGACAGTATCACACAGGATAGGATTAGATACACGGCTCAGCAGTCAGTATCACACAGGAGAGGATTAGATACACGGTTCAGCAGTCAGTATCACACAGGAGAGGATTAGATACACGGCTCAGCAGTCAGTATCACACAGGAGAGGATTAGATACACAGCTCAGCAGACAGTATCACACAGCATAGGATTAGATACACAGCTCAGCAGTCAGTATCACACATTAGAGGATTAGATACACGGTTCAGCAGACAGTATCACACAGGAGAGGATTAGATACACAGCTCAGCAGTCAGTATCACACAGGAGAGGATTAGATACACGGCTCAGCAGTCAGTATCACACAGGAGAGGATTAGATACACGGCTCAGCAGTCAGTATCACACAGGATAGGATTAGATACACGGCTCAGCAGCCAGTATCACACAGGATAGGATTAGATACACGGCTCAGCAGTCAGTATCATACAGGAGAGGATTAGATACACGGCTCAGCAGACAGTATCACACAGGATAGGATTAGATACACGGTTCAGCAGTCAGTATCACACAGGAGAGGATTAGATACACGGCTCAGCAGTCAGTATCACACAGGAGAGGATTAGATACACGGCTCAGCAGTCAGTATCACACAGATGGGATTAGATACATGGCTCAGCAGTCAGTATGACACAGGATAGGATTAGATACACAGCTCAGCAGTCAGTATCACACAGGAGAGGATTAGATACACAGCTCAGCAGTCAGTATCACACAGGATAGGATTAGATACACGGCTCAGCAGTCAGTATCACACAGGATAGGATTAGATACACGGCTCAGCAGTCAGTATCACACAGGACAGGATTAGATACACAGCTCAGCAGTCAGTATCATACAGGAGAGGATTAGATACACAGCTCAGCAGTCAGTATCACACAGGATAGGATTAGATACACAGCTCAGCAGACAGTATCACACAGGATAGGATTAGATACACGGCTCAGCAGTCAGTATCACACAGGATAGGATTAGATACACGGCTCAGCAGTCAGTATCACACAGGAGAGGATTAGATACACAGCTCAGCAGTCAGTATCACACAGGATAGGATTAGATACACAGCTCAGCAGACAGTATCACACAGGATAGGATTAGATACACGGCTCAGCAGTCAGTATCACACAGGATAGGATTAGATACACGGCTCAGCAGACAGTATCACACAGGAGAGGATTAGATACACGGTTCAGCAGTCAGTATCACACAGGAGAGGATTAGATACACGGTTCAGCAGACAGTATCACATAGGAGAGGATTAGATACACGGCTCAGCAGACAGTATCACACAGGAGAGGATTAGATACACGGCTCAGCAGACAGTATCACACAGGAGAGGATTAGATACACGGCTCAGCAGTCAGTATCACACAGGATAGGATTAGATACACGGCTCAGCAGTCAGTATCACACAGGAGAGGATTAGATACACGGTTCAGCAGTCAGTATCACACAGGAGAGGATTAGATACACGGCTCAGCAGTCAGTATCACACAGGAGAGGATTAGATACACAGCTCAGCAGACAGTATCACACACGATAGGATTAGATACACGGTTCAGCAGTCAGTATCACACAGGAGAGGATTAGATACACGGCTCAGCAGTCAGTATCACACAGGAGGGGATTAGATACACGGTTCAGCAGACAGTATCACACAGGATAGGATTAGATACACAGCTCAGCAGACAGTATCACACAGGAGAGGATTAGATACACGTCTCAGCAGACAGTATCACACAGGAGAGGATTAGATACACAGCTCAGCAGACAGTATCACACAGGAGAGGATTAGATACACGGCTCAGCAGTCAGTATCACACAGGAGAGGATTAGATACACGGTTCAGCAGTCAGTATCACACAGGAGAGGATTAGATACACGGCTCAGCAGACAGTATCACACAGGATAGGATTAGATACACGGCTCAGCAGTCAGTATCACACAGGAGAGGATTAGATACACGGCTCAGCAGTCAGTATCACACAGGATAGGATTAGATACACGGCTCAGCAGCCAGTATCACACAGGATAGGATTAGATACACGGCTCAGCAGTCAGTATCACACATTAGAGGATTAGATACACTGTTCAGCAGACAGTATCACACAGGAGAGGATTAGATACACAGCTCAGCAGTCAGTATCACACAGGAGAGGATTAGATACACGGCTCAGCAGTCAGTATCACACAGGAGAGGATTAGATACACGGCTCAGCAGTCAGTATCACACAGGATAGGATTAGATACACGGCTCAGCAGCCAGTATCACACAGGATAGGATTAGATACACGGCTCAGCAGTCAGTATCATACAGGAGAGGATTAGATACACGGCTCAGCAGTCAGTATCACACAGGAGAGGATTAGATACACAGCTCAGCAGTCAGTATCACACAGATGGGATTAGATACATGGCTCAGCAGTCAGTATGACACAGGATAGGATTAGATACACAGCTCAGCAGTCAGTATCACACAGGAGAGGATTAGATACACAGCTCAGCAGTCAGTATCACACAGGATAGGATTAGATACACGGCTCAGCAGTCAGTATCACACAGGATAGGATTAGATACACGGCTCAGCAGTCAGTATCACACAGGATAGGATTAGATACACAGCTCAGCAGTCAGTATCACACAGGAGAGGATTAGATACACAGCTCAGCAGTCAGTATCACACAGGATAGGATTAGATACACAGCTCAGCAGACAGTATCACACAGGATAGGATTAGATACACGGCTCAGCAGTCAGTATCACACAGGATAGGATTAGATACACGGCTCAGCAGTCAGTATCACACAGGAGATGATTAGATACACAGCTCAGCAGTCAGTATCACACAGGATAGGATTAGATACACAGCTCAGCAGACAGTATCACACAGGATAGGATTAGATACACGGCTCAGCAGTCAGTATCACACAGGATAGGATTAGATACACGGCTCAGCAGACAGTATCACACAGGAGAGGATTAGATACACGGTTCAGCAGTCAGTATCACACAGGAGAGGATTAGATACACGGCTCAGCAGTCAGTATCACACAGGAGAGGATTAGATACACGGTTCAGCAGACAGTATCACATAGGAGAGGATTAGATACACGGCTCAGCAGACAGTATCACACAGGAGAGGATTAGATACACGGCTCAGCAGACAGTATCACACAGGAGAGGATTAGATACACGGCTCAGCAGTCAGTATCACACAGGATAGGATTAGATACACGGCTCAGCAGTCAGTATCACACAGGAGAGGATTAGATACACGGTTCAGCAGTCAGTATCACACAGGAGAGGATTAGATACACGGCTCAGCAGTCAGTATCACACAGGAGAGGATTAGATACACAGCTCAGCAGACAGTATCACACAGGATAGGATTAGATACACGGTTCAGCAGTCAGTATCACACAGGAGAGGATTAGATACACGGCTCAGCAGTCAGTATCACACAGGAGAGGATTAGATACACAGCTCAGCAGACAGTATCACACAGGATAGGATTAGATACACAGCTCAGCAGACAGTATCACACAGGAGAGGATTAGATACACGTCTCAGCAGACAGTATCACACAGGAGAGGATTAGATACACAGCTCAGCAGACAGTATCACACAGGAGAGGATTAGATACACGGCTCAGCAGTCAGTATCACACAGGATAGGATTAGATACACGGCTCAGCAGTCAGTATCACACAGGAGAGGATTAGATACACGGTTCAGCAGTCAGTATCACACAGGAGAGGATTAGATACACGGCTCAGCAGACAGTATCACACAGGATAGGATTAGATACACAGCTCAGCAGACAGTATCACACAGGAGAGGATTAGATACACGTCTCAGCAGACAGTATCACACAGGAGAGGATTAGATACACAGCTCAGCAGACAGTATCACACAGGAGAGGATTAGATACACGGCTCAGCAGACAGTATCACACAGGATAGGATTAGATACACGGCTCAGCAGTCAGTATCACACAGGAGAGGATTAGATACACGGTTCAGCAGTCAGTATCACACAGGAGAGGATTAGATACACGGCTCAGCAGTCAGTATCACACAGGAGAGGATTAGATACACAGCTCAGCAGACAGTATCACACAGCATAGGATTAGATACACAGCTCAGCAGTCAGTATCACACATTAGAGGATTAGATACACGGTTCAGCAGACAGTATCACACAGGAGAGGATTAGATACACAGCTCAGCAGTCAGTATCACACAGGAGAGGATTAGATACACGGCTCAGCAGTCAGTATCACACAGGAGAGGATTAGATACACGGCTCAGCAGTCAGTATCACACAGGATAGGATTAGATACACGGCTCAGCAGCCAGTATCACACAGGATAGGATTAGATACACGGCTCAGCAGTCAGTATCATACAGGAGAGGATTAGATACACGGCTCAGCAGACAGTATCACACAGGATAGGATTAGATACACGGTTCAGCAGTCAGTATCACACAGGAGAGGATTAGATACACGGCTCAGCAGTCAGTATCACACAGGAGAGGATTAGATACACGGCTCAGCAGTCAGTATCACACAGATGGGATTAGATACATGGCTCAGCAGTCAGTATGACACAGGATAGGATTAGATACACAGCTCAGCAGTCAGTATCACACAGGAGAGGATTAGATACACAGCTCAGCAGTCAGTATCACACAGGATAGGATTAGATACACGGCTCAGCAGTCAGTATCACACAGGATAGGATTAGATACACGGCTCAGCAGTCAGTATCACACAGGACAGGATTAGATACACAGCTCAGCAGTCAGTATCATACAGGAGAGGATTAGATACACAGCTCAGCAGTCAGTATCACACAGGATAGGATTAGATACACAGCTCAGCAGACAGTATCACACAGGATAGGATTAGATACACGGCTCAGCAGTCAGTATCACACAGGATAGGATTAGATACACGGCTCAGCAGTCAGTATCACACAGGAGAGGATTAGATACACAGCTCAGCAGTCAGTATCACACAGGATAGGATTAGATACACAGCTCAGCAGACAGTATCACACAGGATAGGATTAGATACACGGCTCAGCAGTCAGTATCACACAGGATAGGATTAGATACACGGCTCAGCAGACAGTATCACACAGGAGAGGATTAGATACACGGTTCAGCAGTCAGTATCACACAGGAGAGGATTAGATACACGGTTCAGCAGACAGTATCACATAGGAGAGGATTAGATACACGGCTCAGCAGACAGTATCACACAGGAGAGGATTAGATACACGGCTCAGCAGACAGTATCACACAGGAGAGGATTAGATACACGGCTCAGCAGTCAGTATCACACAGGATAGGATTAGATACACGGCTCAGCAGTCAGTATCACACAGGAGAGGATTAGATACACGGTTCAGCAGTCAGTATCACACAGGAGAGGATTAGATACACGGCTCAGCAGTCAGTATCACACAGGAGAGGATTAGATACACAGCTCAGCAGACAGTATCACACACGATAGGATTAGATACACGGTTCAGCAGTCAGTATCACACAGGAGAGGATTAGATACACGGCTCAGCAGTCAGTATCACACAGGAGGGGATTAGATACACGGTTCAGCAGACAGTATCACACAGGATAGGATTAGATACACAGCTCAGCAGACAGTATCACACAGGAGAGGATTAGATACACGTCTCAGCAGACAGTATCACACAGGAGAGGATTAGATACACAGCTCAGCAGACAGTATCACACAGGAGAGGATTAGATACACGGCTCAGCAGTCAGTATCACACAGGAGAGGATTAGATACACGGTTCAGCAGTCAGTATCACACAGGAGAGGATTAGATACACGGCTCAGCAGACAGTATCACACAGGATAGGATTAGATACACAGCTCAGCAGACAGTATCACACAGGAGAGGATTAGATACACGTCTCAGCAGACAGTGTCACACAGGAGAGGATTAGATACACAGCTCAGCAGACAGTATCACACAGGAGAGGATTAGATACACGGCTCAGCAGACAGTATCACACAGGATAGGATTAGATACACGGCTCAGCAGTCAGTATCACACAGGAGAGGATTAGATACACGGTTCAGCAGTCAGTATCACACAGGAGAGGATTAGATACACGGCTCAGCAGTCAGTATCACACAGGAGAGGATTAGATACACAGCTCAGCAGACAGTATCACACAGCATAGGATTAGATACACAGCTCAGCAGTCAGTATCACACAGAGGATTAGATACACGGTTCAGCAGACAGTATCACACAGGAGAGGATTAGATACACAGCTCAGCAGTCAGTATCACACAGGAGAGGATTAGATACACGGCTCAGCAGTCAGTATCACACAGGAGAGGATTAGATACACGGCTCAGCAGTCAGTATCACACAGGATAGGATTAGATACACGGCTCAGCAGCCAGTATCACACAGGATAGGATTAGATACACGGCTCAGCAGTCAGTATCACACAGAGGATTAGATACACGGCTCAGCAGTAAGTATCACACAGGAGAGGATTAGATACACAGCTCAGCAGTCAGTATCACACAGAGGATTAGATACACGGCTCTGCAGTCAGTATCACACAGGATAGGATTAGATACACGGCTCAGCAGTCAGTATCACACAGGAGAGGATTAGATACACAGCTCAGCAGTCAGTATCACACAGAGGATTAGATACACAGCTCAGCAGACAGTATCACACAGGAGAGGATTAGATACACGGCTCAGCAGTCAGTATCACACAGGATAGGATTAGATACATGGCTCAGCAGTCAGTATCACACAGGAGAGGATTAGATACACAGCTCAGCAGACAGTATCACACAGGAGAGGATTAGATACACGGCTCAGCAGTCAGTATCACACCGGATAGGATTAGATACACAGCTCAGCAGACAGTATCACACAGGAGAGGATTAGATACACGGTTCAGCAGTCAGTATCACACAGGAGAGGATTAGATACACGGTTCAGCAGTCAGTATCACACAGGAGAGGATTAGATACACGGCTCAGCAGTCAGTATCACACAGGAGAGGATTAGATACACAGCTCAGCAGACAGTATCACACAGGAGAGGATTAGATACACAGCTCAGCAGACAGTATCACACAGGAGAGGATTAGATACACGGCTCAGCAGTCAGTATCACACAGGAGAGGATTAGATACACGGCTCAGCAGTCAGTATCACACAGGAGAGGATTAGATACACAGCTCAGCAGTCAGTATCACACAGGAGAGGATTAGAAACACAGCTCAGCAGACAGTATCACACAGGAGAGGATTAGATACACGGCTCAGCAGTCAGTATCACACCGGATAGGATTAGATACACAGCTCAGCAGACAGTATCACACAGGAGAGGATTAGATACACGGTTCAGCAGTCAGTATCACACAGGAGAGGATTAGATACACGGTTCAGCAGTCAGTATCACACAGGAGAGGATTAGATACACGGCTCGGCAGACAGTATCACACAGGAGAGGATTATATACACGGCTCAGCAGACAGTATCACACAGGGGAGGATTAGATACACGGCTCAGCAGTCAGTATCACACAGGAGAGGATTAGATACACAGCTCAGCAGTCAGTATCACACAGGGGAGGATTAGATACACGGCTCAGCAGTCAGTATCACACAGGGGAGGATTAGATACACGGCTCAGCAGTCAGTATCACACAGGAAAGGATTAGATACACAGCTCAGCAGTCAGTATCACACAGGAGAGGATTAGATCCACAGCTCAGCAGACAGTATCACACAGGAGAGGATTAGATACACAGCTCAGCAGACAGTATCATACAGGAGAGGATTAGATACACAGCTCAGCAGACAGTATCACACAGGAGAGGATTAGATACACGTCTCAGCAGACAGTATCACACAGGAGAGGATTAGATACACGGCTCAGCAGTCAGTATCACACAGGAGAGGATTAGATACACAGCTCAGCATACAGTATCACACAGGAGAGGATTAGATACACGGCTCAGCATACAGTATCACACAGGAGAGGATTAGATACACAGCTCAGCAGACAGTATCACACAGCATAGGATTAGATACACAGCTCAGCAGTCAGTATCACACAGGAGAGGATTAGATACACGGTTCAGCAGTCAGTATCACACAGGAGAGGATTAGATACACAGCTCAGCAGTCAGTATCACACAGGAGAGGATTAGATACAGGGCTCAGCAGTCAGTATCACACAGGAGAGGATTAGATACACGTCTCAGCAGACAGTATCACACAGGAGAGGATTAGATACACGGCTCAGCAGTCAGTATCACACAGGAGAGGATTAGATACACAGCTCAGCAGACAGTATCACACAGGAGAGGATTAGATACACAGCTCAGCAGTCAGTATCACACAGGATAGGATTAGATACACGGCTCAACAGACAGTATCATACAGGATAGGATTAGATACACAGCTCAGCAGACAGTATCATACAGGAGAGGATTAGATACACGGCTGAGCAGACAGTATCACACAGGATAGGATTAGATACATGGCTCAGCAGTCAGTATCACACAGGAGAGGATTAGATACACAGCTCAGCAGACAGTATCTCACAGGAGAGGATTAGATACACGGTTCAGCAGTCAGTATCACACAGGAGAGGATTAGATACACAGCTCAGCAGACAGTATCACACAGGAGAGGATTAGATACACAGCTCAGCAGTCAGTATCACACAGGAGAGGATTAGATACACGGTTCAGCAGTCAGTATCACACAGGAGAGGATTAGATACACAGCTCAGCAGACAGTATCACACAGGAGAGGATTAGATACACAGCTCAGCAGACAGTATCACACAGGAGAGGATTAGATACACGGCTCAGCAGTCAGTATCACACAGGAGAGGATTAGATACACAGTTCAGCAGTCAGTATCACACAGGAGAGGATTAGATACACAGCTCAGCAGACAGTATCACACAGGAGAGGATTAGATACACAGCTCAGCAGTCAGTATCACACAGGATAGGATTAGATACACTGCTCAACAGACAGTATCATACAGGATAGGATTAGATACACAGCTCAGCAGACAGTATCATACAGGAGAGGATTAGATACACGGCTGAGCAGACAGTATCACACAGGATAGGATTAGATACATGGCTCAGCAGTCAGTATCACACAGGAGAGGATTAGATACACAGCTCAGCAGACAGTATCACACAGGAGAGGATTAGATACACAGCTCAGCAGACAGTATCATACAGGAGAGGATTAGATACACGGCTCAGCAGACAGTATCATACAGGAGAGGATTAGATACACAGCTCAGCAGACAGTATCATACAGGAGAGGATTAGATACACGGCTCAGCAGACAGTATCACACAGGAGAGGATTAGATACACGTCTCAGCAGACAGTATCACACAGGAGAGGATTAGATACACGGCTCAGCAGTCAGTATCACACAGGAGAGGATTAGATACACAGCTCAGCATACAGTATCACACAGGAGAGGATTAGATACACGGCTCAGCATACAGTATCACACAGGAGAGGATTAGATACACAGCTCAGCAGACAGTATCACACAGCATAGGATTAGATACACAGCTCAGCAGTCAGTATCACACAGGAGAGGATTAGATACACGGTTCAGCAGTCAGTATCACACAGGAGAGGATTAGATACACAGCTCAGCAGTCAGTATCACACAGGAGAGGATTAGATACAGGGCTCAGCAGTCAGTATCACACAGGAGAGGATTAGATACACGTCTCAGCAGACAGTATCACACAGGAGAGGATTAGATACATGGCTTAGCAGTCAGTATCACACAGGAGAGGATTAGATACACAGCTCAGCAGACAGTATCACACAGGAGAGGATTAGATACACAGCTCAGCAGTCAGTATCACACAGGATAGGATTAGATACACGGCTCAACAGACAGTATCATACAGGATAGGATTAGATACACAGCTCAGCAGACAGTATCATACAGGAGAGGATTAGATACACGGCTGAGCAGACAGTATCACACAGGATAGGATTAGATACATGGCTCAGCAGTCAGTATCACACAGGAGAGGATTAGATACACAGCTCAGCAGACAGTATCTCACAGGAGAGGATTAGATACACGGTTCAGCAGTCAGTATCACACAGGAGAGGATTAGATACACAGCTCAGCAGACAGTATCACACAGGAGAGGATTAGATACACAGCTCAGCAGTCAGTATCACACAGGAGAGGATTAGATACACGGTTCAGCAGTCAGTATCACACAGGAGAGGATTAGATACACAGCTCAGCAGACAGTATCACACAGGAGAGGATTAGATACACAGCTCAGCAGACAGTATCACACAGGAGAGGATTAGATACACGGCTCAGCAGTCAGTATCACACAGGAGAGGATTAGATACACAGTTCAGCAGTCAGTATCACACAGGAGAGGATTAGATACACAGCTCAGCAGACAGTATCACACAGGAGAGGATTAGATACACAGCTCAGCAGTCAGTATCACACAGGATAGGATTAGATACACTGCTCAACAGACAGTATCATACAGGATAGGATTAGATACACAGCTCAGCAGACAGTATCATACAGGAGAGGATTAGATACACGGCTGAGCAGACAGTATCACACAGGATAGGATTAGATACATGGCTCAGCAGTCAGTATCACACAGGAGAGGATTAGATACACAGCTCAGCAGACAGTATCACACAGGAGAGGATTAGATACACAGCTCAGCAGACAGTATCATACAGGAGAGGATTAGATACACGGCTCAGCAGACAGTATCATACAGGAGAGGATTAGATACACAGCTCAGCAGAAGGTATCACACAGGAGAGGATTAGATACACGGCTCAGCAGACAGTATCACACAGGATAGAATTAGATACACGGCTCAGCAGACAGTATCACACAGGAGAGGTTTAGATACACGGCTCAGCAGTCAGTATCACGCAGGAGAGGATTAGATACACGGCTCAGCAGTCAGTATCATACAAGAGAGGATTAGAGACACAGCTCAGCAGAAGGTATCACACAGGAGAGGATTAGATACACGGCTCAGCAGACAGTATCATACAGGAGAGGATTAGATACACAGCTCAGCAGAAGGTATCACACAGGAGAGGATTAGATACACGGCTCAGCAGTCAGTATCATACAGGAGAGGATTAGATACACAGCTCAGCAGAAGGTATCACACAGGAGAGGATTAGATACACGGCTCAGCAGACAGTATCACACAGGATAGAATTAGATACACGGCTCAGCAGACAGTATCACACAGGAGAGGTTTAGATACACGGCTCAGCAGTCAGTATCACGCAGGAGAGGATTAGATACACGGCTCAGCAGACAGTATCACACAGGATAGGATTAGATACACAGCTCAGCAGACAGTATCACAAAGGATAGGATTAGATACACGGCTCAGCAGTCAGTATCACACAGGATAGGATTAGATACACAGCTCAGCAGTCAGTATCACACAGGATAGGATTAGATACACAGCTCAGCAGACAGTATTACACAGGAGAGGATTAGATACACGGCTCAGCAGACGGTATCACACAGGAGAGGATTGGATACACGGCTCAGCATACAGTATCACACAGGAGAGGATTAGATACACGGCTCAGCATACAGTATCACACAGGAGAGGATTAGATACACAGCTCAGCAGTCAGTATCACACAGGATAGGATTAGATACACGGCTCAGCAGTCAGTATCACACAGGAGAGGATTAGATACACAGCTCAGCAGACAGTATCACACAGCATAGGATTAGATACACAGCTCAGCAGTCAGTATCACACAGGAGAGGATTAGATACACGGTTCAGCAGTCAGTATCACACAGGAGAGGATTAGATACACAGCTCAGCAGACAGTATCACACAGGAGAGGATTAGATACACGGCTCAGCAGACAGTATCACACAGGAGAGGATTAGATACACAGCTCAGCAGACAGTATCACACAGGAGAGGATTAGATACACGGCTCAGCAGACAATATCACACAGGAGAGGATTAGATACACAGCTCAGCAGACAGTATCACACAGGAGAGGATTAGATACACAGCTCAGCAGTCAGTATCACACAGGAGAGGATTAGATACACGGTTCAGCAGTCAGTATCACACAGGAGAGGATTAGATACACAGCTCAGCAGACAGTATCACACAGGAGAGGATTAGATACACGGCTCAGCAGTCAGTATCACACAGGATAGGATTAGATACACAGCTCAGCAGACAGTATCACACAGGAGAGGATTAGATACACAGCTCAGCAGACAGTATCACACAGGAGAGGATTAGATACACGGCTCAGCAGACAATATCACACAGGAGAGGATTAGATACACAGCTCAGCAGACAGTATCACACAGGAGAGGATTAGATACACAGCTCAGCAGTCAGTATCACACAGGAGAGGATTAGATACACGGTTCAGCAGTCAGTATCACACAGGAGAGGATTAGATACACAGCTCAGCAGACAGTATCACACAGGAGAGGATTAGATACACAGCTCAGCAGTCAGTATCACACAGGATAGGATTAGATACACGGCTCAGCAGACAGTATCACACAGGAGAGGATTAGATACACAGCTCAGCAGACAGTATCACACAGGAGAGGATTAGATACACAGCTCAGCAGTCAGTATCACACAGGAGAGGATTAGATACACAGCTCAGCAGACAGTATCACACAGGATAGGATTAGATACACGGCTCAGCAGACAGTATCATACAGGAAAGGATTAGATACACAGCTCAGCAGACAGTATCATACAGGAGAGGATTAGATACACGGCTCAGCAGACAGTATCACACAGGATAGGATTAGATACATGGCTCAGCAGTCAGTATCACACAGGAGAGGATTAGATACACAGCTCAGCAGACAGTATCACACAGGAGAGGATTAGATACACAGCTCAGCAGACAGTATCATACAGGAGAGGATTAGATACACGGCTCAGCAGACAGTATCATACAGGAGAGGATTGGATAAACAGCTCAGCAGAAGGTATCACACAGGAGAGGATTAGATACACGGCTCAGCAGACAGTATTATACAGGAGAGGATTAGATACACAGCTCAGCAGAAGGTATCACACAGGAGAGGATTAGATACACGGCTCAGCAGTCAGTATCATACAGGAGAGGATTAGATACACAGCTCAGCAGAAGGTATCACACAGGAGAGGATTAGATACACGGCTCAGCAGACAGTATCACACAGGATAGAATTAGATACATGGCTCAGCAGACAGTATCACACAGGAGAGGATTAGATACACGGCTCAGCAGTCAGTATCACGCAGGAGAGGATTAGATACACGGCTCAGCAGACAGTATCACACAGGATAGGATTAGATACACAGCTCAGCAGTCAGTATGACACAGGATAGGATTAGATACACAGCTCAGCAGTCAGTATCACACAGGATAGGATTAGATACACAGCTCAGCAGTCAGTATCACACAGGATAGGATTAGATACACAGCTCAGCAGACAGTATTACACAGGAGAGGTTTAGATACACGGCTCAGCAGACAGTATCACACAGGAGAGGATTAGATACACGGCTCAGCATACAGTATCACACAGGAGAGGATTAGATACACGGCTCAGCATACAGTATCACACAGGAGAGGATTAGATACACAGCTCAGCAGTCAGTATCACACAGGATAGGATTAAATACACGGCTCAGCAGTCAGTATCACACAGGAGAGGATTAGATACACATCTCAGCAGACGGTATCACACAGGATAGGATTAGATACACAGCTCAGCAGTCAGTATCACACAGGAGAGGATTAGATACACAGCTCAGCAGTCAGTATCACACAGGAGAGGATTAGATACACGGCTCAGCAGTCAGTATCACACAGGAGAGGATTAGATACACAGCTCAGCAGACGGTATCACACAGGATAGGATTAGATACACAGCTCAGCAGTCAGTATCACACAGGAGAGGATTAGATACACAGCTCAGCAGTCAGTATCACACAGGAGAGGATTAGATACACGGCTCAGCAGTCAGTATCACACAGGAGAGGATTAGATACACGGCTCAGCAGTCAGTATCACACAGGAGAGGATTAGATACACAGCTCAGCAGACAGTATCACAAAGGATAGGATTAGATACACGGCTCAGCAGTCAGTATCACACAGGATAGGATTAGATACACAGCTCAGCAGTCAGTATCACACAGGATAGGATTAGATACACAGCTCAGCAGACAGTATCACACAGGAGAGGATTAGATACACGGTTCAGCAGTCAGTATCACACAGGAGAGGATTAGATACACAGCTCAGCAGACAGTATCACACAGGAGAGGATTAGATACACGGCTCAGCAGTCAGTATCACACAGGAGAGGATTAGATACACAGCTCAGCAGACAGTATCACACAGCATAGGATTAGATACACAGCTCAGCAGTCAGTATCACACAGGAGAGGATTAGATACACGGTTCAGCAGTCAGTATCACACAGGAGAGGATTAGATACACAGCTCAGCAGACAGTATCACACAGGAGAGGATTAGATACACAGCTCAGCAGTCAGTATCACACAGGAGAGGATTAGATACACGGTTCAGCAGTCAGTATCACACAGGAGAGGATTAGATACACAGCTCAGCAGACAGTATCACACAGGATAGGATTAGATACACGGCTCAGCAGACAGTATCACACAGGAGAGGATTAGATACACAGCTCAGCAGACAGTATCACACAGGAGAGGATTAGATACACGGCTCAGCAGACAATATCACACAGGAGAGGATTAGATACACGGCTCAGCAGACAGTATCACACAGGAGAGGATTAGATACACAGCTCAGCAGTCAGTATCACACAGGAGAGGATTAGATACACGGTTCAGCAGTCAGTATCACACAGGAGAGGATTAGATACACAGCTCAGCAGTCAGTATCACACAGGATAGGATTAGATACACAGCTCAGCAGACAGTATCACACAGGAGAGGATTAGATACACGGCTCAGCAGTCAGTATCACACAGGATAGGATTAGATACACAGCTCAGCAGACAGTATCACACAGGAGAGGATTAGATACACAGCTCAGCAGACAGTATCACACAGGAGAGGATTAGATACACGGCTCAGCAGACAATATCACACAGGAGAGGATTAGATACACAGCTCAGCAGACAGTATCACACAGGAGAGGATTAGATACACAGCTCAGCAGTCAGTATCACACAGGAGAGGATTAGATACACGGTTCAGCAGTCAGTATCACACAGGAGAGGATTAGATACACAGCTCAGCAGACAGTATCACACAGGAGAGGATTAGATACACAGCTCAGCAGTCAGTATCACACAGGATAGGATTAGATACACGGCTCAGCAGACAGTATCACACAGGAGAGGATTAGATACACAGCTCAGCAGACAGTATCACACAGGAGAGGATTAGATACACAGCTCAGCAGTCAGTATCACACAGGAGAGGATTAGATACACAGCTCAGCAGACAGTATCACACAGGATAGGATTAGATACACGGCTCAGCAGACAGTATCATACAGGAGAGGATTAGATACACAGCTCAGCAGACAGTATCATACAGGAGAGGATTAGATACACGGCTCAGCAGACAGTATCACACAGGATAGGATTAGATACATGGCTCAGCAGTCAGTATCACACAGGAGAGGATTAGATACACAGCTCAGCAGACAGTATCACACAGGAGAGGATTAGATACACAGCTCAGCAGACAGTATCATACAGGAGAGGATTAGATACACGGCTCAGCAGACAGTATCATACAGGAGAGGATTAGATAAACAGCTCAGCAGAAGGTATCACACAGGAGAGGATTAGATACACGGCTCAGCAGACAGTATCATACAGGAGAGGATTAGATACACAGCTCAGCAGAAGGTATCACACAGGAGAGGATTAGATACACGGCTCAGCAGTCAGTATCATACAGGAGAGGATTAGATACACAGCTCAGCAGAAGGTATCACACAGGAGAGGATTAGATACACGGCTCAGCAGACAGTATCACACAGGATAGAATTAGATACACGGCTCAGCAGACAGTATCACACAGGAGAGGATTAGATACACGGCTCAGCAGTCAGTATCACGCAGGAGAGGATTAGATACACGGCTCAGCAGACAGTATCACACAGGATAGGATTAGATACACAGCTCAGCAGTCAGTATGACACAGGATAGGATTAGATACACAGCTCAGCAGTCAGTATCACACAGGATAGGATTAGATACACAGCTCAGCAGTCAGTATCACACAGGATAGGATTAGATACACAGCTCAGCAGACAGTATTACACAGGAGAGGGTTAGATACACGGCTCAGCAGACAGTATCACACAGGAGAGGATTAGATACACGGCTCAGCATACAGTATCACACAGGAGAGGATTAGATACACGGCTCAGCATACAGTATCACACAGGAGAGGATTAGATACACAGCTCAGCAGTCAGTATCACACAGGATAGGATTAGATACACGGCTCAGCAGTCAGTATCACACAGGAGAGGATTAGATACACATCTCAGCAGACGGTATCACACAGGATAGGATTAGATACACAGCTCAGCAGTCAGTATCACACAGGAGAGGATTAGATACACAGCTCAGCAGTCAGTATCACACAGGAGAGGATTAGATACACGGCTCAGCAGTCAGTATCACACAGGAGAGGATTAGATACACAGCTCAGCAGATGGTATCACACAGGATAGGATTAGATACACAGCTCAGCAGTCAGTATCACACAGGAGAGGATTAGATACACAGCTCAGCAGTCAGTATCACACAGGAGAGGATTAGATACACGGCTCAGCAGTCAGTATCACACAGGATAGGATTAGATACACGGCTCAGCAGTCAGTATCACACAGGAGAGGATTAGATACACAGCTCAGCAGACAGTATCACAAAGGATAGGATTAGATACACGGCTCAGCAGTCAGTATCACACAGGATAGGATTAGATACACAGCTCAGCAGTCAGTATCACACAGGATAGGATTAGATACACAGCTCAGCAGTCAGTATCACACAGGATAGGATTAGATACACGGCTCAGCAGACAGTATTACACAGGAGAGGATTAGATACACGGCTCAGCAGACAGTATCACACAGGAGAGGATTAGATACACGGCTCAGCATACAGTATCACACAGGAGAGGATTAGATACACGGCTCAGCATACAGTATCACACAGGAGAGGATTAGATACACAGCTCAGCAGTCAGTATCACACAGAAGAGGATTAGATACACGTCTCAGCAGACAGTATCACACAGGAGAGGATTAGATACACGGCTCAGCAGTCAGTATCACACAGGAGAGGATTAGATACACAGCTCAGCAGACAGTATCACACAGGAGAGGATTACATACACAGCTCAGCAGTCAGTATCACACAGGATAGGATTAGATACATGGCTCAACAGACAGTATCATACAGGATAGGATTAGATACACAGCTCAGCAGACAGTATCATACAGGAGAGGATTAGATACACGGCTGAGCAGACAGTATCACACAGGATAGGATTAGATACATGGCTCAGCAGTCAGTATCACACAGGAGAGGATTAGATACACAGCTCAGCAGACAGTATCACACAGGAGAGGATTAGATACACAGCTCAGCAGACAGTATCATACAGGAGAGGATTAGATACACGGCTCAGCAGACAGTATCATACAGGAGAGGATTAGATACACAGCTCAGCAGACAGTATCATACAGGAGAGGATTAGATACACAGCTCAGCAGTCAGTATCACACAGGATAGGATGAGATACACAGCTCAGCAGTCAGTATCACACAGGAGAGGATTATATACACGGTTCAGCAGTCAGTATCACACAGGAGAGGATTAGATACACAGCTCAGCAGACAGTATCACACAGGAGAGGATTAGATACACAGCTCAGCAGTCAGTATCACACAGGAGAGGATTAGATACACGGTTCAGCAGTCAGTATCACACAGGAGAGGATTAGATACACAGCTCAGCAGACAGTATCACACAGGAGAGGATTAGATACACAGCTCAGCAGACAGTATCACACAGGAGAGGATTAGATACACGGCTCAGCAGTCAGTATCACACAGGAGAGGATTAGATACACAGTTCAGCAGTCAGTATCACACAGGAGAGGATTAGATACACAGCTCAGCAGACAGTATCACACAGGAGAGGATTAGATACACAGCTCAGCAGTCAGTATCACACAGGATAGGATTAGATACACGGCTCAACAGACAGTATCATTCAGGATAGGATTAGATACACAGCTCAGCAGACAGTATCATACAGGAGAGGATTAGATACACGGCTGAGCAGACAGTATCACACAGGAGAGGATTAGATACATGGCTCAGCAGTCAGTATCACACAGGAGAGGATTAGATACACAGCTCAGCAGACAGTATCATACAGGAGAGGATTAGATACACGGCTCAGCAGACAGTATCATACAGGAGAGGATTAGATACACAGCTCAGCAGAAGGTATCACACAGGAGAGGATTAGATACACGGCTCAGCAGTCAGTATCATACAGGAGAGGATTAGATACACAGCTCAGCAGAAGGTATCACACAGGAGAGGATTAGATACACGGCTCAGCAGACAGTATCACACAGGATAGAATTAGATACACGGCTCAGCAGACAGTATCACACAGGAGAGGATTAGATACACGGCTCAGCAGTCAGTATCACGCAGGAGAGGATTAGATACACGGCTCAGCAGACAGTATCACACAGGATAGGATTAGATACACAGCTCAGCAGTCAGTATGACACAGGATAGGATTAGATACACAGCTCAGCAGTCAGTATCACACAGGATAGGATTAGATACACAGCTCAGCAGTCAGTATCACACAGGATAGGATTAGATACACAGCTCAGCAGACAATATTACACAGGAGAGGGTTAGATACACGGCTCAGCAGACAGTATCACACAGGAGAGGATTAGATACACGGCTCAGCATACAGTATCACACAGGAGAGGATTAGATACACGGCTCAGCATACAGTATCACACAGGAGAGGATTAGATACACAGCTCAGCAGTCAGTATCACACAGGATAGGATTAGATACACGGCTCAGCAGTCAGTATCACACAGGAGAGGATTAGATACACATCTCAGCAGACGGTATCACACAGGATAGGATTAGATACACAGCTCAGCAGTCAGTATCACACAGGAGAGGATTAGATACACAGCTCAGCAGTCAGTATCACACAGGAGAGGATTAGATACACGGCTCAGCAGTCAGTATCACACAGGAGAGGATTAGATACACAGCTCAGCAGACGGTATCACACAGGATAGGATTAGATACACAGCTCAGCAGTCAGTATCACACAGGAGAGGATTAGATACACAGCTCAGCAGTCAGTATCACACAGGAGAGGATTAGATACACGGCTCAGCAGTCAGTATCACACAGGACAGGATTAGATACACGGCTCAGCAGTCAGTATCACACAGGAGAGGATTAGATACACAGCTCAGCAGACAGTATCACAAAGGATAGGATTAGATACACGGCTCAGCAGTCAGTATCACACAGGATAGGATTAGATACACAGCTCAGCAGTCAGTATCACACAGGATAGGATTAGATACACAGCTCAGCAGTCAGTATCACACAGGAGAGGATTAGATACACGGCTCAGCAGACAGTATTACACAGGAGAGGATTAGATACACGGCTCAGCAGACAGTATCACACAGGAGAGGATTAGATACACGGCTCAGCATACAGTATCACACAGGAGAGGATTAGATACACGGCTCAGCAGTCAGTATCACACAGGAGAGGATTAGATACACAGCTCAGCAGTCAGTATCACACAGGAGAGGATTAGATACACGTCTCAGCAGACAGTATCACACAGGAGAGGATTAGATACACGGCTCAGCAGTCAGTATCACACAGGAGAGGATTAGATACACAGCTCAGCAGACAGTATCACACAGGAGAGGATTAGATACACAGCTCAGCAGTCAGTATCACACAGGATAGGATTAGATACACGGCTCAACAGACAGTATCACACAGGATAGGATTAGATACACAGCTCAGCAGTCAGTATCACACAGGATAGGATTAGATACACGGCTCAACAGACAGTATCATACAGGATAGGATTAGATACACAGCTCAGCAGACAGTATCATACAGGAGAGGATTAGATACACGGCTGAGCAGACAGTATCACACAGGATAGGATTAGATACATGGCTCAGCAGTCAGTATCACACAGGAGAGGATTAGATACACAACTCAGCAGACAGTATCACACAGGAGAGGATTAGATACACAGCTCAGCAGACAGTATCATACAGGAGAGGATTAGATACACAGCTCAGCAGACAGTATCATACAGGAGAGGATTAGATACACAGGTCAGCAGACAGTATCATACAGGAGAGGATTAGATACACAGCTCAGCAGTCAGTATCACACAGGATAGGATTAGATACACAGCTCAGCAGTCAGTATCACACAGGAGAGGATTAAATACACAGCTCAGCAGTCAGTATCACACAGGAGAGGATTAGATACACAGCTCAGCAGTCAGTATCACACAGGAGAGGATTAGATACACAGCTCAGCAGTCAGTATCACACAGGAGAGGATTAGATACACGGTTCAGCAGTCAGTATCACACAGGAGAGGATTAGATACACAGCTCAGCAGACAGTATCACACAGGAGAGGATTAGATACACAGCTCAGCAGACAGTATCACACAGGAGAGGATTAGATACACGGCTCAGCAGTCAGTATCACACAGGAGAGGATTAGATACACAGTTCAGCAGTCAGTATCACACAGGAGAGGATTAGATACACAGCTCAGCAGACAATATCACACAGGAGAGGATTAGATACACAGCTCAGCAGTCAGTATCACACAGGATAGGATTAGATACACGGCTCAACAGACAGTATCATACAGGATAGGATTAGATACACAGCTCAGCAGACAGTATCATACAGGAGAGGATTAGCTACACGGCTGAGCAGACAGTATCACACAGGATAGGATTAGATACATGGCTCAGCAGTCAGTATCACACAGGAGAGGATTAGATACACAGCTCAGCAGACAGTATCACACAGGAGAGGATTAGATACACAGCTCAGCAGACAGTATCATACAGGAGAGGATTAGATACACGGCTCAGCAGACAGTATCATACAGGAGAGGATTAGATACACAGCTCAGCAGAAGGTATCACACAGGAGAGGATTAGATACACGGCTCAGCAGTCAGTATCATACAGGAGAGGATTAGATACACAGCTCAGCAGAAGGTATCACACAGGAGAGGATTAGATACACGGCTCAGCAGACAGTATCACACAGGATAGAATTAGATACACGGCTCAGCAGACAGTATCACACAGGAGAGGATTAGATACACGGCTCAGCAGTCAGTATCACGCAGGAGAGGATTAGATACACGGCTCAGCATACAGTATCACACAGGAGAGGATTAGATACACAGCTCAGCAGTCAGTATCACACAGGATAGGATTAGATACACGGCTCAGCAGTCAGTATCACACAGGAGAGGATTAGATACACATCTCAGCAGACGGTATCACACAGGATAGGATTAGATACACAGCTCAGCAGTCAGTATCACACAGGAGAGGATTAGATACACAGCTCAGCAGTCAGTATCACACAGGAGAGGATTAGATACACGGCTCAGCAGTCAGTATCACACAGGAGAGGATTAGATACACAGCTCAGCAGACGGTATCACACAGGATAGGATTAGATACACAGCTCAGCAGTCAGTATCACACAGGAGAGGATTAGATACACAGCTCAGCAGTCAGTATCACACAGGAGAGGATTAGATACACGGCTCAGCAGTCAGTATCACACAGGATAGGATTAGATACACGGCTCAGCAGTCAGTATCACACAGGAGAGGATTAGATACACAGCTCAGCAGACAGTATCACAAAGGATAGGATTAGATACACGGCTCAGCAGTCAGTATCACACAGGATAGGATTAGATACACAGCTCAGCAGTCAGTATCACACAGGATAGGATTAGATACACAGCTCAGCAGTCAGTATCACACAGGAGATGATTAGATACACGGCTCAGCAGACAGTATTACAAAGGATAGGATTAGATACACGGCTCAGCAGTCAGTATCACACAGGATAGGATTAGATACACAGCTCAGCAGTCAGTATCACACAGGATAGGATTAGATACACAGCTCAGCAGTCAGTATCACACAGGAGAGGATTAGATACACGGCTCAGCAGACAGTATTACAAAGGATAGGATTAGATACACGGCTCAGCAGTCAGTATCACACAGGAGATGATTAGATACACAGCTCAGCAGACAGTATCACAAAGGATAGGATTAGATACACGGCTCAGCAGTCAGTATCACACAGGATAGGATTAGATACACAGCTCAGCAGTCAGTATCACACAGGATAGGATTAGATACACAGCTCAGCAGTCAGTATCACACAGGAGAGGATTAGATACACGGCTCAGCAGACAGTATTACACAGGAGAGGATTAGATACACGGCTCAGCAGACAGTATCACACAGGAGAGGATTAGATACACGGCTCAGCATACAGTATCACACAGGAGAGGATTAGATACACGGCTCAGCATACAGTATCACACAGGAGAGGATTAGATACACGGCTCAGCAGTCAGTATCACACAGGAGAGGATTAGATACACGTCTCAGCAGACAGTATCACACAGGAGAGGATTAGATACACGGCTCAGCAGTCAGTATCACACAGGAGAGGATTAGATACACAGCTCAGCAGACAGTATCACACAGGAGAGGATTAGATACACAGCTCAGCAGTCAGTATCACACAGGATAGGATTAGATACATGGCTCAACAGACAGTATCATACAGGATAGGATTAGATACACAGCTCAGCAGACAGTATCATACAGGAGAGGATTAGATACACGGCTGAGCAGACAGTATCACACAGGATAGGATTAGATACATGGCTCAGCAGTCAGTATCACACAGGAGAGGATTAGATACACAGCTCAGCAGACAGTATCACACAGGAGAGGATTAGATACACAGCTCAGCAGACAGTATCATACAGGAGAGGATTAGATACACGGCTCAGCAGACAGTATCATACAGGAGAGGATTAGAAACACAGCTCAGCAGACAGTATCATACAGGAGAGGATTAGATACACAGCTCAGCAGTCAGTATCACACAGGATAGGATGAGATACACAGCTCAGCAGTCAGTATCACACAGGAGAGGATTAGATACACGGTTCAGCAGTCAGTATCACACAGGAGAGGATTAGATACACAGCTCAGCAGACAGTATCACACAGGAGAGGATTAGATACACAGCTCAGCAGTCAGTATCACACAGGAGAGGATTAGATACACGGTTCAGCAGTCAGTATCACACAGGAGAGGATTAGATACACAGCTCAGCAGACAGTATCACACAGGAGAGGATTAGATACACAGCTCAGCAGACAGTATCACACAGGAGAGGATTAGATACACGGCTCAGCAGTCAGTATCACACAGGAGAGGATTAGATACACAGTTCAGCAGTCAGTATCACACAGGAGAGGATTAGATACACAGCTCAGCAGACAGTATCACACAGGAGAGGATTAGATACACAGCTCAGCAGTCAGTATCACACAGGATAGGATTAGATACACGGCTCAACAGACAGTATCATACAGGATAGGATTAGATACACAGCTCAGCAGACAGTATCATACAGGAGAGGATTAGATACACGGCTGAGCAGACAGTATCACACAGGAGAGGATTAGATACATGGCTCAGCAGTCAGTATCACACAGGAGAGGATTAGATACACAGCTCAGCAGACAGTATCACACAGGAGAGGATTAGATACACAGCTCAGCAGACAGTATCATACAGGAGAGGATTAGATACACGGCTCAGCAGACAGTATCATACAGGAGAGGATTAGATACACAGCTCAGCAGAAGGTATCACACAGGAGAGGATTAGATACACGGCTCAGCAGTCAGTATCATACAGGAGAGGATTAGATACACAGCTCAGCAGAAGGTATCACACAGGAGAGGATTAGATACACGGCTCAGCAGACAGTATCACACAGGATAGAATTAGATACACGGCTCAGCAGACAGTATCACACAGGAGAGGATTAGATACACGGCTCAGCAGTCAGTATCACGCAGGAGAGGATTAGATACACGGCTCAGCAGACAGTATCACACAGGATAGGATTAGATACACAGCTCAGCAGTCAGTATGACACAGGATAGGATTAGATACACAGCTCAGCAGTCAGTATCACACAGGATAGGATTAGATACACAGCTCAGCAGTCAGTATCACACAGGATAGGATTAGATACACAGCTCAGCAGACAATATTACACAGGAGAGGGTTAGATACACGGCTCAGCAGACAGTATCACACAGGAGAGGATTAGATACACGGCTCAGCATACAGTATCACACAGGAGAGGATGAGATACACGGCTCAGCATACAGTATCACACAGGAGAGGATTAGATACACAGCTCAGCAGTCAGTATCACACAGGATAGGATTAGATACACGGCTCAGCAGTCAGTATCACACAGGAGAGGATTAGATACACATCTCAGCAGAAGGTATCACACAGGATAGGATTAGATACACAGCTCAGCAGTCAGTATCACACAGGAGAGGATTAGATACACAGCTCAGCAGTCAGTATCACACAGGAGAGGATTAGATACACGGCTCAGCAGTCAGTATCACACAGGAGAGGATTAGATACACAGCTCAGCAGACGGTATCACACAGGATAGGATTAGATACACAGCTCAGCAGTCAGTATCACACAGGAGAGGATTAGATACACAGCTCAGCAGTCAGTATCACACAGGAGAGGATTAGATACACGGCTCAGCAGTCAGTATCACACAGGACAGGATTAGATACACGGCTCAGCAGTCAGTATCACACAGGAGAGGATTAGATACACAGCTCAGCAGACAGTATCACAAAGGATAGGATTAGATACACGGCTCAGCAGTCAGTATCACACAGGATAGGATTAGATACACAGCTCAGCAGTCAGTATCACACAGGATAGGATTAGATACACAGCTCAGCAGTCAGTATCACACAGGATAGGATTAGATACACGGCTCAGCAGACAGTATTACACAGGAGAGGATTAGATACACGGCTCAGCAGACAGTATCACACAGGAGAGGATTAGATACACGGCTCAGCATACAGTATCACACAGGAGAGGATTAGATACACGGCTCAGCATACAGTATCACACAGGAGAGGATTAGATACACAGCTCAGCAGTCAGTATCACACAGGAGAGGATTAGATACACGTCTCAGCAGACAGTATCACACAGGAGAGGATTAGATACACGGCTCAGCAGTCAGTATCACACAGGAGAGGATTAGATACACAGCTCAGCAGACAGTATCACACAGGAGAGGATTAGATACACAGCTCAGCAGTCAGCATCACACAGGATAGGATTAGATACACGGCTCAACAGACAGTATCATACAGGATAGGATTAGATACACAGCTCAGCAGACAGTATCATACAGGAGAGGATTAGATACACGGCTGAGCAGACAGTATCACACAGGATAGGATTAGATACATGGCTCAGCAGTCAGTATCACACAGGAGAGGATTAGATACACAACTCAGCAGACAGTATCACACAGGAGAGGATTAGATACACAGCTCAGCAGACAGTATCATACAGGAGAGGATTAGATACACGGCTCAGCAGACAGTATCATACAGGAGAGTCATACAGGAGAGGATTAGATACACAGGTCAGCAGACAGTATCATACAGGAGAGGATTAGATACACAGCTCAGCAGTCAGTATCACACAGGATAGGATTAGATACACAGCTCAGCAGTCAGTATCACACAGGAGAGGATTAAATACACGGTTCAGCAGTCAGTATCACACAGGAGAGGATTAGATACACAGCTCAGCAGTCAGTATCACACAGGAGAGGATTAGATACACAGCTCAGCAGTCAGTATCACACAGGAGAGGATTAGATACACGGTTCAGCAGTCAGTATCACACAGGAGAGGATTAGATACACAGCTCAGCAGACAGTATCACACAGGAGAGGATTAGATACACAGCTCAGCAGACAGTATCATACAGGAGAGGATTAGCTACACGGCTGAGCAGACAGTATCACACAGGATAGGATTAGATACATGGCTCAGCAGTCAGTATCACACAGGAGAGGATTAGATACACAGCTCAGCAGACAGTATCACACAGGAGAGGATTAGATACACAGCTCAGCAGACAGTATCATACAGGAGAGGATTAGATACACGGCTCAGCAGACAGTATCATACAGGAGAGGATTAGATACACAGCTCAGCAGAAGGTATCACACAGGAGAGGATTAGATACACGGCTCAGCAGTCAGTATCATACAGGAGAGGATTAGATACACAGCTCAGCAGAAGGTATCACACAGGAGAGGATTAGATACACGGCTCAGCAGACAGTATCACACAGGATAGAATTAGATACACGGCTCAGCAGACAGTATCACACAGGAGAGGATTAGATACACGGCTCAGCAGTCAGTATCACGCAGGAGAGGATTAGATACACGGCTCAGCAGACAGTATCACACAGGATAGGATTAGATACACAGCTCAGCAGACAGTATCACAAAGGATAGGATTAGATACACGGCTCAGCAGTCAGTATCACACAGGATAGGATTAGATACACAGCTCAGCAGTCAGTATCACACAGGATAGGATTAGATACACAGCTCAGCAGACAATATTACACAGGAGAGGATTAGATACACGGCTCAGCAGACGGTATCACACAGGAGAGGATTGGATACACGGCTCAGCATACAGTATCACACAGGAGAGGATTAGATACATGGCTCAGCATACAGTATCACACAGGAGAGGATTAGATACACAGCTCAGCAGTCAGTATCACACAGGATAGGATTAGATACACGGCTCAGCAGTCAGTATCAAACAGGAGAGGATTAGATACACGGTTCAGCAGTCAGTATCACACAGGAGAGGATTAGATACACAGCTCAGCAGACAGTATCACACAGGAGAGGATTAGATACACAGCTCAGCAGTCAGTATCACACAGGAGAGGATTAGATACACGGTTCAGCAGTCAGTATCACACAGGAGAGGATTAGATACACGGCTCAGCAGTCAGTATCACACAGGATAGGATTAGATACACGGTTCAGCAGTCAGTATCACACAGGATAGGATTAGATACACAGCTCAGCAGTCAGTATCACACAGGAGAGGATTAGATACAGGGCTCAGCAGTCAGTATCACACAGGAGAGGATTAGATACACGTCTCAGCAAACAGTATCACACAGGAGAGGATTAGATACACGGCTCAGCAGTCAGTATCACACAGGAGAGGATTAGATACACAGCTCAGCAGACGGTATCACACAGGATAGGATTAGATACACAGCTCAGCAGTCAGTATCACACAGGAGAGGATTAGATACACAGCTCAGCAGTCAGTATCACACAGGAGAGGATTAGATACACGGCTCAGCAGTCAGTATCACACAGGACAGGATTAGATACACGGCTCAGCAGTCAGTATCACACAGGATAGGATTAGATACACAGCTCAGCAGTCAGTATCACACAGGAGAGGATTAGATACAGGGCTCAGCAGTCAGTATCACACAGGAGAGGATTAGATACACGTCTCAGCAAACAGTATCACACAGGAGAGGATTAGATACACGGCTCAGCAGTCAGTATCACACAGGAGAGGATTAGATACACAGCTCAGCAGACGGTATCACACAGGATAGGATTAGATACACAGCTCAGCAGTCAGTATCACACAGGAGAGGATTAGATACACAGCTCAGCAGTCAGTATCACACAGGAGAGGATTAGATACACGGCTCAGCAGTCAGTATCACACAGGACAGGATTAGATACACGGCTCAGCAGTCAGTATCACACAGGAGAGGATTAGATACACAGCTCAGCAGACAGTATCACAAAGGATAGGATTAGATACACGGCTCAGCAGTCAGTATCACACAGGATAGGATTAGATACACAGCTCAGCAGTCAGTATCACACAGGATAGGATTAGATACACAGCTCAGCAGTCAGTATCACACAGGATAGGATTAGATACACGGCTCAGCAGACAGTATTACACAGGAGAGGATTAGATACACGGCTCAGCAGACAGTATCACACAGGAGAGGATTAGATACACGGCTCAGCATACAGTATCACACAGGAGAGGATTAGATACACGGCTCAGCATACAGTATCACACAGGAGAGGATTAGATACACAGCTCAGCAGTCAGTATCACACAGGAGAGGATTAGATACACGTCTCAGCAGACAGTATCACACAGGAGAGGATTAGATACACGGCTCAGCAGTCAGTATCACACAGGAGAGGATTAGATACACAGCTCAGCAGACAGTATCACACAGGAGAGGATTAGATACACAGCTCAGCAGTCAGCATCACACAGGATAGGATTAGATACACGGCTCAACAGACAGTATCATACAGGATAGGATTAGATACACAGCTCAGCAGACAGTATCATACAGGAGAGGATTAGATACACGGCTGAGCAGACAGTATCACACAGGATAGGATTAGATACATGGCTCAGCAGTCAGTATCACACAGGAGAGGATTAGATACACAACTCAGCAGACAGTATCACACAGGAGAGGATTAGATACACAGCTCAGCAGACAGTATCATACAGGAGAGGATTAGATACACGGCTCAGCAGACAGTATCATACAGGAGAGTCATACAGGAGAGGATTAGATACACAGGTCAGCAGACAGTATCATACAGGAGAGGATTAGATACACAGCTCAGCAGTCAGTATCACACAGGATAGGATTAGATACACAGCTCAGCAGTCAGTATCACACAGGAGAGGATTAAATACACGGTTCAGCAGTCAGTATCACACAGGAGAGGATTAGATACACAGCTCAGCAGTCAGTATCACACAGGAGAGGATTAGATACACAGCTCAGCAGTCAGTATCACACAGGAGAGGATTAGATACACGGTTCAGCAGTCAGTATCACACAGGAGAGGATTAGATACACAGCTCAGCAGACAGTATCACACAGGAGAGGATTAGATACACAGCTCAGCAGACAGTATCACACAGGAGAGGATTAGATACACGGCTCAGCAGTCAGTATCACACAGGAGAGGATTAGATACACAGTTCAGCAGTCAGTATCACACAGGAGAGGATTAGATACACAGCTCAGCAGACAATATCACACAGGAGAGGATTAGATACACAGCTCAGCAGTCAGTATCACACAGGATAGGATTAGATACACGGCTCAACAGACAGTATCATACAGGATAGGATTAGATACACAGCTCAGCAGACAGTATCATACAGGAGAGGATTAGCTACACGGCTGAGCAGACAGTATCACACAGGATAGGATTAGATACATGGCTCAGCAGTCAGTATCACACAGGAGAGGATTAGATACACAGCTCAGCAGACAGTATCACACAGGAGAGGATTAGATACACAGCTCAGCAGACAGTATCATACAGGAGAGGATTAGATACACGGCTCAGCAGACAGTATCATACAGGAGAGGATTAGATACACAGCTCAGCAGAAGGTATCACACAGGAGAGGATTAGATACACGGCTCAGCAGTCAGTATCATACAGGAGAGGATTAGATACACAGCTCAGCAGAAGGTATCACACAGGAGAGGATTAGATACACGGCTCAGCAGACAGTATCACACAGGATAGAATTAGATACACGGCTCAGCAGACAGTATCACACAGGAGAGGATTAGATACACGGCTCAGCAGTCAGTATCACGCAGGAGAGGATTAGATACACGGCTCAGCAGACAGTATCACACAGGATAGGATTAGATACACAGCTCAGCAGACAGTATCACAAAGGATAGGATTAGATACACGGCTCAGCAGTCAGTATCACACAGGATAGGATTAGATACACAGCTCAGCAGTCAGTATCACACAGGATAGGATTAGATACACAGCTCAGCAGACAATATTACACAGGAGAGGATTAGATACACGGCTCAGCAGACGGTATCACACAGGAGAGGATTGGATACACGGCTCAGCATACAGTATCACACAGGAGAGGATTAGATACATGGCTCAGCATACAGTATCACACAGGAGAGGATTAGATACACAGCTCAGCAGTCAGTATCACACAGGATAGGATTAGATACACGGCTCAGCAGTCAGTATCAAACAGGAGAGGATTAGATACACGGTTCAGCAGTCAGTATCACACAGGAGAGGATTAGATACACAGCTCAGCAGTCAGTATCACACAGGAGAGGATTAAATACACGGTTCAGCAGTCAGTATCACACAGGAGAGGATTAGATACACAGCTCAGCAGTCAGTATCACACAGGAGAGGATTAGATACACAGCTCAGCAGTCAGTATCACACAGGAGAGGATTAGATACACGGTTCAGCAGTCAGTATCACACAGGAGAGGATTAGATACACAGCTCAGCAGACAGTATCACACAGGAGAGGATTAGATACACAGCTCAGCAGACAGTATCACACAGGAGAGGATTAGATACACGGCTCAGCAGTCAGTATCACACAGGAGAGGATTAGATACACAGTTCAGCAGTCAGTATCACACAGGAGAGGATTAGATACACAGCTCAGCAGACAATATCACACAGGAGAGGATTAGATACACAGCTCAGCAGTCAGTATCACACAGGATAGGATTAGATACACGGCTCAACAGACAGTATCATACAGGATAGGATTAGATACACAGCTCAGCAGACAGTATCATACAGGAGAGGATTAGCTACACGGCTGAGCAGACAGTATCACACAGGATAGGATTAGATACATGGCTCAGCAGTCAGTATCACACAGGAGAGGATTAGATACACAGCTCAGCAGACAGTATCACACAGGAGAGGATTAGATACACAGCTCAGCAGACAGTATCATACAGGAGAGGATTAGATACACGGCTCAGCAGACAGTATCATACAGGAGAGGATTAGATACACAGCTCAGCAGAAGGTATCACACAGGAGAGGATTAGATACACGGCTCAGCAGTCAGTATCATACAGGAGAGGATTAGATACACAGCTCAGCAGAAGGTATCACACAGGAGAGGATTAGATACACGGCTCAGCAGACAGTATCACACAGGATAGAATTAGATACACGGCTCAGCAGACAGTATCACACAGGAGAGGATTAGATACACGGCTCAGCAGTCAGTATCACGCAGGAGAGGATTAGATACACGGCTCAGCAGACAGTATCACACAGGATAGGATTAGATACACAGCTCAGCAGACAGTATCACAAAGGATAGGATTAGATACACGGCTCAGCAGTCAGTATCACACAGGATAGGATTAGATACACAGCTCAGCAGTCAGTATCACACAGGATAGGATTAGATACACAGCTCAGCAGACAATATTACACAGGAGAGGATTAGATACACGGCTCAGCAGACGGTATCACACAGGAGAGGATTGGATACACGGCTCAGCATACAGTATCACACAGGAGAGGATTAGATACATGGCTCAGCATACAGTATCACACAGGAGAGGATTAGATACACAGCTCAGCAGTCAGTATCACACAGGATAGGATTAGATACACGGCTCAGCAGTCAGTATCAAACAGGAGAGGATTAGATACACGGTTCAGCAGTCAGTATCACACAGGAGAGGATTAGATACACAGCTCAGCAGACAGTATCACACAGGAGAGGATTAGATACACAGCTCAGCAGTCAGTATCACACAGGAGAGGATTAGATACACGGTTCAGCAGTCAGTATCACACAGGAGAGGATTAGATACACGGCTCAGCAGTCAGTATCACACAGGATAGGATTAGATACACGGTTCAGCAGTCAGTATCACACAGGATAGGATTAGATACACAGCTCAGCAGTCAGTATCACACAGGAGAGGATTAGATACAGGGCTCAGCAAACAGTATCACACAGGAGAGGATTAGATACACGGCTCAGCAGTCAGTATCACACAGGAGAGGATTAGATACACAGCTCAGCAGACAGTATCACACAGCATAGGATTAGATACACAGCTCAGCAGTCAGTATCACACAGGAGAGGATTAGATACACGGTTCAGCAGTCAGTATCACACAGGAGAGGATTAGATACACAGCTCAGCAGACAGTATCACACAGGAGAGGATTAGATACACAGCTCAGCAGTCAGTATCACACAGGAGAGGATTAGATACACAGCTCAGCAGTCAGTATCATACAGGAGAGGATTAGATACACGGCTCAGCAGACAGTATCACACAGGAGAGGATTAGATACACAGCTCAGCAGACAGTATCATACAGGAGAGGATTAGATACACGGCTCAGCAGACAGTATCATACAGGAGAGGATTAGATACACAGCTCAGCAGAAGGTATCACACAGGAGAGGATTAGATACACGGCTCAGCAGACAGTATCATACAGGAGAGGATTAGATACACAGCTCAGCAGAAGGTATCACACAGGAGAGGATTAGATACACGGCTCAGCAGTCAGTATCATACAGGAGAGGATTAGATACACAGCTCAGCAGAAGGTATCACACAGGAGAGGATTAGATACACGGCTCAGCAGACAGTATCACACAGGATAGAATTAGATACACGGCTCAGCAGACAGTATCACACAGGAGAGGATTAGATACACGGCTCAGCAGTCAGTATCACGCAGGAGAGGATTAGATACACGGCTCAGCAGACAGTATCACACAGGATAGGATTAGATACACAGCTCAGCAGTCAGTATGACACAGGATAGGATTAGATACACAGCTCAGCAGTCAGTATCACACAGGATAGGATTAGATACACAGCTCAGCAGTCAGTATCACACAGGATAGGATTAGATACACGGCTCAGCAGACAGTATCACACAGGAGAGGATTAGATACACGGCTCAGCATACAGTATCACACAGGAGAGGATTAGATACACGGCTCAGCATACAGTATCACACAGGAGAGGATTAGATACACAGCTCAGCAGTCAGTATCACACAGGATAGGATTAGATACACGGCTCAGCAGTCAGTATCACACAGGAGAGGATTAGATACACATCTCAGCAGACGGTATCACACAGGATAGGATTAGATACACAGCTCAGCAGTCAGTATCACACAGGAGAGGATTAGATACACAGCTCAGCAGTCAGTATCACACAGGAGAGGATTAGATACACGGCTCAGCAGTCAGTATCACACAGGAGAGGATTAGATACACAGCTCAGCAGACGGTATCACACAGGATAGGATTAGATACACAGCTCAGCAGTCAGTATCACACAGGAGAGGATTAGATACACAGCTCAGCAGTCAGTATCACACAGGAGAGGATTAGATACACGGCTCAGCAGTCAGTATCACACAGGATAGGATTAGATACACGGCTCAGCAGTCAGTATCACACAGGAGAGGATTAGATACACAGCTCAGCAGACAGTATCACAAATGATAGGATTAGATACACAGGTCAGCAGACAGTATCACACAGGATAGGATTAGATACACAGCTCAGCAGTCAGTATCACACAGGATAGGATTAGATACACAGCTCAGCAGTCAGTATCACACAGGATAGGATTAGATACACGGCTCAGCAGACAGTATTACACAGTAGAGGATTAGATACACGGCTCAGCAGACAGTATCACACAGGAGAGGATTAGATACACGGCTCAGCATACAGTATCACACAGGAGAGGATTAGATACACGGCTCAGCATACAGTATCACACAGGAGAGGATTAGATACACAGCTCAGCAGTCAGTATCACACAGGAGAGGATTAGATACACGGCTCAGCAGTCAGTATCACAAAGGATAGGATTAGATACACGGCTCAGCAGTCAGTATCACACAGGATAGGATTAGATACACGGCTCAGCAGTCAGTATCACACAGGATAGGATTAGATACACAGCTCAGCAGACAGTATTACACAGGAGAGGATTAGATACACGGCTCAGCAGACAGTATCACACAGGAGAGGATTAGATACACGGCTCAGCATACAGTATCACACAGGAGAGGATTAGATACACGGCTTAGCATACAGTATCACACAGGAGAGGATTAGATACACAGCTCAGCAGTCAGTATCACACAGGATAGGATTAGATACACGGCTCAGCAGTCAGTATCACACAGGAGAGGATTAGATACACATCTCAGCAGACGGTATCACACAGGATAGGATTAGATACACAGCTCAGCAGTCAGTATCACACAGGAGAGGATTAGATACACAGCTCAGCAGTCAGTATCACACAGGAGAGGATTAGATACACGGCTCAGCAGTCAGTATCACACAGGAGAGGATTAGATACACAGCTCAGCAGACGGTATCACACAGGATAGGATTAGATACACAGCTCAGCAGTCAGTATCACACAGGAGAGGATTAGATACACAGCTCAGCAGTCAGTATCACACAGGAGAGGATTAGATACACGGCTCAGCAGTCAGTATCACACAGGATAGGATTAGATACACAGCTCAGCAGTCAGTATCACACAGGAGAGGATTAGATACACGGCTCAGCAGTCAGTATCACACAGGATAGGATTAGATACACGGCTCAGCAGACTGTCACACAGGATAGGATTAGATACACGGCTCAGCAGTCAGTATCACACAGGAGAGGATTAGATACACGGCTCAGCAGTCAGTATCACACAGGATAGGATTAGATACACAGCTCAGCAGTCAGTATGACACAGGATAGGATTAGATACACGGCTCAGCAGTCAGTATCACACAGGAGAGGATTAGATACACGGCTCAGCAGTCAGTATCACACAGGAGAGGATTAGATACACGGCTCAGCAGTCAGTATCACACAGGAGAGGATTAGATACACATCTCAGCAGACGGTTTCACACAGGATAGGATTAGATACACAGCTCAGCAGTCAGTATCACACAGGAGAGGATTAGATACACAGCTCAGCAGTCAGTATCACACAGGAGAGGATTAGATACACGGCTCAGCAGTCAGTATCACACAGGAGAGGATTAGATACACAGCTCAGCAGTCAGTATCACACAGGATAGGATTAGATACACAGCTCAGCAGTCAGTATCACAAAGGATAGGATTAGATACACAGCTCAGCAGTCAGTATCACACAGGATAGGATTAGATACACGGCTCAGCAGACAGTATTACACAGGAGAGGATTAGATACACGGCTCAGCAGACAGTATCACACAGGAGAGGATTAGATACACGGCTCAGCATACAGTATCACACAGGAGAGGATTAGATACACGGCTCAGCATACAGTATCACACAGGAGAGGATTAGATACACAGCTCAGCAGTCAGTATCACACAGGAGAGGATTAGATACACGGCTCAGCAGTCAGTATCACAAAGGAAAGGATTAGATACACGGCTCAGCAGTCAGTATCACACAGGATAGGATTAGATACACGGCTCAGCAGACAGTATTACACAGGAGAGGATTAGATACACGGCTCAGCAGACAGTATCACACAGGAGAGGATTAGATACACGGCTCAGCATACAGTATCACACAGGAGAGGATTAGATACACGGCTCAGCATACAGTATCACACAGGAGAGGATTAGATACACAGCTCAGCAGTCAGTATCACACAGGATAGGATTAGATACACGGCTCAGCAGTCAGTATCACACAGGAGAGGATTAGATACACATCTCAGCAGACGGTATCACACAGGATAGGATTAGATACACAGCTCAGCAGTCAGTATCACACAGGAGAGGATTAGATACACAGCTCAGCAGTCAGTATCACACAGGAGAGGATTAGATACACGGCTCAGCAGTCAGTATCACACAGGAGAGGATTAGATACACAGCTCATAAGACGGTATCACACAGGATAGGATTAGATACACAGCTCAGCAGTCAGTATCACACAGGAGAGGATTAGATACACAGCTCAGCAGTCAGTATCACACAGGAGAGGATTAGATACACGGCTCAGCAGTCAGTATCACACAGGATAGGATTAGATACACAGCTCAGCAGTCAGTATTACACAGGAGAGGATTAGATACACGGCTCAGCAGTCAGTATCACACAGGATAGGATTAGATACACGGCTCAGCAGACTGTCACACAGGATAGGATTAGATACACGGCTCAGCAGTCAGTATCACACAGGAGAGGATTAGATACACGGCTCAGCAGTCAGTATCACACAGGATAGGATTAGATACACAGCTCAGCAGTCAGTATGACACAGGATAGGATTAGATACACGGCTCAGCAGTCAGTATCACACAGGAGAGGATTAGATACACGGCTCAGCAGTCAGTATCACACAGGAGAGGATTAGATACACGGCTCAGCAGTCAGTATCACACAGGAGAGGATTAGATACACAGCTCAGCAGTCAGTATCACACAGGAGAGGATTAGATACACGGCTCAGCAGTCAGTATCACACAGGAGAGGATTAGATACACAGCTCAGCAGTCAGTATCACACAGGATAGGATTAGATACACAGCTCAGCAGTCAGTATCACAAAGGATAGGATTAGATACACAGCTCAGCAGTCAGTATCACACAGGATAGGATTAGATACACGGCTCAGCAGACAGTATTACACAGGAGAGGATTAGATACACGGCTCAGCAGACAGTATCACACAGGAGAGGATTAGATACACGGCTCAGCATACAGTATCACACAGGAGAGGATTAGATACACGGCTCAGCATACAGTATCACACAGGAGAGGATTAGATACACAGCTCAGCAGTCAGTATCACACAGGAGAGGATTAGATACACGGCTCAGCAGTCAGTATCACAAAGGATAGGATTAGATACACGGCTCAGCAGTCAGTATCACACAGGATAGGATTAGATACACGGCTCAGCAGACAGTATTACACAGGAGAGGATTAGATACACGGCTCAGCAGACAGTATCACACAGGAGAGGATTAGATACACGGCTCAGCATACAGTATCACACAGGAGAGGATTAGATACACGGCTCAGCATACAGTATCACACAGGAGAGGATTAGATACACAGCTCAGCAGTCAGTATCACACAGGATAGGATTAGATACACGGCTCAGCAGTCAGTATCACACAGGAGAGGATTAGATACACATCTCAGCAGACGGTATCACACAGGATAGGATTAGATACACAGCTCAGCAGTCAGTATCACACAGGAGAGGATTAGATACACAGCTCAGCAGTCAGTATCACACAGGAGAGGATTAGATACACGGCTCAGCAGACAGTATCACACAGGAGAGGATTAGATACACAGCTCAGCAGTCAGTATCACACAGGAGAGGATTAGATACACGGCTCAGCAGTCAGTATCACACAGGAGAGGATTAGATACACAGCTCAGCAGACGGTATCACACAGGATAGGATTAGATACACAGCTCAGCAGTCAGTATCACACAGGAGAGGATTAGATACACAGCTCAGCAGTCAGTATCACACAGGAGAGGATTAGATACACAGCTCAGCAGTCAGTATCACACAGGAGAGGATTAGATACACGGCTCAGCAGACAGTATCACACAGGAGAGGATTAGATACACAGCTCAGCAGTCAGTATCACACAGGAGAGGATTAGATACACGGCTCAGCAGTCAGTATCACACAGGAGAGGATTAGATACACAGCTCAGCAGACGGTATCACACAGGATAGGATTAGATACACAGCTCAGCAGTCAGTATCACACAGGAGAGGATTAGATACACAGCTCAGCAGTCAGTATCACACAGGAGAGGATTAGATACACGGCTCAGCAGTCAGTATCACACAGGATAGGATTAGATACACAGCTCAGCAGTCAGTATCACACAGGAGAGGATTAGATACACGGCTCAGCAGTCAGTATCACACAGGATAGGATTAGATACACGGCTCAGCAGACTGTCACACAGGATAGGATTAGATACACGGCTCAGCAGTCAGTATCACACAGGAGAGGATTAGATACACGGCTCAGCAGTCAGTATCACACAGGATAGGATTAGATACACAGCTCAGCAGTCAGTATGACACAGGATAGGATTAGATACACAGCTCAGCAGTCAGTATCACACAGGAGAGGATTAGATACACGGCTCAGCAGTCAGTATCACACAGGAGAGGATTAGATACACGGCTCAGCAGTCAGTATCACACAGGAGAGGATTAGATACACATCTCAGCAGACGGTTTCACACAGGATAGGATTAGATACACAGCTCAGCAGTCAGTATCACACAGGAGAGGATTAGATACACAGCTCAGCAGTCAGTATCACACAGGAGAGGATTAGATACACGGCTCAGCAGTCAGTATCACACAGGAGAGGATTAGATACACAGCTCAGCAGACGGTATCACACAGGATAGGATTAGATACACAGCTCAGCAGTCAGTATCACACAGGAGAGGATTAGATACACAGCTCAGCAGTCAGTATCACACAGGATAAGATTAGACACACAGCTCAGCAGTCAGTATCACACAGGATAGGATTAGATACACGGCTCAGCAGTCAGTATCACACAGGATAGGATTAGATACACGGCTCAGCAGACTGTCACACAGGATAGGATTAGATACACGGCTCAGCAGTCAGTATCACACAGGAGAGGATTAGATACACGGCTCAGCAGACTGTCACACAGGATAGGATTAGATACACAGCTCAGCAGTCAGTATCACACAGGAGAGGATTAGATACACGGCTCAGCAGACAGTATCACACAGGAGAGGATTAGATACACGGCTCAGCAGTCAGTATCACACAGGATAGGATTAGATACACAGCTCAGCAGTCAGTATCACACAGGAGAGGATTAGATACACAGCTCAGCAGTCAGTATCACACAGGATAGGATTAGATACACAGCTCAGCAGTCAGTATCACACAGGAAAGGATTAGATACACAGCTCAGCAGTCAGTATCACACAGGATAGGATTAGATACACAGCTCAGCAGTCAGTATCACACAGGATAGGATTAGATACACAGCTCAGCAGTCAGTATCACACAGGAGAGGATTAGATACACGGCTCAGCAGTCAGTATCACACAGGATAGGATTAGATACACAGCTCAGCAGACAGTATCACACAGGATAGGATTAGATACACAGCTCAGCAGTCAGTATCACACAGGAGAGGATTAGATACACGGCTCAGCAGTCAGTATCACACAGGAGAGGATTAGATACACAGCTCAGCAGTCAGTATCACACAGGAGAGGATTAGATACACAGCTCAGCAGTCAGTATCACACAGGAGAGGATTAGATACACAGCTCAGCAGTCAGTATCACACAGGATAGGATTAGATACACGGCTCAGCAGACAGTATCACACAGGATAGGATTAGATACACAGCTCAGCAGTCAGTATCACACAGGAGAGGATTAGATACACAGCTCAGCAGTCAGTATCACACAGGAGAGGATTAGATACACAGCTCAGCAGTCAGTATCACACAGGATAGGATTAGATACACAGCTCAGCAGTCAGTATCACACAGGAGAGGATTAGATACACGGCTCAGCAGTCAGTATCACACAGGAGAGGATTAGATACACAGCTCAGCAGTCAGTATCACACAGGATAGGATTAGATACACAGCTCAGCAGTCAGTATCACACAGGAGAGGATTAGATACACGGCTCAGCAGTCAGTATCACACAGGATAGGATTAGATACACGGCTCAGCAGACAGTATCACACAGGAGAGGATTAGATACACGGCTCAGCAGACTGTCACACAGGATAGGATTAGATACACGGCTCAGCAGTCAGTATCACACAGGAGAGGATTAGATACACGGCTCAGCAGTCAGTATCACACAGGATAGGATTAGATACACAGCTCAGCAGTCAGTATCACACAGGAGAGGATTAGATACACAGCTCAGCAGACAGTATCACACAGGAGAGGATTAGATACACAGCTCAGCAGTCAGTATCACACAGGATATGATTAGATACACAGCTCAGCAGTCAGTATCACACAGGAGAGGATTAGATACACAGCTCAGCAGTCAGTATCACACAGGATAGGATTAGATACACAGCTCAGCAGTCAGTATCACACAGGAGAGGATTAGATACACGGCTCAGCAGTCAGTATCACACAGGAGAGGATTAGATACACAGCTCAACAGTCAGTATCACACAGGATAGGATTAGATACACAGCTCAGCAGTCAGTATCACACAGGAGAGGATTAGATACACAGCTCAGCAGTCAGTATCACACAGGAGAGGATTAGATACACGGCTCAGCAGTCAGTATCACACAGGAGAGGATTAGATACACGGCTCAGCAGACAGTATCACACAGGAGAGGATTAGATACACAGCTCAGCAGTCAGTATCACACAGGAGAGGATTAGATACACGGCTCAGCAGTCAGTATCACACAGGAGAGGATTAGTTACACGGCTCAGCAGACAGTATCACACAGGAGAGGATTAGATACACGGCTCAGCAGTCAGTATCACACAGGAGAGGATTAGATACACGGCTCAGCAGTCAGTATCACACAGGAGAGGATTAGATACACGGCTCAGCAGTCAGTATCACACAGGATAGGATTAGATACACGGCTCAGCAGACAGTATCACACAGGATAGGATTAGATACACGGCTCAGCAGTCAGTATCACACAGGAGAGGATTAGATACACGGCTCAGCAGTCAGTATCACACAGGATAGGATTAGATACACGGCTCAGCAGACAGTATCACACAGGAGAGGATTAGATACACAGCTCAGCAGACAGTACCACACAGGATAGGATTAGATACACAGCTCAGCAAACAGTATCACACATGAGAGGATTAGATACACGGCTCAGCAGACAGTATCACACAGGATAGGATTAGATACACGGCTCAGCAGACAGTATCACACAGGAGAGGATTAGATACACAGCTCAGCAGACAGTATCACACAGGATAGGATTAGATACACGGTTCAGCAGACAGTATCACACAGGAGAGGATTAGATACACGGCTCAGCAGTCAGTATCACACAGGAGAGGATTAGATACACGGCTCAGCAGTCAGTATCACATAGGAGAGGATTAGATACACGGCTCAGCAGACAGTATCACACAGGAGAGGATTAGATACACAGCTCAGCAGACAGTATCACACAGGATAGGATTAGATGCACGGCTCAGCAGACAGTATCACACAGGAGAGGATTAGATACACAGCTCAGCAGACAGCATCACACAGGATAGGATTAGATACACGGCTCAGCAGACAGTATCACACAGGAGAGGATTAGATACACAGCTCAGCAGACAGTATCACACAGGAGAGGATTAGATACACGGCTCAGCAGACAGTATCACACATGATAGGATTAGATACACGGCTCAGCAGACAGTATCACACAGGATAGGATTAGATACACAGCTCAGCAGTCAGTATCACACAGGATAGGATTAGATACACGGCTCAGCAGACAGTATCACACAGGATAGGATTAGATACACGGCTCAGCAGTCAGTATCACACAGGATAGGATTAGATACACAGCTCAGCAGACAGGCCATTTTTATGCGCTAAACGCTCTCATTTTTCATATTTCTAGTGCAGTAATGCAGTTCAAATTTCGTTTTTCACGTTTGTATGTTTTGGCGCTGCAGTGTGCTGCCTTATTTACTTAACTATATACGAGTTGGCGACTCTGGGTTCAGCACCTGTTCACACTGAGTCTATGTTTGGATGTGTCGGTCAGGTTTTTGGAATGTATTCTTTAGCCTTCTGATCGTGCACTCTGCCTCCTAGCCACAGGTGTTTTAATTACAGCAGGTCCAATACCCCTCCACAGAGAGAGAGAATTTTAGTCTAAGAAGAGGTTTCACATGTTTCCATTCAGATGGAGACGTTTATTCTCAGCGAGGTAAGGCAAGCGTAGGACCTGGTATAAGAGAGATGCCGTAATGTGGCTACCAGGTACACATAAAATTGGCCATTTTTATGCGCTAAAAGCTCTCATTTTTCATATTTCTAGTGCAGTAATGCAGTTCAAATTTCGTTTTTTAAGTTTGTATGTTCTAGCGCTGCCTTATTTACTTAACTATATACGAGTTGGCGACTCTGGGTTCAGCACCTGTTCACACTGAGTCTATGTTTGGATGTGCAGGTCAGATTTTTGAAATTGTTCTCAAAATGTATCAGGCTTGTTTAGATGTTCTTTTCCATACTTCTGACATTGAATTTTATGGTGAATATGCATGAGAGGTTTTCTTCTGATGTCTCTTCCATGAAGGCCATATTTGTGGAGGTGTTTCTGAACAGTAGACCATTGTACCACAACTGCAAACTCTGCTAAATCTTTCTGAAGGTCTTTTGCAGTCATGCGGTGGTGCTGATTTGTCTCTCTGGCAATTATACGAGCAGCTCTCACTGAAATATTGCTTGGTCTTCCACACCTTGTCTTGACCTCCACTGATCTTGGTAACGGCCATTTCTTAATTACATTTCAAACTGAGGAAAGGGCTACTTGACAACGCTTTGCCATCTTCTTATTGCCTTCTCCTGCTTTGCGGACCTCCACCATTTTCATTTTCAGAGTGCTAGGCATCTGCTTAGAAGAACCCATGGTGGTTGGTTTTTGGCACAAGGTTAGAGGAGGCTGGGTTTTTATAAAGCTAATAAATTTGTATCACTTGGCCTTTCCTAACGATGATAGTGAACAAGCCACAACTAGTAATGAGCGAGCGTGTACGCCACTGGTCAATCAAGCATTTGGGTGCTCGATCAAGTACCGAGCAGCGCCAAGTAGCGCATGTTGCTCGGGTCCCTGAGTTGCGCAGAAATGAAGCTGGGAATTCATTCTCTCTAGAAGAAGCGCTCCTCCTCCTAAATCCACAGATCCTAACTAAAGGTGAGCAGGACATGCAGATGATGTCCCACCAGCCCAGCTGCGCCAAGAACGCCAGAAAGTAAAAGATTCGCTGCCTCCTGTCCAGCCGCCAGGTACCACTGATCTGGATACTGGACCAAAGATCCATGAATCCATCTGCTCTTCTCTAGTCCCCATCACCCCGAATACAGCAGACAGTCCCAGATTTAGGTTTGAGCCCTGCAGTCTCTGGCATCTGCTGCATTTGTCTCATTGCCAGCATCTCTGACATCTTCTCCTGCCTGGGAACAAAGATATGGTAAATGAGCGTGGATTGAGATGTGGCCAGGGTCACACGCTACTTTCTCTGGCCCTGTTTCTGCTCTTCAAAAGTTGGGAGATATGCATCAGTGTCAGCAATAACTAACCATCTGTAATGTCACCGCTAGTTTCTGTCTGGCCCCGGGGTCAGCTGCTGTGGCTCCAGGTTCTGTCCTTGGGTAGTCCCTGGCATCCATCTGGGTTCATGTTTAACCACACCATCAGGGGCTCTAGTGAAGAACGAGGAGTTTACTTAGTTACGTCCCTCCAGGCTGTCCCCGGACTGTGGCACAGTGGTTCTGCAGCCACATGTGCAACAGTTTGCTAAGGCCATGGAACCCACTGATTCTTATATCCCTCCAGGCTTGTACCGGTACCACGAGATCACCCGTTAGAAAGGTCAGCAAAAAAAGATGCTATCTTATCTATGGACTGTTAACGTCCTCCTGGATGCCCTGACATCAGCCCCCGCATCCTCGCCAGTTCAAGTTGTGGCAACCTTGGCAGTGACCATTCAGTCCGCAAGTCATGCTTCAAGTCCTGGACTCTCTCTGTCTTCACTACCACGTTTTGACAGGAATCCGAAACAATGCCGAGCTGTCATCAACAATTGCTCGCTGCACTTTGTACTGCTGGCCCATCAGTACCCCACCGATCAGGCTAAGGTAGCCTGTCTAATGTCTCATCTTGGAGGAGAGGCACTGGCATGGCTCAACCCCTTGTGAGAGAGAGAAGATGTGATAATCTCAGACCTGCAGACCTTCCTGGACACGTTCTGCAAGGTATTTGGCGAGCCAGGTCGCATTACCTCTGCTGCTTCATCCCTCCTCAGACTACACCAGGCCAATCTGTCAGTAGGCCACTACGCTGTCCGATTTCACACCATGGCCTCGGAGCTTGGTTTGAACAACGAGACACTGGTAGCCTCCTTCTGGGAGGGATTGTCAGAAAGGATCAAGGATGAGCTAGCAGGCCGAGACATTCCTATTACTCTGGATGATCTAGTTTCTCTGGCCATCTGAATTGATCTTCGGTTCAAGGAGCGCTCCCGAGAAACAGTGCGTGAGAGAGATCCTCTTCGTCAGGCTCAGTCCTTCCAAAGACTGCTCATTCCTCAGCATCCCACGCCCACAGCATCTCTCCTGAGATCCAAGCCTAGGACCGTTAGAAGAGGCTTCTTTGAGCAAGAGCAAGTCCTCTCTGCCATTGATCCAGACCAAATCTGTGATTTGTGTAGGTTTCCAGTTCACTGAGACAGCATATCTGGATTCTGGTGTGACAGGGAACTTCATACAGCAAGCAGTGATAGATCCCTATCAGATGCCCATTCGACAACTCCAGAATCCATTGCTGGCGTAATTTGCCGATGGGAGGCCCTTATCTGACGCCATTCGGGTGGTCACCAAACAAGTAGAGCTCCTTATAGGAATGCTGTACACTGAGAAAGTCATCTACATGCTATCCAGCCTGTCTCATCCACTTCTCCTGGGTCTTCCATGGCTTCACATGCATGAACTTGACTGGAGATCCAGAGAGGTGCTTCATTGGGGTCAGTCTTGTAATGAGAAGTGTCTTGTACCTGTACAACCGGTCTGGCTGTTGGTGGCACCATCTTCCTTGTCGGACATTACCACCACATAGGTTGTACGACTGCCGTATAGACCTGCTCCCAGGATCCTCACCTCCATGAGGCCGTATTTACCCCCATCCCAGGCAGAGACTATAGCCATGTCCGAGTATGTTAAGGAGAATTTAGCTACACGTTTCATTCAGAAGTTCTCTTCTTTAGGTGGAGCCGGCTTTTTCTTTGTAAAGAAAAAAGGATGGGACTCTCTGGCCTTTAATTGTAGGGTCACGATTAAGAACAAATATCTATTACCCCTGATTTTGGAGTTGTTCAACCACCTCAGAGGTGCTAGGATTTTTTCCAAGCTGGATCTGCAAGGAGCATACAAACTAATCTGGATACGTCGGGGAGATGAATGGAAGACAGCTTTCAACACTTTGGACGATCATTATGAATACCGAGTTATGCCGTTTACGCTCAGCAATGCCCAACTGTCTTCCAAGAATTTGTGAACGACATCTTTAGGGATCTCCTCTACACTTGTGTTGTGGTTTACCTGAATGATTTCTTGGTCTTCTCTCCAGATCTGCCCTGACACCCGTGACTCAGAGACACTCACCCTAAGGCTAAATTTGAGAAATGTGGTCATTATTTTTAGCCTGTTTTGGTTTTGTTCTGCATTTGCAAACAGCTGACAAAAACATCAAAGCTGATGCACCTTCCTGCTCTTTCCTGACCACCGACCAAGAGGAGGAGCCTCAATTCATAATTGAACCATCCAAGATAGTTACTGTGACTCCAGTAAACCGGTCCCAAATTTGGCCAGGTAAGACCTTGGTGTCGGAATCAGACAAGAGGCAAGTTCTGCTATGGGGGTGCTCCTCCAAGGTGGCCAGTCATGCCAAGCAGGGAAAGACATTGCAGCTGATATCACGTCACTATTGGTGGCCTACCATGTGGAAGAAAATCATGGAGTTTGTTTTTGCCTATCCTTCATGGTGCCCGCAACAAAACTCCTAGGTAACTCCCATCTGGGTGACTCCTACCACTTCCTGTGCCCTCAGTGCCTTGTAGCATATTGCCATAGACTTTATTACAGACCATTCTTTGTCATTGGGCTGTTCCGTCATCTGGGTAGTGGTGCATTGCTTCTCGAACATGGCACATTTCACCCCATTGCCAGGCCTTCCGTCTGCTCCGGAACTTGCAGAGAAATTCATCCAGCACATCTTCCGTCTTCACTGATTCCCTTGCTACATCATGTCTTACCAAGGTGTCCAGTTTACATCCATATCCTGGAGAGCTTTGTGTAAATTTGTGAACGTTGTGCCAGATTTCTCGCCTGCATACCACCCTTAATCCAGTGGGCAGGTAGAATCAATCAGATTCTGGATGATTGTCTGTGGCTCTTCACAAATACACATAATGACGACTGGGTCAAGGTCTTGCCATGGGCAGAGTTCTCTTATAACAACTACTTAAGTGAGTCTTCTTCAAGTTCTCTATTTTTTATTATTTTTGGGCAACAGCCAGGAATCCCTCTTCCGGTGTCGGTCGCTTCTGGCATACCACAGCGGATGCCCTTACAAAGGATTTCTCAAAGATATAAGAGAACACTAAAGCAACTCTAGAGAAATGTTCTGAACATATGAAGAGGCATGCAGATAAGAGACGCTTGGCTCCACCTTGTGATCGTCCAGGAGATAAGGTATGGTTATCTTCTAAGTTCACCTATCTTAATATCCTGTCCGACAAGTTGGGTTCTCACCTCATCGGTCCCTTTGAAGTCATCAAACAAATTAATGCTGTATGCTATAAGTGGAAGCTACCAGCCTCCTTATGAACACCCAATTCCTTCCATGTGTCCCTCCTCAAGCTGGTCATCTTGAGTTCTTTTTCAAGGATCCTGGTGACACGCCTGCTCCCTTCAGCTCCGAAGAAGTCAAGAATATCCTAGCCTTGAAGAGGGTTAGAGGAAAACCCTTTTTCTTAGTTGATTAGAAGGGATTTGTGTTGTGAATTCTGTGGCAGAGCTCCCTCCTGTGGTCACAAGTGGTACTTCGGCTGATTCTCTCTGTGAGCTTCCGTTGGTGGAGGAAAGTGGTACTGCGGCTTCTGAGTTTCCTTCCTCAGGTGATGTGAAGTCGTTAGGTGCTGCTCTATTTAACTCCACCTAGTGCTTTGATCCTGGCCTCCAGTCAATGTTCTAGTATTGGACCTGTTTCCTCCTGGATCGTTCCTGTGGCCTGCTGCTCTGCATAGCTAAGTTCCGCTTTGCTATTTTGTTTGCTGTTTTTTTCTGTCCAGCTTGTCTATTTGTTTTTTCCTGCTTGCTGGATGCTCTGGGACGCAGAGGGTGTACCTCCGTGCCGTTAGTTCGGTACGGAGGGTCTTTTTGCCCCCTTTGCGTGGTTTTTGTAGGGTTTTGTGTTGACCGCAAAGTTACCTTTCCTATCCTCGCTCTGTTCAGAAAGTCGGGCCTCACTTTGCTAAATCTATTTCATCTCTACGTTTGTCTTTTCATCTTAACTCACAGTCATTATATGTGGGGGGCTGCCTTTTCCTTTGGGGTATTTCTCTGAGGCAAGGTAGGCTTATTTTCTATCTTCAGGCTAGCTAGTTTCTCAGGCTGTGCCGAGTTGCATAGGGAGCGTTAGGCGCAATCCACGGCTACCTCTAGTGTGATTGGAGAGGATTAGGGATTGCGGTCAGCAGAGTTCCCACGTCTCAGAGCTCGTTCTATGTTTTTGGGTTATTGTCAGGTCACTGTATGTGCTCTGACCTCTATGTCCATTGTGGTACTGAATTACCTTCTCATAACAGTACTGGAGGCCCAAAGTACTAATGATTCTCAATAGAGGGAAAAAAGAAGTTCTGAGACCATTTTTTTTTCTCTGCACTGTGTTTTGCCTTTTTTTTCCCCTAGACATTTGGGTGGTTCAGGACACAGGTGTAGCGATGGACATTAAAGGTCTGTCTTCATGTGTGGATCAGCTCACGGCAAGAGTACAAAATATTCAAGACTTTGTGGTTCAGAATTCTATGTTAGAACCGAGAATTCCTATTCCTGATTTGTTTTTTGGAGATAGAACTAAATTTCTGAGTTTCAAAAATAATTGTAAACTGTTTCTGGCTTTGAAACCTCGCTCCTCTGGTGACCCAGTTCAACAAGTTAGGATCATTATTTTACTCTTCGCCACGACAGCACCCCACATGAGAGAGAGGGATCCGCCCATAGGAACAGGAAACCTACAGAATAAAAGGAGGCGGTCCCCTCTCCTCCTCAGTTTTAGGTTTCCTGTTCCTACAGGGACCCAGCTTACCTACAGATGAAGAGGATCCCTAGGCCATGCACCCGCCTGCGTCGGTATCTGTGGGAACGGCAGGGGCTGCGGTTCCAAAAGCAGCGGCGGGGGAGCCACTGTATTCAGCCTCCCCCCTCGTCTGGTCGGTAGCCATGGTCCGGGTCCGGTCACCGCTGGTCCGCCCGGCTCCATGAGGGCGCGCGCGCTCAAGCGGCCGGCTAAATGAACGCAGCCGCCGCATGGAGAGATGAGCGGCGCGTCTAACCTGGAAGTCGCTGGAACACTTCCGGGTTCAGGCCAGGGAGGCAGGAGATTCGGCGCCATATTTAAAACTGCAGCGCTAGCGTCGGCCGGTGTGTATGTGAGTATGGCTTCACCGGCCGACGAAACGCACCTTGCTGTGCCAGAGCGTTCTCCCAGTAAGGAGAAAAGTACCAGGAGCAGCATTAAAGATGGTGGTCGACAGGAGCGATCTTCCACCAAACAAAAAGATCCCTCAAAGAATCCGCCTCCAGATCCGGTACCTGTCAGCTTCTCTGGGTGAGTTTAAAGACTTCTCTACCTATATGCTGATGTATGTTCCTCCTATGTCCCCTTCCTTTAGTCCAGGAAAAAGGCACACAAATCCAAGCACAAAGAATGTGCTTTATGTATACAGCCCCTACCAGATTCCTATATGAAGAGGTTATGCTCAGATTGCATCATACTGACCCTACGTCAGGAAAACATTATGACTCCATCTGACGTTAGAGCCATGATTCGGGAAGAGATGCAGGGACTGACGCAGGCTAGTAGCACCAGTTCCCGCCAACCTAGCAAGTCCCCATCTCCGGAAAATCCAGAATCAGAGGAGGTGCATAAGTCCTCAGATGAGTCAGAATCTCGGCCAAGTTCATCCGAAGATGAAGGAGGGTTATGTCTGCCTAACAGCAGCGTGGACAACTTGGTGAAAGCAGTCAGAAACACGATGGGGTGTCCGGATGAAAAAGGGAAAAAGTCAGCTCAGGACATTATGTTCGCGGGGTTAGGACAAAGGAAACGTAGGTCCTTCCCCGTTGTTACCACTGTAAAGGAGTTAATTAAAAAGGAGTGGGACAAACAGAGCGCAAGAGGATTTTTACCATCATCCTCTAAAAGGCGATATCCCTTTAGTGACGAGGAGCTGAATACTTGGGCGAAAGTGCCAAAAGTAGATGCAGCCGTAGCCTCAACCTCGAAGCAATCGGTCTTGCCTGTGGAGGATTCAGGGATGCTAACTGACCCATTGGACCGTAAAGCAGAGGCCTTGCTTAAAAAATCTTGGGAAGCCAATACAGGGGCATTCCGACCAGCCATCTCTGCTACCTGTACGGCGAGATCGCTGCTGGTTTGGATGGAACAACTGGAGGAGCAGATCAAAGGTAGAACTGCAAGAGACTCCATTCTACCAAAGATCCCTCTAATGAAGGAGGCTGTAGCATTCCTGGCAGACGCCTCAGTAGATTCGCTACGCCTAGCAGCCAGGTCAGCCGGCTTAATAAATACAGCCCGGCGAGCACTCTGGTTGAAGAACTGGAAAGGGGACGCACAAGCAAAGGCAAATCTTTGTGCGCTCCCCTGCCAGGGTGAGTTCCTTTTCGGAAAGACTCTGGATGAGATCTTAAATAAAGCAGGAGAACGGAAGAAGGGTTTTCCTAATCAATATCTTCCGTCTTACAGGAGAGCATTCAAGAGACGACCCTTTTCCAGGAAACCGTTTGAGCAAAGGGATCGCTGGGAAGCGAAAAACCCTAAGCAAAAAGGAGCTCTGTTTACCGGATCTTACAACTCAAAATGTGGCAAGTACCGCTAACCTTGAAGTGGGCGGCAGGTTAAATTTTTAACATCCAGCCGTTGGATTCTGGACATTATAAGATATGGTCTAAAATTAGAATTTTTTAGAATCCCTTGGGATTCTTTTATAATAACATCACCAAAGGGACAAGAACAACAAGAGGCTCTAGAGTCCGAGATCATATCTCTTCTATCTAAAAAGGTGTTGGTGGAGGTTCCCCAAGATCAAAGAGGAAAGGGATTCTACTCCCCTTTGTTTTTGATCAAAAAAACAGATGGTTCATTCAGAACCATCATAAATCTCAGAAAATTAAATTCCTTTTTATATAATCGAACTTTTAAAATGGAATCTATTAGTTCTGCCATCAAGCTCTTGTTTCCTAGGTGTGTCATGGCCGGAATAGACCTAAAAGATGCCTACTATCATCTTCCTATACATGCCGAACACCAGCAGTACCTAAGGGTAGCGGTCATCCTGACAGGACAGGTTCGTCACTTTCAGTATGTAGCAATGCCCTTTGGGCTTTCCATGGCTCCCCGTATCTTTACAAAGGTGATCCTGGAAGTGATGGCTCACTTACGCCAGCAGAACACTCTCATAATACCCTACCTGGATGATTTTCTTGTTATCGGAAATTCCATATCCCAATGTGAAATGCGGTTATCTAATGCGATCTCATCCTTGCAGGATCTAGGTTGGATCGTGAATTACGAAAAATCCAGGTTGAATCCAGACACCATCCAGATATTTCTGGGAATTCAACTAGATTCAGTAAGTCAGAGAAGTTTTCTGCCACAGTCAAAGAGAAAAATTATACAATCAAAGGTGTCAGAGGCAATGTCAAAACCCTGCATGACCCTGAGAAAGGCCATGTCCTTACTAGGATCACTGTCCTCATGTATACCAGCTGTGCTGTGGGCTCAATATCATACCCGTCAATTGCAGTATGAAATATTATCCATCCAAAAGGAAGTACGACATTTAGAGAGTAAAATTACTCTTTCCAGTGACGTGATTGAATCCCTAAGCTGGTGGTTAGACATGGATCACCTTTCAGGGGGTGTACCATGGATGATAAATCCCTCTAAAACAATTATCACTGACGCCAGCCCTGTGGGTTGGGGCGCACATATGGAAGATAGTCTGATCCAAGACACCTGGAATCAGGCAGAGCTGGTGTGTTCTTCAAATTGGAAAGAGTTAAAAGCAGTAGAATATGCCCTAAGTCATTTTCTTCCACAGGTTCAGGGAATGCATGTGAGAGTTCTGTCGGACAATTCCACCACAGTGGCGTACATATACCGTCAGGGAGGTACGCGATCAGGAACCCTGATGAACGTAGCAGCAAACATCCTCCAGTTGGCAGAGTTTCATCTTCCATCCTTAACAGCCCTGCACATCAAGGGGGCAGAAAACACCAAGGTGGACTACCTCAGTCGAAACAGGCTACGACAAGGGGAATGGTCGTTAAACAAGGACATATTCAACATGATAACAAAAGCATGGGGCGTACCCCAAATAGATCTGTTCGCCACAAGAGACAACAGACAAGTAAAGAGATTTGCTTCCCTGAATCTCATGGATCACCCAGACATGTTGGACTCTCTTCACCATCCTTGGAGCTTCAAGCTAGCGTACGCCTTCCCTCCAATGTCTCTGATACCTCTAGTGATCAGGAGGGACCAAGCCAGCAAGGAGCAAGGGACCAAGCATTAGGAGGGGTGGATACTATTAGAACAGTGCCGGCACCAGCGTGTTTACTTACCTCGCCATACTACTCTGGTTTCTGCCGTCTCTGTCTCCTCCCAGCGCCTGCGCATGGCGTGCAGGTTTTCTGGGAGAATGCTTAGGGAATCTGTTCCTGTCCATCCCTTTTACCTGACCCCATCCGCCCAGTCTGCACCTGATCCAGTCCGTCCAGTTGTACCTATACCTGAACCCACCCTGCCCACCTGCGATCCCACCTGTGGCCGTCCCGTGTTCCTGTACCTTTCCTGACTGTGCCTGATTCCACACCTGTCTACCAGTCGCATACCTCCTGATAACCAATTTCTGTCCAACCCTGTTTCCCTGTCCCCTTGGGGAACAGGTGACTGGCTTCAGGGTCCATCCTACAGTAGCACCTGTCGTCCACCTGGGTTCAAATCTAACCACACCAACAGGGGATCTAGAGATAGCGCCAGCAAGAATCTGCGCTTGAACTTGACTTGGATACTTAATGTACTTCTCAATCTGACCAACTATCAGGAATCAGTCCCTTTGAGACTTGTCCCTCCCACTATGGGCTAGTCCTAAACTTTTAAGTATGTCTGTCTCTACAGTATGTAGCTGGGCAGATCACCTTCACAACATTATGCATTACAATTGTTTTCTGTCAAAACCTATTACACCCATAGTCTCTACCTTATGCCCTAAGACTTAGCCTATGTATTATATCACTTATCACACACTATACATTATACATTAAATATAATTTACTGATGTTGCTTACTTTGTCTTTTATGTCCCAAATCTTAACCTATACCCCTCCTCCCTCCTGCACTGTACACTAAACATTACTATATATATATATATACATATATATATATATATATATATATATATATATATATATATATATATATATATATATGTATATATATATATATAGCTCTGCTAAGAATTAAGAGACCCCCACATCACATCCCTGTCATGGCCGCCCAATCTCCAGACCTGAACCCACTGAAATCCTCTGGAATATAATCAGGAGGGTGATGGATGGTCACAAGCCATCACACAGAGAAGAACGGCTGACATTATTGTACCAGGAGCGGCATAAGGTCACCGAGGAGCCGTGTGAGAGACTGGTGGAAAGCTGCCAAGACGCAGGAAAGCCGGGATTAACAATCATGGTTATTCCACAGAATATTGATTTCTGAACTCTTCTTGATCTTCCTGGGGTAAAACATTAGTATTGTTGTTTCTAAATGATTATGAACTTGTTTTCTTTGCATTAATTGAGGTCTGAAAGCACTGGAGTTTTTAATAAAATTTCGACCATTTCTCCTTTTCAGAAAAAAAATACAAAATGTATTGCTTGGAACTTCGGTGACCTATTGTCAGAAGTTTATAGAATAAAAGAACAATTTACATTTTACTCAAAAATATAAAGAGAAAAATCAGACAAACTGAACATTCTGCAGTGGTCTCTTAATTTTTGGCATATCTGTATATATATATATGTATAACACATAACCTTATCAACACTATATTACAACGCGATTGGTGACTTCAGGGGCAGGAGTATGACAGTACAGTCGAGGACTCCTACACGTCGACATCTGAATGAAATGCTGACATAGAGGCATAAAAATGCTAGACTGCAGCTGGCCAAAATGTACGTGGGTAAGCCAAAATCCTTTCGGGAAACTGTCTTATGGACAGACAAGACCAAGAGTGAGCTTTTTGGTAAACCCCATCTTCCTACTGTTTACCGAAAGCGGAATGAGGCTTACAAAGAAAAGAACACATTACCTACAGTCAGATATGGTGGAGGTTCACAGATTTTTTGGGTTGTTTTGCTAGCTGTGTGCAAGGCATCATGTAATCCGAAGATTACCAAAGGATTTTGGGTGTTATTGTAGCGCCCAGTGTCAGAAAGCTGGGTCATGGGTCTTCCAGCAGCACAATGATCCTAAACATACTAAATTAGCCCCCAGAAATAGATGGAAACAAAGCGCTAGAGAGTTCTAAAGAGGCAACAATGAGTCCAGATCTAAATCCCATTGATCACCTGTGGAGAGATCATAAAATTGCTGTTGGGAGAAGGCACCCTTCAAATGTGAGAGCCTGAGAGTAGTTGCAAATGAAGAGTGCTCCAACATTCTAGTTGAGAGGTGTAAGAAGCTTGTTGATGGTTATTGGAAGCAATTGATTCCGGTTATTTATTCCAGGGAGGGAGACAGAGGCAGATAGTGTGATAATATGAGTGCCCCCTACTAATAATGCCCATGCGAGGGGCATTACTGCCTGGGCAGGCACAGAGCTGTACCTGATTCAGACCACAGCAGTCAGTGAGGTGCTGTATCTGGCCAATGTCTTTTCTTAACCCCTTCATGACCCAGCCTATTTTGACCTTAAAGACCTTGCCGTTTTTTGCAATTCTGACCAGTGTCCCTTTATAAGGTAATAACTCGGGAACGCTTCAACGGATCCTAGCGGTTCTGAGATTGTTTTTTCGTGACATATTGGGCTTCATGTTAGTGGTAAATTTAGGTCAATAAATTCTGTGTTTATTTGTGATAAAAACGGAAATTTGGCGAAAATTTTGCAATTTTCAAATTTTGAATTTTTATTCTGTTAAACCAGAGAGTTATGTGACACAAAATAGTTAATAAATAACATTTCCCACACGTATACTTTCCATCAGCACAATTTTGGAAACAAAATTTTTTTTTGCTAGGAAGTTATAAGGGTTAAAATTTGACCAGCGATTTCTCATTTTTACAACGAAATTTACAAAACCATTTTTTTAGGGACCACCTCACATTTGAAGTCAGTTTGAGGGGTCTATATGGCTGAAAATACCCCAAAGTGACACCATTCTAAAAACTGCACCCCTCAAGGTACTCAAAACCATATTCAAGAAGTTTATTAACCCTTCAGGTGCTTCACAGCAGCAGAAGCAACATGGCAGGAAAAAATGAACATTTAACTTTTTAGTCACAAAAATGATCTTTCAGCAACAATTTTTTTATTTTCCCAATGGTAAAAAGAGAAACTGAACCACGAAAGTTGTTGTCCAAATTGTCCTGAGTACGCTGATACCTCATATGTGGGGGTAAACCACTGTTTGGGCGCACGGCAGGGCTTGGAAAGGAAGGAGCGCCATTTGACTTTTTGAATGAAAAATTGGCTGCACTCTTTAGCGGACACCATGTCACGTTTGGAGAGCCCCCGTGTGCCTAAAAATTGGAGCTCCGCCACAAGTGACCCCATTTTGGAAACAAGATGCCCCAAGGAACTTATCTAGATGCATAGTGAGCCCTTTAAACCCCTAGGTGCTTCACAAATTGATCCGTAAAAATGAAAAAGTACTTTTTTTTTCACAAAAAAATTCTTTTAGCCTCAATTTTTTCATTTTCACATGGACAACAGGATAAAATGGATCCTAAAATTCGTTTGGCAATTTCTCCTGAGCACACCGATACCTCACATGTGGGGGTAAACCACTGTTTGGGCACATGGTAAGGCTCAGAAGGGAAGGAGCGCCATTTGACTTTTTGAATGAAAAATTATCTCCATCGTTAGCGGACACCATGTCGCGTTTGGAGAGACCCTGTGTGCTTAAACATTGGAGCTCCCCCACAAGTGACCCCATTTTGGAAACTGGACCCCCCAAGGAACTTATTTAGATGCATAGTGAGCACTTTAAACCCTCAGGTGCTTCACAAATTGATCCGTAAAAATGAAAAAGTACTTTTTTTCACAAAAAAATTTATTTTCGCCTCAATTTTTTCATTTTCACATGGGCAATAGGATAAAATGGATCCTAAAATTTGTTGAGCAATTTCTCCCGAGTACGCCGATACCTCATATGTGGGGGTAAACCACTGTTTGGGCACAAGGCAGGGCTCGGAAGGGAAGGCGCGCCTTTTGACTTTTTGAATGGAAAATTAGCTCCAATTGTTAGCGGACACCATGTCGAATTTGGAGCGCCCCTGTGTGCCTATGCAATGGAGCTCCCCCACAAGTGACCCCATTTTGGAAACTAGACCCCCCAAGGAACTTATCTAGATGCATACTGAGCACTTTAAACCCCCAGGTGCTTCACAGAAGTTTATAATGCAGAGCCATGAAAATAAAAAATAATTTTTCTTTTCTCAAAAATTATTTTTTAGCCTGGAATTTCCTATTTTGCCAATGGTAATAGGAGAAATTGGACCACAAATGTTATTGTCCAGTTTGTCCTGAGTACGCAGATACCCCATATGTGGGGGTAAACCACTGTTTGGGCGCACGGCAGGGCTCAGAAGGGAAGGCACGCCATTTGGCTTTTTAAATGGAAAATTAGCTCCAATCATTAGCGGACACCATGTCGCGTTTGGAGAGCCCCTGTGTGCCTAAACATTGGAGATCCCCCACAAATGACCCCATTTTGGAAACTAGACCCCCAAAGGAACTAATCTAGATGTGTGATGAGCACTTTGAACCCTCAAGTGCTTCACAGAAGTTTATAACGCAGAGCCATGAAAATAAAAAAAAAAATTTCTTTTCTCAAAAATGATTTTTTAGCCCGCAATTTTTTATTTTCCCAAGGGTAACAGGAGAAATTTGACCCCAAAAGTTGTTGTCCAGTTTCTCCTGAGTACGTTGATACCCCATATGTGGGGGTAAACCACTGTTTAGGCACATGCTGGGGCTCGGAAGTGAAGTAGTGACGTTTTGAAATGCAGACTTTGATGGAATGCTCTGCGGGCGTCACGTTGCGTTTGCAGAGCCCCTGATGTGGCTAAACAGTAGAAACCCCCCACAAGTGACCCCATTTTGGAAACTAGACCCCGAAAGGAACTTATCTAGATGTGAGGTGAGCAGTTTGAACCCTCAAGTGCTTCACAGAAGTTCATAACACAGAGCAGTGAAAATAATAAATACGTTTTCTTTCCTCAAAAATAATTTTTTAGCCCAGAATTTTTTAATTTTCCCAAGGGTAACAGGAGAAATTTTACCCCAATATTTGTTGTCCAGTTTCTCCTGAGTATGGTGATACCCCATATGTGGGGGTAAACTATTATTTGGGCACTTGCCGGGGCTCGGAAGTGAAGTAGTGACGTTTTGAAATACAGACTTTGATGGAATGCTCTATGGGCGTCACGTTGCGTTTGCAGAGCCCCTGATGTGACTAAACAGTAGAAACCCCCCACAAGTGACCCCATTTCGGAAACTAGACCCCCAAAAGAACTTATCTAGATATGTGGTGAGCACTTTCAACCCCCAAGTGCTTTACAGAAGTTTATAACGCAGAGCCGTGAAAATAATAAATACGTTTTCTTTCCTCAAAAATAATTTTTTAGCCCAGAATTTTTTATTTTCCCAAGGGTTACAGGAGAAATTGGACCCCAAAAGTTGTTGTCCTGTTTCTCCTGAGTACGCTGATACCCCATGTGTGGGGGTAAACCACTGTTTGGGCGCACGTCGGGGCTCAGAAGGGAAGTAGTGACTTTTGAAATGCAGACTTTGATGGAATGGTCTGCGGACGTCACGTTGCGTTTGCAGAGCCCCTGGGTGCCTAAACAGTAGAAACCCCCCACAAGTGACCCCATTTTGGAAACTAGACCCCCAAAGGAACTTATCTAGATATGTGGTGAGCACTTTGAACCCCCAAGTGCTTCACAGACGTTTACAACGCAGAGCCGTGAAAATAAAAAATCATTTTTCTTTCCTCAAAAATGATGTTTTAGCAAGCAATTTTTTATTTTCTCAAGGGTAACAGGAGAAATTGGACCCCAATAATTGTTGCGCAGTTTGTCCTGAGTATGCTGGTACCCCATATGTGGGAGTAAACCACTGTTTGGGCACACGTCGGGGCTCGGAAGTGAGGGAGCACTATTTGACTTTTTGAATACAAGATTGGCTGGAATCAATGGTGGCGCCATGTTGCGTTTGGAGACCCCCTGATGTGCCTAAACAGTGGAAACCCCTCAATTCTAACCCCAACACTAACCCCAACACACCCCTAACCCTTATCCCAACTGTAGCCGTAACCCTAATCACAACCCTAACCCCAACACACCCCTAACTCCAACACACCCCTAACCCTAACCCCAACACACCCCTAACCACAACCCTAACCCTAAGGCTATGTGCCAACGTTGCGGATTCGTATGAGATTTTTCAGCACCATTTTTGAAAAATCCGCGGGTAAAAGGCACTGCGTTTTACCTGCGGATTTACCGCGGATTGCCAGTGTTTTTTGTGCGGATTTCACCTGCGGATTCCTATTGAGGAACAGGTGTAAAACGCTGTGGAATCCGCACAAAGAATTGACATGCTGCGGAAAATACAACGCAGCGTTCCCGCGCGGTATTTTCCGCACCATGGGCACAGCGGATTTGGTTTTCCATATGTTTACATGGTACTGTAAACCTGATGGAACTCTGCTGCGGATCCGCAGCGGCCAATCCGCACCGTGTGCACATAGCCTAATTCTAAAGGTATGTGCACACGCTGCGGAAAACGCTGCGGATCCGCAGCAGTTTCCCATGAGTTTACATTTCAATGTAAACCTATGGGAACCAAAAATCGCTGTACACATGCTGCAGAAAAACTGCACGGAAACGCAGCGGTTTACATTCCGCAGCATGTCACTTCTTTCTGCGGATTCCGCAGCGGTTTTACAACTGCTCCAATAGAAAATCGCAGTTGTAAAACCGCAGTGAAATGCGCAGAAAAACCGCGGTAAATCCGCGATAAATCCACAGCGGTTTAGCACTGCGGATTTATCAAATCCTCTGTGGAAAAATCCGCAGAGGACCAGAATACGTGTGCACATCCCGAACCCTACCCCTAACCCTACCCCTAACCCTACCCCTAACCCTAATCCTACCCCTAACCCTACCCCTAACCCTAACCCTAATCCTACCCCTAACCCTAATCCTACCCCTAACCCTACCCCTAACCCTAACCCTACACCTATCCCTACCCCTAACCCTAATCCTACCCCTAACCCTACCCCTAACCCTACCCCTAACCCTAACCCTACCCCTAACCCTACCCCTAACCCTACCCCTAACCCTAACCCTAACCCTAATCCTACCCCTAACCCTAATCCTACCCCTAACCCTAGTTCTTACCCCAACCTTAGTGGGAAAAAAACAAAATTCTTTATTTTTTTTATTGTCCCTACCTATGGGGGTGATAAAGGGGGGGGGGGGGTCATTTACTATTTTTTTTATTTTGATCACTGAGATAGGTTATATCTCAGTGATCAAAATGCACCTCAGTGATCAAAATGCACTCTGGAACGAATCTGCCGGCCGGCAGATTCGGCGGGCGCACTGCATATGCGCCCGCCATTTTGGAAGATGGCGGCGCCCAGGAAAGAAGACGGACGGACCCCGGAAGGCCGGGTATGTATAAGGGGGGGAGATGAGGGCACGGGGGGGCGTCGGAGCACGGGGGGGGGGGTGGATCGGAGCATGGGGGGGTGGATCGGAACACGGGGGGTGGATTGGAGCACGGGGTGGGGGATCGCTGTGCGGGGGGTGGATCGGAGCACGGGGGGGATCGCTGTGCGGGGGGGATCGGAGTGCGGGGGGGTGTGATTGGAGCACGGGGGAGCGGACAGGAGGACGGGGGAGCGGAGCACAGGAAGGAGGGGAGCGGACCACAGATCGGGGGGCGATCGGTGGGGTGGGGGCACATAAGTGTTTCCAGCCATGGCCGATGATATTGCAGCATCGGCCATGGCTGGATTGTAATATTTCACCAGTTTTTTAGGTGAAATATTACAAATCGCTCTGATTGGCAGTTTCACTTTCAACAGCCAATCAGAGCGATCGTAGCCACGGGGGGGGGGGGGGGGGGTGTGAAGCCACCCCCCCCCCCCCCCCCCCGGGCTAAACTACCACTCCCCCTGTCCCTGCAGGCCGGGTGAAATGGGAGTTAACCCTTTCACCCGATCTGCAGGGACGCGATCTTTCCATGACGCATATGCTGCGTCATGGGTCGGAATGGCACCGACTTTCATGACGCAGCGTATGCGTCAAAGGTCGGGAAGGGGTTAAAGGGACATCATAGCACAGAGGGCCGGTTGGCTATTATTATAGGTGGGCAGTGCGTCTTATGAAGGATTGGGTTAAACCCGTAGTATAAAGTCTTCACCTCGTCCACCGGGAAGATTCCTGCAGTGACAGCGGCCGCCCGTCATTCCATTATGACATTTATAACGTTCCTTCGGCATTTGTCGGCTCCTTGTACACGGGTGGATTGTTGGTGGCTTGTGGCTGCTGCTCTTGTCTGACCAGTGACCCCTGTAGATAGCTGGAAATGTGCCGCCATTCTGCACCTGTTTCCGGTGGTGGAGAAGCCCAGAGCGGGTGACATCACTTTTATCCAGCTGATAAATGGAGCATTTTCTCACCTTCTGTAATTTAAACACAGCAGCAAAATTAAACTCGCACAAAGTGCACAAATGGGTTCAGGTTTATGGGCTCAATTACACGGCGGCCATCAGTCTTCGGGCAGAAGTTGGCTCTGGGATGCCCAGTTCGCTCTCCGCCATCTGTTGCTGATGTGAGCAATCCTGTCACACATCATGAGCGCCAGCTATATACAACCCATCTGTGCACCCTGGAGTCAGGAGCATTACTGCTGCCGTAAATTAGAGGGAATGACATGGATAGATGAAGACCGGCGACTTAATAGTGACAAAGAGACACTGGGAAAGGGCAGGCAGGTGGAGATAACAGACACAGGACAAGTCAGGGTTCAGTAGGACAAACCAAGGGCTTCCAGAGTCAGGTTCACACGCCAAAGACAGAGCTATAGCTGACACCACCCTCTGGATACCTGAGAGTTTCACTCAACTACCTGTGTTACTTTCCTTACATTTTTATACCAATATTACTGTATGAAACTGATGTTTGTGCCACCTGAGTGTGCAGGTGTTGCATGAGGTATCAGGTCCCCCAGCTAAGAAGGTTTACACCTCTCCCTTAACCACCAGGTCCTAATTGAAACTTCAATTCAAAGCTGTAAATTTCTGGGCCAGACCCGATACCTCATGCATGGCCCATGGCTGACTGACTCTGTGCCATTTGCAAATTTCTACTGTGACTCAATTGATGCCACATTTCATGGTGTCTGCCCCTAATTTTATCTGTTTTTTTGTCACTCCTTAGGCTGTTGTGTATACATTTGGTTTGGCCTCCCATTTAATTTAATAGGGTTTGGGTACGTTCTTCAAACTGTTCAGCGAACATGTTCAGCAAACGTTCAACAAATTGAACCGAACCAAACCTCGAAAGGTTCGCTTATCTCTAGTGAAGGCCACAGTGGTCTGCACCGGGAGCAGTGAAGACCAAAGGATCTATACTGGTAGCAGTGAAGACCACAAGGATACTGTATGTACCAGGAGCAGTCAAGAGTGAAGACCATAGAAAAACTACTTGGGAACAACATAAAATAAATTGAAATAATTTTCGTAAATATATTAATGCTAAAAAAAATCAGAAGATATCACCCTCTAAAAAACTGCCTTGTGCCTATAATAGTAGGGAACAAAGCGAATGTTGAGATATTAAACACGTACAATAAAAGAGAAGCGTGTGCACTCTCAAAAATAGTAAGAAATGAGTGCATATGCCACAACTAATGCACAAGAAATACGGATAAAACAAGGTAGAAAAGAAGGCAAATGTACATCAAACAAATTATACAAAAATGTGATTTATATAAAGGTTATAAACCTGTGTACAGAATGACCCACACCATGGTCCCCCCATGACGAGGTGAGAGTCACCAGGAAAAAACACATGAATGCACCGGTATTTACAAATCTCTCAGTAGTTGTAGAAGTTGGTAATGGACAATCCAAGATTGCGCACATCATCAAAAGAAAAGCAGAAAAATGCAGAACAGCATCTAAAAAATGCATTTAACGTAAAAACAGGTGAAAATACCAGAAGGAAAATTAACAAAATGTCCATCGAAAACCAGTCTAACCGGCCCAGGGTCTCATCTCCTCCTCATACCTGGTCAGGTACAGGGGTGAACCTAGGTGCAAATAGGTATGAAAGAAACCAAGGAAAAAGTGACTAGCGGATTGAGAAACTGAAGGAAATGTCAAGTTCGGTGGAGGAATCATGATATAGGGTTGTTGTGACATTGAGAAGTAGTGCCGACTGTTGTTGCTTCAAAAGTATCCAGCAACTGGAGGGGTTAACACAGTCACAGGAGACAGGGAGTGGTTAGCAGAGCCCCTGGGATTGTGGGAAACCTATTGACTATGACTATTCTGGCAGCACCTGAAGGGATGAGTGGTGTGTTTCTGTGATCTGTCTCACAAAAATTCAGGCAAGTGAATCATAGGGATACAGGATTGCATTACAGAGTGGAGCTGGGCTATCCCCTATACTGCTAGTTGAGAAACTATCAGGAGCAGGAAGATAAGGACTGGAAGAAGTTGTGTCACAGAGATCATCTCTCTCAGCAATCCCCCGCCCTCCTCCATCTCTCTGTGCTAGAAGGAATGCTTTGGACTACTGTGCCTTTGTAAAGAGTCTTGATCTGTGCTGAACTGTGCTATCAGAAGAGACTGTTAATCAATGTGCCTTTAAGAAGCAGCTGTCCTGTTTATGAAGCCTGTGCTTAAGAGACTTGAATTGTACTGAATGTGCGGTGAAATTGAACTGCACTGTTCATCTGTTCATGAGGACTCTATCAATTGTATCTGTGTGAGAAAGTGGACCCATCTTGTGCCTGAGGAAGCTGCAGTACATGTTCGCCCTGAGTAACAATTCCCCCAGAGTTCCAAAGAATTCATGAGACCTGTCCCGCCCCTATCTGAACCTAGCAGCGTGCATGTAGCATTGGTGGCCCATATGGGGAATTCTGAGCGGGAATTAGTGTGTAGCGGCAAGAGGCAAAGTGACTGGAAAATACAGCAGCACAGCACCTCAACTCAACACTGCTACAACAGTTAAAGGGGACCAGCCCTAAAGAAAACTCACTAGCAGCAATGGATGGGGAAATACAAATGGACAGGATCAGTGAACTGCTTCTTCGGTTAACGTGAAGAATTGAGAACAGAAGCAGAAGATATAAAGATGTCAGAAGAACAGGTCTCTAAAGCACCCTCCCCCAGACAACTCAACTTGTAGCTGTCATTAATACACAGATGGATGAGCTAGGGAGAACGAAGCTGAAGATATCATGGGGACATGGGGACCTTCCTTCAGGAGCTAACACAGTTTCTAACCAGGTTGAAGTTGGAAGATGGAGGAGCAGCACCAATTACCAAGAGCGGGAATCTCCTTCCACAAACAGAACTACAGGAATTAAAAGAACAATTCAAAGCCGTAACAACAGCCCTGCAGAAATCTACCCAACCCTCTCAACGCGTGACAGACTCTAACAGAACTTTTAACCTGCTTGGGTTTGATAAATCAGGAAAACAGTACTCTCCAACACCACAAATTAGGAAAGAGTTCAAGATCCTGGGACAGATTGGAGAGTGCGAGCAGGAAGAGAAACTGTCTTATGTGAACTTGTTGCACCAGATCGATGCAGGATTATTGAAAGGCTATCAGCCAGATGAGATCATTGAAGGGGTGGTGAAAGCGATCAGCCCAGGACTGAACCTCCGCAGTATGCTAGAGATCAAAAGTAGTGATCTGCATGCTCGCAAACGCCAGAAGCCTCACAAACAAGATGGAAGAACTAGAAGCAGAAATATCTACAGGTAACTTTGACATAGTGGGAATAACCGAGACATGGTTAGATGAAACCTATGACTGGGCAGTTAACTTACAGGGTTACAGTCTGTTTAGAAAGGATCGTAAAAATCGGAGAGGAGGAGGGGTTTGTCTCTATGTAAAGTCTTGTCTAAAGTCCACTTTAAGGGAGGATATTAGCGAAGGAAATGAGGATGTCGAGTCCATATGGGTCGAAATTCATGGAGGGAAAAATGGTAACAAAATTCTCATTGGGGTCTGTTACAAACCCCCCAAATATAACAGAAACCATGGAAAGTCTACTTCTAAAGCAGATAGATGAAGCTGCAACCCATAATGAGGTCCTGGTTATGGGGGACTTTAACTACCCGGATATTAACTGGGAAACAGAAACCTGTGAAACCCATAAAGGCAACAGGTTTCTGCTAATAACCAAGAAAAATTATCTTTCACAATTGGTGCAGAATCCAACCAGAGGAGCAGCACTTTTAGACCTAATACTATCTAATAGACCTGACAGAATAACAAATCTGCAGGTGGTCGGGCATCTAGGAAATAGCGACCACAATATTGTACAGTTTCACCTGTCTTTCACTAGGGGGACTTGTCAGGGAGTCACAAAAACACTGAACTTTAGGACGGCAAAGTTTGACCAGCTTAGAGATGCCCTTAATCTGGTAGACTGGGACAATATCCTCAGAAATAAGAATGCAGATAATAAATGGGAAATGTTTAAGAACATCCTAAATAGGCAGTGTAAGCGGTTTATACCTTGTGGGAATAAAAGGACTAGAAATAGGAAAAACCCAATGTGGCTAAACAAAGAAGTAAGACAGGCAATTAACAGTAAAAAGAAAGCATTTGCACTACTAAAGCAGGATGGCACCATTGAAGCTCTAAAAAACTATAGGGAGAAAAATACTTTATCTAAAAAACTAATTAAAGCTGCCAAAAAGGAAACAGAGAAGCACATTGCTAAGGAGAGTAAAACTAATCCCAAACTGTTCTTCAACTATATCAATAGTAAAAGAATAAAAACTGAAAATGTAGGCCCCTTAAAAAATAGTGAGGAAAGAATGGTTGTAGATGACGAGGAAAAAGCTAACATATTAAACACCTTCTTCTCCACGGTATTCACGGTGGAAAATGAAATGCTAGGTGAAATCCCAAGAAACAATGAAAACCCTATATTAAGGGTCACCAATCTAACCCAAGAAGAGGTGCGAAACCGGCTAAATAAGATTAAAATAGATAAATCTCCGGGTCCGGATGGCATACACCCACGAGTACTAAGAGAACTAAGTAATGTAATAGATAAACCATTATTTCTTATTTTTAGGGACTCTATAGCGACAGGGTCTGTTCCGCAGGACTGGCGCATAGCAAATGTGGTGCCAATATTCAAAAAGGGCTCTAAAAGTGAACCTGGAAATTATAGGCCAGTAAGTCTAACCTCTATTGTTGGTAAAATATTTGAAGGGTTTCTGAGGGATGTTATTCTGGATTATCTCAATGAGAATAACTGTTTAACTCCATATCAGCATGGGTTTATGAGAAATCGCTCCTGTCAAACCAATCTAATCAGTTTTTATGAAGAGGTAAGCTATAGACTGGACCACGGTGAGTCATTGGACGTGGTATATCTCGATTTTTCCAAAGCGTTTGATACCGTGCCGCACAAGAGGTTGGTACACAAAATGAGAATGCTTGGTCTGGGGGAAAATGTGTGTAAATGGGTTAGTAACTGGCTTAGTGATAGAAAGCAGAGGGTGGTTATAAATGGTATAGTCTCTAACTGGGTCGCTGTGACCAGTGGGGACCGCAGGGGTCAGTATTGGGACCTGTTCTCTTCAACATATTCATTAATGATCTGGTAGAAGGTTTACACAGTAAAATATCGATATTTGCAGATGATACAAAACTATGTAAAGCAGTTAATACAAGAGAAGATAGTATTCTGCTACAGATGGATCTGGATAAGTTGGAAACTTGGGCTGAAAGGTGGCAGATGAGGTTTAACAATGATAAATGTAAGGTTATACACATGGGAAGAAGGAATCAATATCACCATTACACACTGAACGGGAAACCACTGGGTAAATCTGACAGGGAGAAGGACTTGGGGATCCTAGTTAATGATAAACTTACCTGGAGCAGCCAGTGCCAGGCAGCAGCTGCCAAGGCAAACAGGATCATGGGGTGCATTAAAAGAGGTCTGGATACACATGATGAGAGCATTATACTGCCTCTGTACAAATCCCTAGTTAGACCGCACATGGAGTACTGTGTCCAGTTTTGGGCACCGGTGCTCAGGAAGGATATAATGGAACTAGAAAGAGTACAAAGGAGGGCAACAAAATTAATAAAGGGGATGGGAGAACTACAATACCCAGATAGATTAGCGAAATTAGGATTATTTAGTCTAGAAAAAAGACGACTGAGGGGCGATCTAATAACCATGTATAAGTATATAAGGGGACAATACAAATATCTCGCTGAGGATCTGTTTATACCAAGGAAGGTGACGGGCACAAGGGGGCATTCTTTGCGTCTGGAGGAGAGAAGGTTTTCCCACCAACATAGAAGAGGATTCTTTACTGTTAGGGCAGTGAGAATCTGGAATTGCTTGCCTGAGGAGGTGGTGATGGCGAACTCAGTCGAGGGGTTCAAGAGAGGCCTGGATGTCTTCCTGGAGCAGAACAATATTGTATCATACAATTAGGTTCTGTAGAAGGACGTAGATCTGGGGATTTATTATGATGGAATATAGGCTGAACTGGATGGACAAATGTCTTTTTTCGGCCTTACTAACTATGTTACTATGTTACTATGATGAGCGAGTGTACTCGTTGCTCGGGTGGTCTCCGAGTATTAGTTAGTGTTCAGAGATTACGTTTTTATCACCGCAGCTGAATGATTTACAGCTACTAGCCTGCTTGATTACATGTGAGGATTCCCTAGCAACCAGGCAACCCCCACATGTACTCAGCCTGGCTAGTAGCTGTAAATCATTCAGCTCAGGAGATGAAAACTTAATCTCCGAACACTAACAAATACTTGGAGATCACCCAAGCATGCTCGGGGAAAACCTGAGCAACGAGTACACTCGCTTATCACTAATGAAAAGTCAATTGACCCTACCACAGCTGAAGATGATTTTAAAAGGACAATGCAAAGAAGCGAGTCCTTCAGAATTGTTCCACCGACTCATTAACATCTCACAGAACAATAATGAATCATCCCAAAGTTTCTTGTTCAGAGCGATTGAACTTAAGGATAAATTGTTGATTGCATTCAGAGATGTAGGGGCAGAGGAGAAGTTTGATCCTGGGCTAGTCCAGAAGAAGCTCTTGAGATCATTGGGAATGGGCTTAATCAGCAAATATATTAAGTTACAGCTGAAACAGTACCTAGAAGATCCAGTTTCTGGACGAAGTCCTAATTGAAAAAATGAATGAGGCAGCTAGTTTGGAGTCAGAGAGTGAACAGAAGTTAAAGAAGGGCTCTGCTCCTAAAACCACCAAAATGAGTCAGCTGAAGTTGAGACCCCGGGTTGCTAGTCCGAAGATCATGATGAAGACCCTCCAGTACCACCGTCGAGAGTGAACCTTAATCCACCAACAAAAGGTAGGACAGCTAGAGCTGACTGGGAAGAAGTAATAGGAGTACTGCGAGCCGAACTGATGGAGGTGAAAAAGTTGATTCGTTCCAGGCCAGAATCTGTATAGCTCAGTGTAACGCCCCATACATCATGTCCCAATATATTGTAGAGCCCCAATAAATTGTAGCACCCAGATACATTGCGCTCCTCACACATTGTGTATGCATACAGTGTAATGCCCCCATGCATTGTGTCCTTATACAGTGTAGAGCCCCCATATATTGTAGCGCCCCCATACAGTGTAGAGCCCACATACATTGTGCACCCATACAGTGTAATGCACCCATATAGTGTAACAACACTTTGTGCCCAGCTTGTGCTTCAGGCGTTGTGCCCTAAAAAGATGGGAGACTGCTGGAACACAGACCAGTCCAAAGTGACCGCATCTGCCTCATAAGGGAGCGGTTCCATCTGGGGGTTTTGCATGAATCGCGGTTTTGGGGAATTTACATGGAAACCCTGGTGTAAGCGCTCAGTGGAGAGCGCAGGATAAAGGTGAGCAGAGCCTTATTGCGATATTTGGGAGGTAGAATGAACAGACAGCAGTACAAGGTGAGGTCTTTTATTTTTGCGCTGTTCACCATGCAGTATAAGTGATGAGGCGGATTTATTCTTCGAGTCAGTGCAATTACAGCTATACAAGATTTACATCAGTTTTTTTAGGTTTTGCCGCTATCACACAGTAAAAATGTTTGTTTTTTTTCATCGCCATATTCTGAGAGCTGTAACTTTTTTTATTTTTTGGCGAGCAGAGCTTATTTTCGCAGGATGAGTTGCAGATGTTTTTGTACCATTTTGGGGTACATAGTTATTTTTTATCACATTTTTTCAGATTTTTTAAACCCAGCAATTCAGTTATTGTTATTTTTTTTGTGCCTTTCACCGTGCGGTAATAGTGATCAGACCGATTTTGTTCGTGCTGCATGTTAGGGGTATAATGCAGGCTCATCTATAACCCTTAACATGCAGCACCTTGTAAAAACCTGTTTATAGCTCGGAAAGATTCCAAGGCTCATCTCAGTTATTTATGGGGACTATCCTTGAGTAGAGTCTGTGGGATACAAGGTTATACTCAGTTATTCTTGGATTTTTATATGCTCTTCATGTTTACTATGCTCCATTTGTCCTGTTGCTGACTTGTTTTGAATTGATACCCTCTGTATTTAATAGATTTTTTGGCAAATCATATTTTTTATTGTATTTAATCAAATATTAGATATTTTAACCTTCTTGCATTTTGCCTCCTCTTTCCCCTCTATTGATGGGGAATATTGTATTACTTCCTATGAGGTTGGACCATATTGTTGTGTAGGATCCTTGTGATATATTGATCGGGTCTATCCGGACATGGCGATACCAATCCAGGTTTGTTTTATCATAAATGCGGAGTTTGGTGTGGTGAAGCGGCTTTTTGTGATTTGTGTGCACTTTTTTTTTCTGTTTTCTTTTTTACATATTTTCTTTTACTTTTTCACTTAGTCCCGCTGAGCGACATGTATAATTTTCAGTTTGATCACTGGTCTCATTCACTGCAGTACTCGTAAAATAACATTTTTATTCACGAGTGATTAAAACAAGAGGTAAAACAGCCTGAGGGATTTCTGGCACGGTACGCGCCCTCCGTCATAGGATGTCAGCAAGTAGAAAAGAGCCGGTACAAATAGGACAAGATCCAATCAGAAGCAAGAAAGGTAACGACAGACACATCACAGGGGATCACATTCCGACACACGGGTGAAAGTGTTCTGCGCCATCAGCAGGTGGGAAAGACGTCATGTCTGAAATTCATTCCGTATCCAAACGTAATACCCCGAATGCTTCCCTCATCGTTTCTCGGCCCATTTCATCCACTATGGAAGAAGGGGCCACCATGGTGAACGTCTCATTGGCAGAGGCTGTCTTACCTTTTGTTTCAACCACTCGTGAATAAATTTGCTTTTACCTGGATGGAGAGCTGAGAACAAATCCTTCCCGTCCTGTACCGTCACTGTTCTCACCGGCAGGATCGGCAGCCTCCAGTGGCATTCTACTAACCTCATCCGGATTCAGGCTGCTCGCGTGGAGACTCCCTGATCTTCTCTCCTTCCTCTTCAGGATGTGTCTTAAAAAATTATGAGATACCCAGCTTTTACGATATCTTCGCCCGTGAAGATCCCCAGTGGGAGTTACCACCATCATCTTTCCTATCATGATTTTATCTGTTCATAGATAGGAGACATGGCAGAGATATTGACATCTATCTGGCCGATATCCATTTGGTGCTTCCTGGACATCTGCTAGCCATTAGGAGTTTCCTTAGTGATCCGTTTCCAAAGGAGGGGATAAAGGTAACATGTTACATTGCAAGTTCTTAGCTAATCATGAGACTTCTTATAGATTTGCAATAATATTTATAACACTAATAATGGAGGCGATGGACTGTCATCAAATACTGATGACAGAGGCAATGGGCAGTCATCAGATACTGATGACGGAGGCGATGGGCTGTCATCAAATACTGATGATGGAGGCGATGAGTGGTCATCAGATACTGATAATAGTGAACAACTCTCCCGGAACATGTGACCAATAGCTTAATCGCCTAATGTCAATATCAGTTTTCTTAAACGGCCAAGGCTCAAATAACTTTTCTTAAAGGTCTAGTGCCCACATTACTTTTCTTAAAGGGCCAGTGCCCATATTATTATTCTTAAAGGTCTAGTGGCCACATTACTTTTCTGTAACCAGGGAAAATATAAGACATAACAATATAAAAGGTAAATTATTTATGGGAATGAGCGGACACCTTGCAAATCGTAAGCAGACGAAGGCTATGTCTTTTTTTTAAGGCTTCACTCTCTGCTCCAGTGATTACAGTATATGCAGGTGCTGACATATGACAAGTGACAGTGACCGGAGGCAGGTACATTCCTCCGCACACGGCCACAGTTGGGTTTGGCACCTGCACTATGTCTTCCTCATTCCTGGACAATACATGTAGAGCGGCGAGGACACTCCTCATGTGAGAAAATCTCACTTCTTGTGTGACCACCGGGCGACCGGAGATTTCTCTACACTGCGGACATATCTGGTGTACGATATACAGAGAGAAGGGGGATCCTGAAGACCCCAGTGCTGGAAAGAGACCTCCATCTCCTCCTTATATCACTGCTGGAGACTCCGGTTCTGGATCCATCATGGCCACCATGGGGCAGGTGATATTCAGGATGTAAGTACCATGACTGTAGATGGGTGAGGAGAGCTCTGTGTGTGGAGTCTACCATTATAGGCAGCATAACCACAACAGCGTCAGTGCCAGGCTATCCGCAAATCCCCGGTGCCGGGTACCGAAAACTCCACAGAGATTCCGAATGCCAACCACAAAGCCCCCAATAACAACCGCCAAGCCCCCAGTAACAACTACAGAGCCTCCAATAACAACTACCAAGCCCCCAGTAACAACTACAGAGCCCCTAATAAGAACCACCAAGCCCCCAGTAACAACCGCCAAGCCCCCAATAACAACCACCAAGCCCCCAATAACAACTACAGAGCCCCCAATAAGAACCACCAAGGCTCCAATAACAACTACCAAGCCCCCAACAACAACTACAGAGCCCCTAATAACAACCTCCAAGGCTCCAATAACAACCACTAAGGCTACTTTCACACTTCCGTCTTTAGAGCTCCGTCGCAATCCGTCAGTTTGAGAAAAAAACGGATCCTGCAAATGTGCACGCAGTATGCGATTTTTCCCATACGCTTGTATTAGCCACGGATTGCCACGCATCGCATCCGTCATGCGACGGATCCGTCGTGTTTTGGTGGACCATCGGCACAAAAAAGTTCCATGTAACGTTTTTTTGTGCGTCGCGTCTGCCATTTTTGACCGCGCATGCACAGCCGGAACTCCGCCCCCTCCTCCCCGGACTGCAGAATGCGCAGCGGATGCGTCGAAAAACTGCATCCGCTGCCAACGTCGTGCAAAAAATTCACAACGTCCGTCGGTACGTCGGCCCGACGCATTGCGACGGGCCCGTACCGACGGAAGTGTGAAAATACCCTTTGGCCTCTTTCACACTTTCGTGTTTCATCTCCGTCACAATCCGTCGAGTTTTGAGAAAACAGGATCCTGGATATTTTTCTGCAGGATCCTGTTTTTTCTCATAGACTTGTATTAGTGACGGATTGTGATGGATGGACACACGTTTCATCCATCGTGCACTGGATCCGTCAGCAAAAAACGGTCCGTCGGGCAGAGAAAACGTTCAGAAGAAAGTTTTTTCTGCACGTCGGAAAATCGCTCAGCGACGGATCCTGCGCTGCCCGTCACTGGCTACAATGGAAGCCTATGGGCGCAGCTGCCTGTGAAAAGCAGGAATCCAGCGACGGGTCCCGTTTTTTGTGTTCTGAGCATCTCTCTCTCTCTCTCTCTCCTCCAGAATCTTATACCTGAAAATCCAGGCAGGAACTCCTTTGATGCATCCGTCATAAAACTGGATGCGTTGCACACGTTTTCCGCTACTTTTACAACATCCGTCGATACGTCGCTTCACTGCATTGCGGCGCATGCGCAGCGACGGAAGTGTGAAAGAGGCCTTAGCCCCCAATAACTACAGAGCCCCTAATAACGACCACGATTGTAGTCTCCTGTCATTTAGTCTCCTCCCCAGGAATGGCTGATAACAGAGAGTAATAGATTGCAGTAATCCGCAGTGATCTCGCTATGGATCCTTCTTCTGTGTAACCTGAGATCCTGCAGACATGTTGTGGCTCCGGTTTTGTCTCTGACGTCCGCCAAGCTCCTTTCACTTTGAAATAAAACAAAACTATTTTTACATTTTATTGGTTCTAGATGTCACCAAGAGGCATGAAGTATGTACAGCACTGTGCAAAAGTCTTAAGGTACCGTCACACTCAGCAACTTTACAACGATAACGACAGCGATCCGTGACGTTGCAGCGTCCTGGATAGCGATCTCGTTGTGTTTGACACGCAGCAGCGATCTGGATCCCGCTGTGCCATCGCTGGTCGTAGCTAGAAGTCCAGAACTTTATTTGGTCGTCAGGTCGGCGTGATTCGTCATGTTTGACAGCAAAAGCAACGATGCCAGCAATGTTTTACATGGAGCTAACAACCAGCGAGGACGATAAGTGAGTCGCCGTTACGTCACAGGATCGCTCCTGCATCGTTCTGGAGCTGCCGTGTTTGATGTCTCTACAGCGACCTAAACAGCGACGCTCCAGCGATCGGCTCGTTGTCTATGTCGCTGCAGCGTCGCTGAGTGTGACCGTACCTTTAGGCAGGTGTGGGATAAATGCTGCAGAGTCAGAAGCTCTAAGCAATTGAAGGGTTAATTTTTTATTCTATCAATTAAAAAGATTCATAGGGACTCAAGAAAAGAGAGATGTAAATCCCATCAGTATCTGGTTGTAAGGGGTCACAAAGACTGGTACACGCCCCTACCCCTTTAAGTACGTCCCGTATGCTGCACTGTGTAAAGATAATCTTGTTTTGCTATTGATATGGTGTTTTCTACCGCTATATGAATGTTTGATACTACTATGTATAGTTGTGGTGAAATATGTGTGTATACATATACAGTTAGGGCCAGAAATATTTGGACAGTGACACAAGTTTTGTTATTTTAGCTGTTTACAAAAACATGTTCAGAAATACAATTATATGTATAATATGGGCTGAAAGTGCACACTCCCAGCTGCAATATGATAGTTTCCACATCCAAATCGGAGAAAGGGTTTAGGAATCATAGCTCTGTAATGCATAGCGTCCTCTTTTTCAAGGGACCAAAAGTAATTGGACAATGGACTCTAAGGGCTGCAATTAACTCTGAAGGCGTCTCCCTCGTTAACCTGTAATCAATGAAGTAGTTAAAAGGTCAGGGGTGGATTCCAGGTGTGTGGTTTTGCATTTGGAAGCTGTTGCTGTGTGCAGACAACATGCGGTCAAAGGAACTCTCAATTGAGGTGAAGCAGAACATCCTGAGGCTGAAAAAAAAGAAAAAATCCATCAGA